>NC_081292.1:76308684-76620394 GCF_030435805.1 Mustela lutreola
AGGCACTTGAGAAAGTACAACATCCCTTCCTGATCAAAACTCTCCAAAGTGTAGGGATAGAGGTCATATATGTCAATATCATCAAAGCCATCTATGAAAAACCCACTGTGAATATAATTCTCAATGGATAAAAACTGAAAGCTTTTCCTCTAAGGTCAGGAACATGGCAGGGATGTCCATTATCACCACTGCTATTGAACATAGTACTAGAAGTCCTAGACTCAGCAATCAGACAACAAAAAGAAATTAAAGGCATCCAAATTGGCAAAGAAGAAGTCAAACTATCATTCTTCACAGATGATATGATACTTTATGTGGCAAACCCAAAAGACTCCACTCCAAAACTGCTAGAACTTGTACAGGAATTCAGTAAAGTGTCAGGATATAAAATCAATGCACAGAAATCAGTTGCATTCCTCTCCACCAACAACAAGACAGAAGAAAGAGAAATTAAGGAGTCAATCCCATTTACAATTGCACCCAAAACCATGAGATACCTAGGAATAAACCTATCCAAAGAGGCACAGAATCTATACTCAGAAAACTATAAAGTATTCATGAAAGAAATTGAGGAAGACACAAAGAAATGGAAAAATGTTCCATGCTCATGGATTGGAAGAACAAATATTATGAAAATGTTTATGCTACTTAAAGCAATCTACACATTTAATACAATCCCTATCAAAATCCCATCCATTTTTTTCAAAGAAATGGAACAAATAATCCTAAAATTTATATGCAACCAGAAAAGACCTTGAATAGCCAAAGGAATATTGAAAAGGAAAGCCAAATTTGGTGGCATCACAATTCCGGACTTCAAGCTCTATTACAAAGCTGTCATCATCAAGACAGCATGGTACTGGCACATAAACAGACACATAGATCAATGGAACAGAATAGAGAGCCCAGAAAGAGACCCTCAATTCTATGGTCAACTAATCTTCGACAAAGCAGTAAAGAATGTCCAATAGAAAAAAGACAGTCTGTTCAACAAATGGTGTTGGGAAAATTGGACAGCCACATGCAGAAGAATAAAACCGGACCATTTCCTTACACCACGGATGAAAATATACTCAAAATGGATGAAGGACCTCAATGTAAGAAAGGAATCCATCAAAATCCTTGAGGAGAACACAGGGAGCAACCTCTTCGACCTCAGCTGCAGCAACTTCTTCCTAGGAACAATGCCAAAGGCAAGGGAAGCAAGGGCAAAACTAAACTATTAGGACTTCATCAAGATCAATAACTTTTGCACAACAAAGGAAAGAGTTAACAAAACCAAAAGGCAACTGACATAATGGGAGAAAATATTTGCAAATGACATATCAGATAAAGGGCTAGTATCCAAAATCTATAGAGAACTTAGCAAACTCAACACCCAAAGAACAAATAATCCAATCAAGAAATGGGCAGAGGACATGAACAGACATTTTTGCAAAGAAGACATCCAGATGGCCAACAGACACATTAAAAAGTGCTAAATATCACTCAGCATCATGGAAATACAAATCAAAACCACAATGAGATACCACCTGACACCAGTCAGAATGGCTAAAATTAACAAATCAAGCAAAAACAGATGCTAGCAGGATGCGGAGAAAGGGGAACCCTCCTACACTGTTGGTGGGAATGCAAGCTGGTGCAACCACTCTGGAAAACAGCATGGAAGCTCCTCAAAAAGTTGAAAATAGAGGCTACCCTATGATCAGTAGTTGCACTACTAGGTATTTACCCTAAAAATACAAATGCAGTGATACGAAGGGGCACATGCACCCGAATGTTTATAGCAGCAAAGTCCACAATAGCCAAACTATGGAAAGAACCTAGATGTTCATCAACAGATGAATGGATAAAGAAGAGGTGGTATATATATATATATATATATACAATGAAATACTATGCAGCCATCAAAATAAATGACATCTTGCCATTTGCAACAATGTGGATGGAACTAGAGGGTATCATGCTTAGCGAAGTACGTCAATTGGAGAAAGACAACTATCGTATGATCTCCCTGATATGAGGAAGTGGAGATGCAACAGTGGGGGAGGCTAGGGTGGTAGGAAATGAATAAATGAAACAAGATGGAATCTGGAGGGAGACAAACCAAAAGAGACTCTTAATGTCACAAAACAAACTGGGGGTGGCTGTGGAGAGGGGTATAGGGAGAGACTGGTGGGGTTATGGACATTGGGGAGGGTATGTGCTATGGTGAGTGCTTGAAGTGTGTAAACCTGGCAATTCACAGACCTGTACCCCTGGGGCTAATAATACATTATTTGATTATTAAAAAATAAAAAATATATATAAAATAGTAAGTCTTAAAAATAAATATACAATCTACCTACTGTGCTTTCTCAAGTGTGATTTTTATAGCACAGGATCTGTTGTTTTCTATAGTGTTTCCGTAAGGTTGCAGGAAAATAGTATTTCCTGATTGTAACTTTCATCTGTTTTCATCTGTTTCTGAGCCACTTTGCCTCAGCAAATGATTAGGCTTGAGCCTTGATAAGACCATTTCAGAGAGTAACTAGGCTTTTTCTAAGAGGCTGATGGATACTTCTAAAATAACAAAGCCCCTTCACTTTTAAGCTAATTTAATCAAGAAACACTGAGATGGGATTGGGGAGGGAAAAATCATCTAGCCCCACTTTCCGTCCTATGTCAGAATTCAGGCTGTTGTAAGACTGCTGGTGGCAGAGATTATTTATGTCATGAGGAAGTTCCTTGTGGGGAAAATTATGGTTTTGAAGCCTTCTACTGATGGTGGGTGAAACTGGGGCATCAAGCAAGGGACAAATGGCACTGAATGGTCTTGACTGATCAGTTTTCCACTGGCAGAGGTCATTGTCACTGATGGAGGGCAGAGCTTCCAGTGAGAGAGCACATGGAAGGACCATGTTCTAACCAACCACAGCAGCAGACTAGCCATGAACAGAGAGTTGGACAGCTAGGCCACCCCTTGTCTTTTATTATGAAGAACCACATGATTACGGCCAGTAATTTTCACCCAATATTCTTACTACTGCTTCCCGAAGTAGTACAAAATGTCAATTCCCTTTCACAAAATGTTCTTCTAGTCTGCAAATAATAAGTGTTATAGGAAGGACCAAATAAGATTATACATGTAGGATGCCTGACACAGAGTAAGCATTTGATACTTGCTGGCTTTGCAAAAAAAATTTTCAAATGTCCTAGGGTATCTGACTTTGAATTTCTCCTCTTCTCTATTATCCAAACCAAATAAGTGGTTTCCTTATGGTAGGATCCATAACTAATTCTTCCCCATGTTCTGACATAGACTGTCATCCACCTCCTCAGGCATGAACTTTGTATAAAGTATCACTGTCAAGAGACTAAGGTCCATCTGTGACTTGTAAAATGCATGTCCTCTGTCAGATCCCTTTTTCAAGAAAATGTAATCGCTTCCAAATTTTTCATTTAATTCTCTAGAGTTTCAAGAAATATTTTTTTCAAGAAATAATACTTGAGTGGTAGCAATGAGTTGATGTTTTTGGTTTTTGCCCTTTGTGAAAGAGCCCAAAGAGAACAGCTTGACTAAAGTCATATCTTCACAGATTATAAGGCGGTCTGAGTTTGACTTCTTAGAAGACCAATATAATTTCCCGTTTGTATGAAATGTCCAAAAGTTGCCAAACAAATAGGAATGAAGAGCATATGAAATGGTATATGAAGTGTAAGAAAGGAAACATTGAAATAATTGATTTATACTTTTAACTGAACCCTGTTAAGTAATGCATAGCAAAAAAAAAAAAAAAAAAAAAAAAAAATGCAGCTATTTGTCCAAAGCCAACAGTTACAATGTTTTTCTCAAGGATTACAAAAAGGATAAATTCTTTTTTTTAGTATTTTTTCTAATAGAAGACTTCATCTTAATCTTTGTCTTCCTTAATAATAATATTTTAGTTCATACATTTTCAGTGTTCAAAGACACTTTCATAGACCCTCTAGCCTGCCAAGAATCTTACAGATCAATACAAATCAATAACCAGACTGATCTTTGAGCCTTCTCCTCAGCATCTGGATATTCTGTCCCTCAGCCTCCCGCACTGGGGAGTTTATCTCCTTCTGAACCATCTTATTCCACATTTATAGCTTTGTGCCTTAGAGACCTCTCATAAGTATTTTACCCAGCAAAGTGCTTTGAAGTGTGTACCTAGAACAATCATGAGACTGATATTACCAATTCATATACAAAAAAAGTCCATGTGATCCCAACATGCACCATTTTTAAAAAGACAATAAAATGACATCTAAATTTAAGCATTATTCACCAAAGCCAGCATCATTGTGTTCTTTAACAATGAAGAAATGAGGCTAACACAATAGCAACGGATGCCCAAGTCCCTCTATAGATGAGTAAAAGAGCTGAAACCAGAGTCCAAATGTTCTGCTTCCTAGTAACTCTCTTCAATAACATCTCATCGCCAACAAGGGGGCTGCCAAATCCTTCCTGAACTGATATACACATCAGATGATGGCACTAGCTATAACCAGTGTATTCTTCTGTCCTATTGATTTGGCTGGAAATTTTGAATACAAACAAAACCTAGATTTTGGCATATTGTCTCTGAGGAAAATCAAATTTAAAAATTCACCAGTCATTTTGAGGAAACAAGGCAGTATACTCAGCCTGGTTCAAAATTATGTTGCCAGATGCTTTTTCACCAAAAAGAAATATAAGAATACAGTGCAAATGATATTGCTTTGAAGGGGAGTCAGAAAAGTCTTGCCAATTCTTAGTTTCTGATTCCCTTAGTACTTTTTTTTATCTGAAAGACTGTCACGGAGATATTAGGCTTCATTTGGTTCTCCAAGTTTCCAGCTTATAGAACTAGGTTCTGTTGCCTTAAATATTACACAGGTACTTTAATGTGTACCAGCATTGTTATGAATTAGCCTTTTGTCTCATGAACATCCTTCAATAAAGCAGTGAATGAAAGTTCAGCAATTTCTGAGTCGTTCTTAGTTTTGTTCCAGAAATTTTATTCTTAAGCACTTTGATATCTTACCAGTTATCAAATAATTTCAAATTGACAGTATTTATAAAGACAGTATATTACTTTGTGTCTCGGATATATCAGCAGGTGCTTACACCACTCAGAGTTTTTGGGTTATGGGATAGTTACTTATAAGAGTCTTAATTATTGCTCTGAAACTATAAAAATGGACCCTTACAGATACTACATGGGAGTTAATCCTTGACACATGGATAAAAATGGGCAGAGATTTTTTTTTTTTTAATCTTCTGCATGACATCATATAATTGGACACAAAAGATTCAGGTACAGTTAGTTTTTGTAACTGTGTTCTCTGTGATATAATTTTTAATTATACCACAGAGAGTTCAATGTTCAGTCCTTGAATTTCTTTAAGCTGCAATTTTTCTTTTCTACCTTCTTTTTCTTTTCTTTTCTTCCTTTATTCAGATTTACCTCTCTTCTGATGTAGATTATTTGAATTCCTAACATAACAACAGATCCATAGCTGACTCATTTCTTCTTCTGCAATGGTAAAATGAAAAGCGTATGGCTTTGACAGCACAGCATAACCCTGGAAATAAAAGTAAGGATTGTTTTCTCTCATGAGGAAAATGTCTTGAGAATGGTCTGATTGTCCCTTCTTCTCTTTCATTCAAGTAAGGAGCAGCTGCTTTTGGCATTAAACACAATTACCTGCACGGAGTGTGACAATCACCAACTTTGTACTTTCCCAAAAGGTAGATCCACACTCCATTGCCTTCCCCTGCCTTCCCCTAGACCTCAGCTAGGCTGCAGGGGTGCCATCATCTCTCTGGACCTTAGAGTTTAGGTTCTCAGCTTGATCTATCCAGAGATGTGTCAGGGCCTAAAGAACAGCTTGTTGACACAGCCCAATTGATAGCAGACTGGCTTGGGTGAAAACCCAACTTACAATACCTTCTAGTAGAAATTCTGCTGGGACATCACCATTAAGATCTGAAGACCCCTTAAGGGAAAGGGGTAACAACAACAACAACAATAATAACCATAGCAATAGCTAATAACAGACACAAGAGAATGAAAAGAACTTGAACATACCTGTCAGGGCTGGGACCCAAAAGAATGTATTTTTTTTAAGATTGTATTTATTTATTTGACAGAGATCACAAGTAGGCAGAGAGGCAGGCAGAGAGAGAGGGGGAAACAGGCTCCCCACCGAGCGGAGAGCCCGATTTGGAACTCGATCCCAGGACCCTGGGATCATGATCTAAGCCAAAGGCAGAGGCTTAACCCATTGAGCCACCCAGGCGCCCCAAAAGAATGTATTAATCCCAGTTTTCTTCATGTCTCCCTCTGTAGACCTTGAGCTATCTCACCCTTTCTTCAGATATGATAATTATGTTGTTCCAAGAAGATGTGCCAAAACTATCCTTAGGAAAGCACGAAATCTAAGTTATAGAACTCTTAAGACAAAAGTGTACTTCACCTTGTTATTTAAAGTGGAGAAAACTGAAATAACAGAGTACAGTGGAAAGATAATAAACTGTGGTGGCTGGGCCCCTATGCAGAAAGACAATCCCTGTTCAGCCTCAGCTCCCGCAGGTGTGAGCTGGGGCCATGTGCTCACCTCTGAAGTGGGGAGTGTAGCAAAATGCTCAGAACTGTGGAAAGATTTGTGAAAGTGTCTGTAAAATACCCAGAGCCTGATATGTAAATGTCATTCGAGTAATGGTAGTTATTTCTCTGATTATTATTATTAGATAAAATGTGTTTTAATGTACTCATTGGAACATTGTGAAATCATGAAAACAAGGCTCATAAAGTTCATAATAAAATGGCAAACATAACATCCCACTGATAATGAAAATTTGTAAAATAAAATTATTTCAGCCATGTGAAATAAACTAATGCATAGAAACAAAGACCAGAAAAATGCATCCAGTTATTAAATTTGCTTATTTTGGAAGGTGGGACTCTAGGTAAATTTTCTTTTCCTAGTCATAGATTTTTTTTCACATTGCCAGGTTTTTTTTATGTCAAATAAAAATTTTTTTTTTTTTCCCCAAATAAGAAATTTAGGTCTACTGCGTTCTAAGAGTCTCCTCACCAGGTCAGCACCATAAAAGTTAATGTCCACTGACTGCTTTTTATGGCGCCAACCCCTGTTCTAAGCAGTTTACATGAATTACCATATCAAGGCTTTATAATAGCACTATGAAATATGTATCATTATTTTTCCCATTTTGTAGATAAGATGATTGAGTCACAGAAAGGCTAAGAAGATTTCACAACTTCTAAATAGTGAAAATTATCCAAGATCACCCAGTTCTAAGCTAAGGAGTCTGACTCAGTGCCAACCTGCCCAGAATTCCCGAACCCCATCCTGCCCCACCTTAGCAGCCATCAGCCTAACACACCCAAACCTCCTGACTCTCCAAAAAACTTGGATTTCCACTTGCCACTTGAGGTGCAAGAACCTGTAAATTCTATCCAGCTCCTTCCCTAACCAGCTGAATACCTATCATCACCTCTTCCTCATGGATCCCACCTACACTGATCTTGTAACACTCGGAATCCTCTTCTCTGCCATATAATGGAAACCTGAACAACCTGGCCCAGTTACGGAACCCTGAGGCAATTTTCTTAAATCCTTCTGAAAAGATAGCACCAGTGTCATTTCCAAATTGTGTCGAATCTTGGTAGCTAAAAAAACAACTTCCTTTTAATTCCTCTATACCAATATTTGCATTAGTAACTATACAGGGATGCTTATGGGCTAAAATCAGTATTTCCCCACCTTCAGTTTATTTTAGTTAATTCAGGAAAATCACTTGCAACTTAATTCAGGACTATGGCATAATCACAAATACAGCTGCTCTTCCCACCCCCACCACACCAACTCCATCTCCCTAGACCCACTCCTGCTTCCTGGCACAGAACTTCCAAAAAGCCTTGAAATTTCCTAAGTTATAGGAGTGTCTTGTTATGCTAAAGAGGTGGCTCTTGCTGGGCTCCTGAATAACTTCCAGTTGGGAGCTGTTCTCCAGAGAGACCAAGCACATAATTAATGGGTTAGAACTTTCAACCACCAGACTTCAGGAAGAGGAGCTGGAGGTAAGTTCAATAATGTGGCCAAGGACTTACTCAATCATGCCTATGTAGTGAAACTCTAATAAAAATTCTATACACCTAGCCTCCAGGCAGATTCCTGGTTGGTGTACACGTGATTGTACCCTGAGGATGTTGTCTGAATTCTACAGAGAGAAGGCATGGAATCTCTGCAATCCTTCCCAGGCTTTGCCCTATATTTATCCTTTATAATAACCTGTAAGCACAGGTACAGCACTTTCTGAGTTCTGCAAGGCAATCTAGTGAATTTTTTAACCTGAGAAGGTCAACAATCAGAAGTTTGCGTGGCCCTGGGGATCCCAGAACTGATGTCCAAAGTAGGGCTGTGTAAGGGAGCAAATTTGCCACTCCAAAAAGTGCCTCGTTGGCAGCTGTGGGTTATTTAGAGCTTATTATTTTTAAGAAACAGAAAATTTGAGAAGTTTTTCTTTTTTGCCTCCCTGAAACTGCCTGAAAAAATTTAAATGGAAGGTCTGCTCCAAGAAGGGAGCTATCACCATACATATCTATGGTGTAATATGAATGAGGTATGGTAGACAGGGAGGAATCCTAGCAAATTCTGATTGTTAAAATTCCTCTGTGTCCCATTATTTCTGAGTGGCCAGCAAACATTTGTTAGCCATAGATTCTTTGCTATCCTCCTGTAAATTTTCTCCCTTCCCTTTGAAGTCCCAGGCTCCTACCCTATTCTCATTAGCTTTGGATACCACATAAATTTCAACTGCCTGGCAGCCTATGGGCTCAATATTCTTATTGAGGCTTTTTAAATTGATTTAAATTTCTTGAGCCTAATTAAATATAATTTTTCCCATTAAATTTGATTTTCTCCTTATCTCATGTCAATTTAATCCTTAGACAAGCTAAAAGAATCTTGAAGAGTAGAGGAAAATTTTTCTCCTCAACAGCTGTCTGTAGAGGACCCATACAATCTGAGGCTAACTCTGGGTAGTTAGAATTGAAGGATAGTTCACCCAGTTGGAGTGGGAAAAGAACTATATTGATCAGACCTAATTCTATAAGTCCTGGTCAAAAGCACCCAAGTTTGGACAAATTCTGTCTCCCCACATGTCACTGAAAATCTCTGCTTGAATTCAAATTATAGGCCAGCATATAAATCAGGGATATAAAGTTGACCTTTGAGCAACATGGGTTCGAACTGCATGGGTCCACTTATATGTGGATTTTTTTTTCAATAAATATGCTGGAAAATCTTTTGGAGATTTACAACACTTTGAAAAAATTTGCAGGTAAACTGTATTGCCTAGAAATACCAAAAAAAGGAATAAATTAGATAAATAAATAAATAGATGCTACTATTGTAAAAAATACAGTATATAATACATATAACATACAAAATAAATGTCAAATGGTAAGGCTCTGGTGGGCTGTTAGTAGTTAAGTTTTTGCAGAATCAAAAACTATACCTGGGTTTTTGACTGCACAGAGGTCAGTGATCCCAACCCCTTGTTGTTCAAGGGTCAACTGCATGAGGAAGATACTTGATAAAGGCATCCCAAACAGTGCCAGGAGTATCTGCATTTAAGACAAATGTAGCCCTTAAATATTTCATATTGCAAGAGACAGACCAGTGCTTATGGACATATGTTCCAGAGCAAAAAAAAACTATTGTTAGGAAATAGAATGTCCAGGCCACGATACATGACAGCAGAAGACAGGCTGAATGACACAGAATGGCCTACCAAGATGCAGACTTTCTTGGAAAGAATAGGGGGCATGGCTGGGGAGCTTTGTTCTAAGAGGTGAGCCAGCCCTTGGGAGGTGCTTCATGGGGGATTGATGCCCCAACTTTAACAACTCTTGGAAAGACCAATCTGAATTCCCAATAATAGGGGCTCAGTTAAGTAAATTATAGGACATCCTTAAATAGAAGATGACATAACATTATAAATCATGTTGTAATGTAATTTTGAAGAAAGCTATTCGCTGACAAAGTAGAAACCATGAGTGACCGAACAGTGAATGGAAATGAGCCAGTTCATCCTAGGAGAAGGGGCCGACCTGACTCAGTTCCCAATCCTATTCTTTCCACCTTCTAGCACCTTTCTTCAGGCAGCCCTCTGGCAACCATCTCTAGCCTCTCCAGTGAGAGTTCTTTGCGGGTCCTCTTCTCTCTCTGGAAGAATGAAACAAGGAATCAAGAAAGGGAGGAGAGAGAAAGGAAAATTATCTTCTCTTCAGTCTTGCTTTTTAAGATTTCATCAGAGTAACCTGACACCTTGGTGTACTAATGGCTCAGAATCTCCACAGAATCAGTATTTTTACCACTACAAGTAGGATACTTGGTTCTAAGGGAACTGTTATGCCAGTGAGGGACTCACTTTTCACTAAGCAGGAATCAGGCATCTAGGGAGTTCCATATTTCCAGGCATACACGTAAGACAAAGAGTAGAGAGAAAAAGATGAGCCAGACCTCCAGAAGAGAAAGATGTTGGTGGCATGATCCCATGTACCAGGTCTGGTTTAGATCCCTTGCACCCAAGGAAGATTTAAACCACTTCTGACAGAGTAGCATTTGGAAGATGACTTTCCAGGTTATCACTCAGATTTCACAACCATGTATGTGTGTCCTCAAGCTCTTTGTTACTTAACATGACAGTCCAAAATGGAAATATTT
Organism: Mustela lutreola; assembly: GCF_030435805.1. Taxonomy (NCBI): domain Eukaryota; kingdom Metazoa; phylum Chordata; class Mammalia; order Carnivora; family Mustelidae; genus Mustela; species Mustela lutreola. The sequence continues at coordinate 76,319,431 of NC_081292.1, forward strand.
TGAAAAGTAGATTTCACCATATTGCCAAAATCATAAATATTGATTTATTACAAATAGTAATAGATACTATTACTAATAGTATCTAATAAGTTTAGCACAGACTAATTTTTCTCATTTATTTTTTCCAATTTTTTTATTTAAAATTCCAGTTAACATACAGTGTGACATTAATAATTATTATAATTTAAGTATAAATACAAGGATGTCTTTAACAATTAGCTCATATTTTCTAAAGTTTTAATTATTTTTAACTGTGTTATTTTGTTAAAGAAACTCCATATTCCAATTATAAGAGTTTAGGGTAAAGATAAAGAACTCTGTTATTTCAGAAAATAATGAAGTTTGTCTGAGCAATAAAACCATCATACTTTGAAACTCAAAGAAGTGTGTTTACTGGCTTTGTCAAAAAGAATAAAATCCCACCTTATTTTGAAAGCTACTCAGAATTTATAAAAAAACAACAAAGTAAAGAATGACTTCTTCATTATAAAATGGATTCAACTGCTAGGCTTTGGGGAGGGAAGGCTTATAGACCTTTGAAAGTATGTGTTTTCCTGTGACGTCTGTGTTTACATTTCACACATACTTTAAAAATAAGCCTATATTCATGATCTTGGGTAGAACAGAGAGAAAAAAAAGGAAGACCATGCACACTCATGCATTTTTTTATTAATCAGATTTTAACACTATAGCCACATTTTGCTTATGGTTGAGAAATAATTCCATGATAAAAAACAACAAATTGCAAAACAAAACAGAAAACTTAGCACTTTCTTCATCCAGTCTAGGATATAACATTTGAAAATCAGCCCTTTCATTATCCATACCCAATGTCAAAATCAAGAGCAAACGGGACCAATTATTTCTCATGAGAGTAAGTGTCTAAAAGACACTTAAGTAGCTAAAAAAATATGTCCTCTCTTCAACAGTGAACCAAATCAGTACATGTCCAGAGTGAAAAGGACCTCAACCTCTTTGTAGCTGCTATTCCTTCTGTGTCAAATGCTTGCCCTCTGGTTCTACTCATTGCTGGGTTCTTCTCATACTTTACAAGCAGATCAGGTCCTCAGAAAGGACTTTCCAAATTACTTTACCCAAAATGAGTCTGAAACAAGATTCTTCTCTCTTCTAGAATCCTGTTTGTTGTCCTTACTGCTGTAATCACTATCTGCAGTAACTTTGTTATCCATTGTTTCTTTGCATATTGTCAGCTCCCTCAATGAGTCATGAGGTCATCCAAGACAGTTACTGGCTCTGTCATATTGTCCAGCACCCTCAGGCGTGGAGCAAGGCCTGGCAGAGAGTGGGCAAGCACTCAACTACAAAATGATGTAGTCACCCACAGAAACCAACATCCTCATGCCTTTTTCCAAAAAGGTAGGTCTCCTGTGCTCAATTTCAGGCCCTACATTCCTGTTCAGGGCATTCCCCCTCTGTAGGTGGAAGTCACCAGACACAGAGTTCCTCTAAGAGCTGAGAAAAACACACCTGGCAAAGGCCTCAGGGTGGTCAATGTTTGGGACGAAGAAAAGGGAGGCATCCTCAAGAAGGGAAGTGGAAACTTAATGCCATGTATGCAGCATGTTTCCACCATTCCACCAAAGAGAGTTATTTGGAGAATCAGCTTGCATTTGGAGCCCTCTGGTTATCCCATCCAGTAGCAGCTGCATTAATCCCTCCCAGCCAACCACATTCCCAAACTCTCATGTTTCAAAATCTTAGAGTTTGGAACTGATACCAGGTTTATATGGAGTAAGTACTATGGCTTCATTCCCAGAGCATCACTACATTAGACATCACTCCATGACAAATCAGTGCAGTGCATTGACCAATGCAATGCAGTACAATGCAGAAAAATCAATACAGAAGCTCATCTGAGCTTCACATAGGTCAGTCCTCCTGAATAGGAGCTTGTTCTTTGGGGATAGGTTGTACCACCAGCACCCACGAACAGACCATCAATTTTTTTTAAAGATTTTATGTATTTATTAGAGAGAGAGAGCACATGAGCAGGGAGAGGAGCAGAGAAGAAGCAGGCTCCTGCTGAGCAGGGAATCCAAAGTGGGGTTTGATCCCAGGATCCTGGGACCATGACCTGAACCATGGCAGACATTTTACCAATGGAGACACCCAGGAATCCCAACTATCATTTTTTTTCTACCGAGATTTCATTCTATTTCAGGTGTTTTGCCCTTTGGATGAAAATTTCTAACGGAAGGAGACAAAATTGGACCATAAATTCAATATGATTATTGTCATCCTTCCCTCCAGAAAGAGGAAGAATTATCCAAACAAGGTAGTAAAAGAGCAACACTTTTAAATTCTGCCTCCACATAGAAAATAACATGAATACTAAAACTTAGAATAATAGCAGTCCTGCAGTTTGACAAGGGTGTGTAGGAGAGGTGGTGAGCAACACTGAAATTCCTTCAGGTATTTGCAGAACTCCTGAGCTAAAGTTAAAAGCTAAAATTATCATTAAAAATACAAAGTATTTTTAAACCCACATAAATTAACAATGTGCCTATTTCAATTCTTGAGACCACTTCTTGAGATGGCTATGTCCTTTGGAATTTTTTTTAAGTAAATTGATATTTCCACTATGACTTTACTATTTCGGGAACTGTGGTTGTTTTTTGGACTTTGTTTGTTTAATTGCAAGATGTCTTTTATGCCACCAGGAGTATTGTTATCAGCTACTAGCAAAACCTGATTGAAGTTCCCTATTTTATGTTCTAAACAATTGGGTTATCTATTGGTAATTGGATCTATTATCTCCCTACTGATCCATTTATGTGGGAAAGATTTCAAAATACCTTAATAAAAAATAATACAAGCAAAATGTGGTTGCCCGTATCATAAGGCACAGCTCAGAAAAGTTGGCTTTAAAGTCCTCTAAAAGATTTGCTGGCTTTGCACTACAACTACTCTAAAATACTCTTTTTTCATAGAAAAAAAATAAACAAAAAAGTAAGGTTATAACCTGGAAACCATTTCAGGAAATTTTCCATTCTTTAGTATCAGAACAGGAATAGTAAAGAGAAAGAGGAGAGGGGTTTAGGCTGGAGGAGTGGGAATGGTGTGTTGTGGATTAAACACGTATGTCTCCCCCAAATTCATGTATCAAAGCCCTAACCCCCAATGATTGGAAGCTTTAGAAGGTGATTATGTTTAGGTGAGGTCATGAGGGTTGTACTAATAATGAGCTTAGCATCCTTCTACAGAGAGGAAGGGAGATAAGAGCTCTTTGTCCACCTTCACACAAAGAAGAGGTCACAGGAGCACACAGAGAGATGGCAGCCTACAGAAAGATAGTGGCCTTTGGTGAGCCAGAAAAACCTCAGCAAGAACCAAATCTGCTGGCACCTTAACCTTGGACTTCTTAGCCTCCAAACTGTGGGAAATAAATGTCTGTTGTTTAAGCCATTCATTCTGTGATGTTTTGTTATAGCAGTTGGTGCTAAGACAGGATGCCTGCTGGGAGAAAAATAATAGTATTTGAAGAAAATTTAAAATGCCTACTGGCAAGCAATAAATAGCCTCAGCATTGTCACCCACTGAAATAGAATCATCACAATAAAACTGTCCCACGTCATGCCTCTTAGACACTTAATGTCTCCTTAGTTAAGTAAAGTGAAGCCTGTGGAGCTTTGGAATGAAGTATGGCCTCACCCTGAGGCCACCAAAGGGCTCCTGACAAGGATCAGCCCCTAGAATGCAATCCTCTCCCTTCCTCAGCCAACTTCAAAGCAGACTCAGTAGCTCTAGATAATAAATGGTCAAAACGTCTTCTGGTGGTAAATAGAATTTTAACGTAGCTTAGATTTTAGCAACATATAAACACTTCTGACAATTCTAGATCTTAAGTATTTAAAACTTAAGTGAGATATTAATTTAGTGTAAAGGAAAGGAAACTGATACAAATCTCTTCCCAGTTATCTTAATAATTTAATATCTTTTATTTATGCATAATTATATATAAGAGATCTATTGGGGCACCTGGGTAACTCAGTTAGCATCAGACTCTTGACTTTGGCTCAGCTCATAATATCAGGGTCATGAGATTAACTCTACATAAGAGTGTCTCTCTTTCTCTCCTCCTTCCCCTTCCCTTCTTACTCTTTCAAAAGAAAATACATCTCTTAATGATATCCTCTATATAATAATCCCAGGATCCATAGTTGAGACTTGACAATTTGCAGAAAAAGAAAATGGAAACGTTATTATATTCAGGAAAAGTAGAATGATCGGGCAGATAGTCATTGGTATCTGTGGATAATAATTTTATAATATTCACATAACATCAATTTTAATACCAAGTTTGAGCTATGCTCTCGGCAGCTTTCTGCTTTAGTTAAATTGTCATACTGTTATGCTGACAAAAACCTCAGAAAAGCACTTTGATGGATTCCTAAATTAAATGTCTTAAAAAAAAAAAAAAGAAGAAAGAAAGAAAGAAAAAAGGAAAGAAAAAGAATAAAAAAAGAAAAGAAAAAAAAAAACCTGAATCAAGCTTCCTAGTTTCATTAAAGACTGAACAGAGAACTTTTAACTGCTTTTTAAAAAGGGTTATCATGATACCAGAAAGAGAACCCTCTAAGTACGAGATATAATGTAGGCAGCTTAGCACTATCAAACCAGCCTCCCAAACAATTAACTTAATTTTCTGCTACTTTGTGTCACACACAATTTCAAATTATCAAAGATTATCAAATGTTGAGAGGTAGCAGCACTAAGAGTGTAAAGCTGCTAAAAGTGCATCAAGGCAAGATGCATATTCCTCTTCCATTTATTCCATGAACACTTACCCTTGTGTTCTAATCTGCCTAAAGTTCCTAGCAGGGGAGTTGTTTATCAAGCAGGCCCAGTAATCATTCCTGGTATTCAAGAATTATAATCTAAGAAATAGCCTGTTGGCAAAAGTAGTCTTCTAAAAAGTAATCTAATCTGGTTTTTATTAAATCTATTTCCTTTTTTATTTATAGTGAAATCTGGTGCCAGATAAGTCTTCTAAGAGCATATCATATCATTTCCTTTCTAAAGACCGCACAACTGCTTCCTACTAACCAGTGGCTTTATTCACTGGATTAAGATTCATGACCTTCCATAATCTGGCTCTGCTTTTCCCAGTCCACATTTATCTACCTGAACTCTCAGAATGAATATACGCTACAGCCAGGCCAAGTTTCTTATTGTTTTCCTTACCTACACTTGTTCTTATCAATAGTGTCCCCTACTTGAAATGCCTCTTAGCAACCTGCACAACACACACACATCCATATCTTGGGAGTCATCAAGACTTCAGTTTGAACTTCAGCCCTCCCATTTGGTGGCTGTGGAAATGATACCAATTCTGATTTCATTGACCTCCTTAAAGAAAATAACATTTGAAGTGTGCCTGGCATAAAGGAGAGCCTCAGCAAATATCAACTCCCTTCCTTGCCATCAAAATCCTAATCAACTTAACCCATTTCAATAATTCTGCTACAGTTCAAGCCATGTTTAGAATTCCTCCTACGGAATTATCTTCAGTACTCTGTAAGGAACCCATTGCTCTGTAAGTCATGCACAACCAGACAAAGAGATGCTTAACAAGTCACAGGTCTATTTTGTTCATGTAACAGGACATCCAGAGGCATAAAGTCCAGCACTGGGATGGCTATCCCCTGATGTCAGGAGCCTACCTCCTCCTATTTTGCCCAACCATCCTTAGGATTTTGTCCTCAAGATTTTATGTTTGTAAACTAGTTAATACTCTCTCACAGGATCTAGAAGTTCCCCCTAGGCACAGAAAAAGACCAAAGTCCAAAAACTTTCTCCAGCCAAGGCTTTGTCTTTTAAATGAGGGGAAAACAAAAGGAAAGAAAGAAATCTTCCCAAAAACTTCGACCTACATATTATTGGCAAAGGCAGTATTGGCTGGCCATCTGAACTGCACACAAATGCAGGGAGATTGACTATTTGAGTTTCCTGTCCTCTGTAATAAAAGAAGGCAGAGGGATAGGGGCTGGATAGATATCACATAAACCAACTCATAATATCTGCTACACTTGTAAAGTCAGTTTATGAGACTGTATGTTTACCAAAGGATCTGTCCTAAATCTACCCTCAAAAAATATGCTAACTGGCTATTCAAAAGAATATGTCATGCATTCTGCAAGCAGTTCCTGAAGAGGTAATGTAGACCCAGTTTGGACAATAGTAGCAGCTTTAGAGGAATAATTACTCAGTCTCCAAAAGTAATTAGTTTGAAGTGGACAGCATTCATCTAGACAGATGACTTCTCATATGTCTGGGCTTTAAACAAAGTTGTTATGTCCCTGTTGAGTGTTGTGCTTACTCTTTCGTTCTCAGACCATCATGTGTGCCCATGCGGTCTCCCCACAAGATAGGGGCTCTTCGAATGTGGCCTATGTTCTGTGCATCTTCTTTATCCCTATTGTACCCAGCAGGGGGAACAATGGAATACACTCAGGTATACGATCTAACCAATAGAAGGTGAACAGAGTGCTACTTTATAAAAGAAATTGCTAGGGCAGGGTGATGGGAAGCTGCAAATTTGTGCTAGGTACATTGAAGCATTATAATACAATAATTACATTTAGCAGAGTTCTTATAGGAGGTAACCACTCAATAAATCTCTGCTGCATTGGATACAGGCCATTTATCTTCCATAGGGTTAAACAGGGGCTGACCCCTCTTCTATAGATCTCAGTGAGAGAAACTCTTCTATTAGACCCTTCTAAAATTATAAAGTTTCTAGCTCGTCAGTCTTCATTTCTCCCTGAGTGGAGTAGAGAACACCTATAAATAAAAGCAGAAAGGACAGCAGCAGTCACAACGGCAAGGAGAATTATTCCCACTGTAGCCAATGGAACAGTGCTGTGTACTACCAATGTGGCCCCGTGCAGCAGCCCTCTGAGGGATATCCCAATGAACATATGGCACTGGCACTTGCTTTATTCACTTAACAACTGAATGATGGCTTCAAAAGAGAAGTTCTTCTGCAGAAAAAGACAATAATTCCAAGGAATTTGTTGACAGTGCTAAATAGATCTATTTTCGTACCATATGACAAGCAGGTCTCCTGTTGATGAAACGGTTAGCCCATAAAGCAAATGAATTTTGATTTTTCTCATTTTGACCACCAGGATTGTGAGGAAGACTCAGTGACATGACCCAAAGTGCTGCCATGTGCTTTGGAGAATGGATGTTTGAATGTGAATTTGGATTTCACTCAAGGTCTCAGGGAAAGTGAATGGCAGGCACGCAGGACACCAGCCCAACCCCAGTGAATTCCGACATCAGAGTTATGCACCACCTAAGCCCCCTAGTTTCTAGTTTTGCAGAAGGTGAACTATGTTGTGTCCGGCAGCTCCAGAGAGTCCATTGCAAAATTTCCAGGGCATCCAAGGTCATGTCATGATGGTAGCTTGAAATGGGCTCTGGTGAAGCTATTCATACCATAGGAATCCAGGAATGCTTCAAATTAGGGCTTTATCTTCTAGAGCTGGTTGGTAAACACTTAAGAACATATCCCTGGTCATTTATAAAATGGAGAAGAGGCTTCAGCCTTGGAGTTACATGGCCAGACAGCACACAGTCACAATCGGGAAAGCCAAACGTCTCCTAGAAAAGTAATGCTAATAGATAACCACCAAACTCTAGGAACAAGTCAAATAACAAGTAAGTATTGATCATCAACAAATGTTTTCTACCCTGTGCTAGGTTCTGTGGTTTTAAACAAGAGGCTTAGATCCAGTTCCTTGATTTTTGAAGAGCTCTCAACTGACTTTCCAACTCTATTTTTATTGATACTATGAACACTCATCCCTCACCATGTACCAGCTAATTATTACCTCACTTAGTCCTCAAAATTTACAACATTGGTATTATGAGCCTCATTCTATAGATGAAGAGACTAAGCATATTGCTAAGTCTGACAGAAGGTGGGTAAAGGCGGGTGGTAGCCCTGAGCAGGCAGACCTCCAATGATAACACCCACAAAACATGATCATGATGGAATGAAGACTGGCTGTGCACAGAGATTTCAACATCAGGGTCATGTGTGGAAGGTCACCATGAGGAGACAAACCAGGGACACAGCAGAGGGACAGGCGGCGTAGGTGCTGGATGTGGCTGGGACAGTAGAAGGGAAGGAAGCGGAAGAAGAATTCAGAGTCGGCACGAGCATGGGGGTAACCTGGGCTGGTGATTTGGGCCTGACTGCAGCAAAAAGTGCCCACCCAAACCCCAGTGACATCACAAAGATCTCCTCCAAACAAGCCTGTGAGACAGGCACTGCATGGATCTCCGCAACATAAGCTGTCAGGAGACAACCCCTCAACATCTAGCCCACTGCACTGGGTGAAAGAAGGAGTGTTCATTGAATCATATCACTATTGGATTTCCTTTTCTTAGAAACTTTAAGTCATGACCAAATTCTCATTCCCCAAGATTAAAATTGAACTAAATTTATAAGTTTTCTCAGTGTGCCAGAGCTTTTCTTTTCTTTTTTTTTTTTTCCTTTTTATTTTTTTATTTTTTTAAATGGAGCTGATTGCTAAAATTCTGGTTATGGAAATTACACATTGCATTCATGTCATGGTCTGACTAAGGCTGATGATGCTGGAAATTGTAAAACTCTAGTCTACTAGATCTAAAAACAGGCTAGGTAGTAATTAGTGATTTCATCTCTTCAGTGACTCTGACGTCTCATTAATCGTTATCGGTCTTTAGCTCTTTCAAAGCATGAGGTCCTACCTGTTGAGATTCTGTAGTTTGTTTTCTTAACCCCCATGGGTATGTTTCTTTTCCAGAGCTCCTGCATAGCAAAATTTTGTACATAGAGCCAAACACTCTGTGAGCAAAGTTACATCCTCTGAGAGACATGAATGTCACACAGAAAAGCTTTGATGAAATAACCACTAAGGTAGCCATAGTATTGTCTGTTGTCCCCTTCCTGAAGGCCAGAGTTAATTAGGATTCTCACAGACTCTCCAGGTGGTTAACAGACAGAGAAGAGAGCTTTGTGCCTGTAAAGCTAGGAAGAGAAGGGGCTTTCTCAGGTTCCTTTCCATCCTCTGAGAGCAGTAGGTTTGGAATGCAATTCAGTGAGTTCATTTTGGAAATGTTTCTTGACTCAATTCCGGTGAGACACTAAATTAAAGCAGTCTTCCCTGATTTGGTCTTATTAAAGGAGCCACAAGTAATAAGATCAAAGATATAGATAAAATTGTAAGCTCGGGATTATTCACTGAAGAATTCCTTTGTAATAATAAGTATTTAGAAAGAATATCAATGACCCAAACTAGGGTAATAATTCATTGTGATCATAGTATTATGGATCATATAGCTGTTACAAATCATGTATTTGAAGTATCTTGAATCCCATGAGGAAATATCACAACATAATGTTAGATAAAAACCTCGTAATATTCAAATTTTAAAGTAGGTGAGTGCTGTGAAGTGTGTAAACCTGGTGATTCACAGACCTGGGGATAAAAATATATGTATATAAAAAATATATGTTTATAAAAAATAAAAAATTAAAAAAATAAAAAAAAATTAAAGTAATTTATGTCTCTGCTTCTGTGTTTTTGTGTGAACATATAAATACATAATACCTAAATAATTTTATCAGTATTTTGTGATATTCTCCCTATTATTAAATACATAATATATATTAAGATGTAAATGTCATATGTGTGTGATAGATATAAATTGTTGATAGATATTTGGAATAACATATTATATATATTTCATATTAGAATGATAGATGCAAAATTCAAAATGTTGCTAAAGTTACTTCTGAGAAGTTGGTTTATAAGGAAATTTGATTTTATTCTTCATATTTTTAAATATCTTCTAATTCTCTACAATAAGCATGTGTATGTTTATAATTAGAAAACAGTTAAGCAGCCTCCAGTTAATTTGATATCCAGAATCCTACTCTGTCTAGACATGAATATCTCATAACTCTTCACTCATTGCTTTCCTAGCAAATGAGCCGTCCCTCTTGCTAGGCATTAGTGACCGTGAAAGCCAGCTGGCTGGGAGTGCAGGGTGACATACGTTGATCCCAGTGCACATAACCAGAGCCTCCTGCATCCTCATAGGCTCACATGCTCCCACCCTGGAGTGTGGTAGAGACAGTGTGCTGTGACAAACAAAGCTGAGGCTGAAATGTCTCCGCATAATACAGCAAAAATGCCTTTGCCCTTGGCTAGGGAATGGGAAACATTTCCATTTCCCAAACACAAAGCAAAGATGGAAGACGCTTACAGAGAAATACTAGCAACAGACCCAGAGTTCCCTTCAAAAACTTAAAATAAGTACAACATTGGATCTTTCTACATGATTCTTCCTTCATCTAAAAAGGAAAATTATGTTCCCAATAATGCCATCAGAAACATTTGAGTAATAAGCAACATGTAGAATCAAAAATAGTCTTTAAAATTACACACTGAATGTGTCATGTTTAAATGTCTATTGCATGAGCATTTCATTCACCCAAGGAAGTCGGATCACCATGGTATCTTACAAAGACCTACATGACCAGTCTTGACCCATCAGTTCCCTCTAGCATGGCTGTTCATCCCTGAGGATGACTCCAGAGCAAAATGCTTTGGCTGTGAGTATTGCTGCTTCCAGAAGAGTTTAAAGCTTTGTCTCTGGGTGTCTGTGTCTGAATGACCAGTGGTCCTAAGTTTCTGGCCCCTGCTCCCTGGGCCTACTGAAATCAGCAGTGCCGGATCTCAGCCCTGAAGTCCACATTTCACCTTCGTAGGTTATCTGCATATATAGTCAGGGTTGAGAAACTTGTCTTCTTGCCTTAAATTTGTCTAATTTTGCCTTATGGGGAATTCTCCCTCAAGTTATTGACTCTTTTATTACCTGTTCTCTCTTACAGAAAGCAAGTTCCTTTTTGTGTCAGGAACCTTGTTTCTTAATGTAGCTTAAGCCTCAGATGATGTATTTCACTGAGTTAGAGGGCTTTCCCCCTTCACTGTCAATAAAGACAGAGGCTTTTAAAAGCCTGTGTCAATTGAAAACATCAAAATGAAGACCTTCATGAATTCCCCTTGTGACCTCATGCTGAGTCACTGGGGAATTGAAAGGCAGGCCTGCTGGGAGCAGCGGACCTGATGAGGAGGACAGAGCTGAATACCAAAACCCAGTGGAGCTCAGGAGAGATGTGAATCAGGAAGAGGCTGCCTTCTGGAAGCCACAGACTTAATAAGCACAAGGGGGCTTGAGTGGACTTTCAGATGCATCAGAGCCCAGAACTATGGCGGAAGAAAGAGAGGCTGGGAGAACCAAGACTGAAAGGATGACTAGAACATTGCAGGACCTACAGCTCATGGACTCGTGAAGAGCCAAACTCTCTGTGGAGTTATCACATCGGTCTTATCCCAGCAGGGAACTCGGGCATCTTTGACCAGGGGTGGACCCAAAGAGAAGCCTTGCTCACCGTCACTTCTGTGGGGCTTCTTTAGATTCTGATTCTTTTACCTAAATGACTCATATTTCAAATCTCGGGAAGAATCCCAAAATACCTACATCCACTTAATTTATTAAATCCCTAGAGTTACTTTCTTAGAAATTAGGTGCCTAGAAATAATGAGACTGGGACCTTATTGGGACGTCCCATATAAGAATCATCCAAACAGCCCTGAATTGATGAATAAAAAAACATAGAATCGGTTCCAATATGTGGGACTCTTAAAACTGTGCAATAGTTTATGTGTATTTCATCTACTTTGGGATTCACTCGGAAAGCAGTTATTCAATACCTCCATGTGCCAAGTATATGAGGGTAAGTAGTGAACAAAGATAAACATGGTTTCTAACCTCAGAGAGCTATGTTCAGGGTGGGGAGACAGGGAGGAATCAAGCAGTCAGTAAGCTCATATAAATTTGCAGTGTTTGGCATGAGCTATGAAGGAGAGACCTAATGCTGGCAAAGTTGGGAAGAAGGGGTCTGCTCAGGTCAGTGGTCCCAGGGAAAGCTTTCCTGAGGAAGTAGCACTTGAGCTAGAGACAGAGGGTGAGTAAGATTTGATCATGCAAAGAGGCTTGAGTGTGTCTGAAAGAAGTTATTGTAGTTAGAGAGGTGTGACAAAGCAAGGTAAGGTGAAGAGGTAGGCAAGCTAGACCCAAACAAGTGTGGAGGCCTGAGGACTGAGCTTCTCTTTATCCCAAAGGTAACAGGAAGACACTGTAGATGGCCACTGGAGAAGACTGACCTGTGATGGAAGAAGAGATATGGAGGAAGGGGTTGTAGAGGCAGTAAGATTAGATAAATCAATTAAGACCTGCAGGACTCCAGGCAAGTTAGTGTCACTTAGACTGACATCAGAGATGTCAGAGACATCAACTCCTCACTGTGGAAATGAGGGCAGATGTCTAAAGACGTCAACTGACCTCCAAAATTCTACATGTAAATGCTGTGCTGCTGGTAGAGCTGTGTCCTTTGACCCCAGCACTAGAGCTGAGGTTAGGGGGTGGGTAAGTTAGGATACTGTGTCTTTCACCAGGTGCATATACAGAGCTCCTTTGGTCCATAATCTTCATAACAACAAGCAACAGCAATGGACCCATCACATTTACATATGATACTTTATATTTTTAGAACAATTTAATGTGTATGATTCCATCACCCCCTTGTCTATGGTCACAGAGCAAGTCAGTGAAGAGCCTAGACTCTTTTTCCTGGGTTCCATATTTTCCTATAAAAACCTCCTGGTTCTGATGTCTACCCCCTAGTGTTTTCCCATAACCACAACTCCACTCTTCCTCAATGATGCCAGAGATGCCAGTAGAATAGAGGACAGTGAGATAAGTGAAGCTGATGGTAGTGGCAGCTACCGTGACATGCTTCATGCTATGTGTATAGCATCTCCTGGGTTTTTACAAAATTCTATGGGGTAGATGGTATCTTTATGCCAGTTTTACAGAGAGGGACATTGAGGTTCAGAGACATCAACTGCCTCTAGACCACCATAAGTTTAGGAAGCAAAGAACAAATAAAAAACCAGGTCTGATGCCAAAACCTGACTTCCCAGCAATAACCCATATTTCCTTATGTCTAGGGTGCCTTAGGCTTTCAGCCACCTCTACTGTGGACTGTACCATGTCAAACATGAAATGAGCTTAGCAGACTCCAGTAGTTTTGGATGAAATCTTTATCATCTCTTTATTACTTGCCCCATCACACACCTAGCGGTTTAGACGAACATCCCATTTATAGAAACCATTTTGTTGAGGTATATGTCATATAAACAGACCATAAATAGTCACCTTTAAAAGAAATAAACCATTGAGATTTTTCTTCCCAAACCATGTATTCTGTCATGATAGGTGGAATTATCTAACATGGACAATTTTATGAGGTAATAAATAGGGAAGAATATGGAGAAGGTCAGTTTTCAGGTTCAGGGAAGTGTTTGTCCTGAGAGAGAATAACCATTACATGGATAGATGTTCACATTTTGCGCTGCTGGCTTTACAGTTAAGTCTGGATACTTTGCTCACGTTGCTGGTAGGGCATACTGATAACAAACATCCCAGGACAGCCCCAAATGGTTCCCACTCAGACACTAACTGTATTTAGGGAGGACTGCGGATGGCCAGAATTAGGTTAGGAGGAAAAGTAAATATGGTCATAAACTAAGCAATTTCATGTGAGCAATATGTAATGTAATAACGAAGTGTAATGAAATGTAATAATAAACTCACTGAAAGCAATAAGGAAGTGACAAGCCTTATCATCCAAACTAGGTCAGTTTTGAGAGTGAAGAATGATGTTATTAATAATTGTGTCAGAATATCCTAAACTGAGCCATCCTAACAAATCACTCATACAATCACCTAACAATAAAGAATGTGGAATGAGGAGAAAGCCTCCTCAAAGTAAGTGTGTATAACCGAGAAGTTAGGAGAGGGCGGAGAGATCACATGATGGGGAAATCAAGGCGGGAGATGAGCTACTACAAAAATCCACAAAGGCACAGAGGATTCATTAGACCCCTTCCAAGTTCCTAGCCATGTACTCACATGGCCCTAGATTTTGTAAAAGAAGAAAAAGTAAGAAAGGAATTCTATCAAGTCACATGAGCACAAGGCCTAGATACTTCCCTGCTCATGAGGCTGATCCTTCTCCATAGCTGCCTCCAGACTCCAAGGCATGAGGCCAGGCTCACACCACAGAGACACAAAAGCTTTTCCAACATGCCAATGTCACTCCTCCAACTTCATGATTTTCTCAGGCCATGATTGTCAGAGGTGGTCAGAGCAGCCAGAAGCCTGTCCACCCCAGGGATGAACTCCAAATTAAACGGTGAAGAGAGTGTAACCCACCAACTGGGTTACACTAAATTAGCCATTTAAATGTCACTGAATGAGTAGTTCAGAAAAAAAGCTGTATGTCAAAGGGAAGGTTACAGAAGCATTAGCTAAGTATGTGTAATGGCCCAACATTGAAGTGTGTTTGCTGGGCTGCTCTGTGGATGAAGCTGAATTCTGTCAGTTGCAAAAGCTCGCATTTAACTACATGTGTTACAGTAGCTGTCTCCCAGTAGCTAAGTGTTGACTCATGAGCTTTCTCCTTTTGGGGCACAGCAAACTCACCTTTTTACCTTCTCTCCTTCACCACAGAGGAGTTATGAGGCCTGAAGAGCAAACAAATCAGAACTTTCTAGAACAGGACTCTGGACACTCTAAAATCAAATATCAGTTTGTACTGCAGCACATATAAAAGATCCTCATTTTCTTAAGCAGAACCAGTGGAGGGAAGAGAGATGATGACAATTTCTTCCACAGAACAATGAACTTCTGAGAGCTGAGTGGGAGAAATTAGTGACAATAACATGACGTCTGTCAACTTTCAAAAAATTAGAATCAGGAAACCCAAAAGTAAAGTTGACAGAAGATAAATTAGGTTCTATCAAGATCTGACACATCATTGAATACCTGCTAATGGGAAAAAAAAGATTTTATTTAAACTTTTTTATTGTCTTTATGCATAATACTTTTAAAAGCACATAACATTTTCATAAAAGCATAAAGAGTATTAAAAAATAACCTTGCTTTTAATATGGAAGAGAGAGTATGAGAGGCATGTGAAGTTCATTCTCTAAAAACAGCAGCAGCTCATTCTTGAGTCTATTCTTTTTTTTTTTTTTTTTTTTTCAATTTTCTAAGCTTTACTTTCAGGTGGAAGCAGAGAGAGAAGCTTTAAAGCATGCCAATTGTTCCTGTTCTGTTGGAAGTTTTAAAAAATGGATTGCAGTAAAGCCAGAAAGGTGGCATGGGAGCAAAAGTGGGGACAATATTCTGACTTGAATATCTTCCTCAAAATATTAAATTGCAATTCTTCAGGGTAATTGACTGAGTCATTTTCTGCTATCAGCAGATGTGACAAAGCCACATGGCCAAATGGATCCTTAAACCTGACTGACTGTTTAATAATGTTAATGCCAGTGATCACTTGAAGATAACTGGTGATTATTTTAGGAGCATCCACGAAACTTGCACACCTTGGAAGAACTTGCTCGAAGATAATTTATTGTCAGCACATGTTTATATCCAAACAAAGGGCCATAGTTGAGAGACCTAGAGCATGTAGGAGGCAGTCTAGAATCCAGGGTTTTAAGCCCCCATCTACCTCCTATGAATTGTATAACTTTGAGTAAGTGACATAACATCTCCAGACCTCAGCCTCATGTGCTATATGTATGCAAAGGATTCAAGTTACATATCTCTGTACATACACAGGTTTTTGACAATTAAGGGAGATATATTACCTTAGCAACTCCCAAAGAAATGAGGCATTTACATGTTTGCAGTTAAATGATACATTTAGTGTGAATCATAGGTATTCCAAGGACCAAATTCTCAATTGTAAATTATCCAGCTTCCTGGACTCCCAGTGTCTCCTTCACACTTAACCTTCTTACGAAGGTTACGAACTCTTCCATTTGTAACATCTCTACTAGAAGGAGAGCAAAAGTAAGACAACGAGGACAGGGTCACCCAAATGATCAACTTTATTCCTTCTGAAAAGCCACAGAGCTACACGTTGAACACTGTGTTGGTGATCTGAGCCAAAGTAATAAAACCAGACAAAGAAATTGTGGCATAAGGATTAAAAAGAAGAATATACATATGATAGAATGCATGTGATAGAATTTATACGTCTGCATAACTAAATTAATAGAAAACCACTGCCAACACTAAGAGAATTGAGCCAACAATAATTAAGTTGATATTTTTTCAAATAGCTCCCACATATAAAACAAGCACCAATTAAAATATATAATAGAAAAGAAGATACTATATAAAGTTACACATACACTCAACAAGATTAAGTATATAAAACCTATATGAAGAAAATCATAAAGCACTCCCCAAAACTGCAAGATTTACTGAAAAAAAAAAAAGATGGAGAGATGGGCAGTATACCTTGGTAGAAACACTCAGAGCTATAAAGACATCACTGTTCCCTAGGGTGATTTATATGCTTAATGCCATCTCAGGAAATATCAACTGATATTTTTTTTCTAGAGCTAGACAAGGTAGATATAAAGTTCATTTGGAAGAAAAATCAAGCAAATACTACAAATACTACAAATACTATAATAACTACAAATACCCTGGAAACGGAGCACAATGAGCTGGGTTTAGTGGGGAAACTATTCCAACTATATATGAAATAATATTATAAATAATTGTTAGAGTATAAATGATAAAATCTATATAATTAGAAACAGGATGATATTGATTCATGAATACCAAGGCAGACTAATTAGAACAAAGCAGAAAAATCCAGAAATAGACATAGTTGCATCTGAAAATTTAGTATATGGGAAAGGCAGAACCTCAAAGCATTGGGGAAAGGATGGATTTCTTAATAAAGTAATATTGGAATAACTGAAGAGCTTTGTGGGAAATGGTAAAATAGAATCTATTCATTACATTAGACACCATGAAAATTTTAAATAGGTTAGAGATTTAAATATAGGAAATAAAACCACATAAGTATGAGAAGAAAAGGAAGAATTCCTTCATCACCTGAAAATGCACAAAGCTTCCCTAATTATGATTCAAAACACAAAAGCAAGAAGGGAAAGTATTGATAAATTTAGCTACATAAAATTAAAACACACTTGCAGAAGTAAAGTACAAGACAAATGGCAAACTAGGGAGATAGATTTGCAATACATATCACAGACAAAGACAAACAACTAATGCCCCTAATAAATATCAAGCTTCTAAAAGTAGAGAAGAAAAAGACCAACAATCAGATTTTTTTAAATGGGCAATAGGTAACAATAAAAAATTCTTAGAAAAAGAAATGCAAATGGCCTTTAAACATATAACCAGATGCTCAACTCTGTTCATGGAAAATAAATGTGATTTAAAATCTATTCTTTCTGGCAGCTATGACAAAAATCCAAATACCTAAACAGTATACCCATCACCACTTTGTCCCTCTAATATTCCACCACTAGCTACAACAGGTATAAGGAGAAATAAACAGAAACAAAGATCTATATAAAATTCTTTACAGCCCAGATGAATTCTTAGTTCAGATGAATTCAGAAATTGGTCAGTTGTGAGGCTAAACTGTCTTCCTTAAGTCCTACCCACTGGGCTATTCAGCAGCTATTCCTGAACACAGTTCAAAAGCTAGAAATGTTTCTTCCTAAAATTCTTCAATGGCTGTCTATTTTCCCTCGGCCTCTTCACAACTAAGATTATTACTGTACATTTCTTATTTCTTTGTACCTAAACCTGGAGTTTCTAGTTTCTTTATGATGGTGTCCAATTCTGCCAATAAACATAGCATTGATGTCGCTATCAGGGATGTAACAACTCAGTCCCCCATATGGCTCTATCTATGGAGCTGAAGTAATTTTGATATTAGGCCTTCTCTACAGTCCAGTGGCACTATATAACTTCACAGCAAGCAACCAGGTGTCATTTTGCTATGTGTATTTCATCCTACAAGTCCAATAAGGACATTGGAATATGTGGATGCTGAATGACAATACAGGACCCCCTCCCCTCTGAGGACAAGAGACATTGTCAAGCAAATACTCCGAAATGCGGCAAAGTACAAAAACGCAGAAGGAAATGCTCTCACCATAAACATCTTACCTCAACTGGACAAATTTAGAATGCAACGGGAATTTCCTAAAATGTGCACTTCTATAATTCAATCTGGTACACTTAATTGGGGATTTTCAGGATAATTGGTTCTTGGGGACATTTAAAAGCAAAATAGCCAGGTCTGTTGATGGAAGATCAGGTGTTGGGCCTTTCAAAATAACATTCACAGTCATTAAGACAGTTCCAGGAAAAGCGCTGCTGGACAATGTGGTGCCCATTAGTCGGAACTGTGAGATTAAACCGACAGGCATAACATCATAAGCCTCCACCAGCTGCCACCACCAGAATGGGAAGCTTCCAGGGCACTATGGGCCTTTCCAGAACTCCTGCCCAGGTCCCCATCCTTCGGCCAAGAAAGACAAAGAGGAAGTAGGGCTTCTACATGAACTGAAGGAGAACTGGAAAATAAAATCCTCTAAAATATGGAATGCTCTGATAGTTCCCAAATAGACATATTTGTAACTTTAGGGTTTCTGCTCTTTTCAAGTATGGAGTCTTTCAACTGTGCTTATCCCCTCAGGGTGTGAGATGTACTGAGACTCACCGGAGCAGTAAAATCAAAGAACAGCTTTCTGGATGGCATCACTCTCAGTAGCCAAGAATAAAGACTTTATTTTCTCCACCGATCATTATCCAAGTTTGCTTTTGACCAATGCCACTGGAGGGAGTTCTCCATCTTGGCCTATCACAAGGCTTGTTTACATCCTTCCAAATACCATCCCATGCCTCAAGCCCACAGTGGCAGAAGCACAGAAATCTGTGATCAGGAACCGTGAACCTGCTGCGGCTGTGGATGGATGGTTGCAGCAGCAGAACTGAAGGATTCGCCATAAGGGAGCAGCATTGTTTTTCCAGTGGGGAGTAAAAACCCAGACAGACCTGTGACGAGAAAAGCCCAAGAAAACCTTTCTTCCAAAACACATTCTACTTTTTAAGAGATGTGTTGTAAGAACTCTTCATATCATATTTGACAACTTTTCCTCACAGGGCTCCTTTAGAACTATCAAAAATTCATTTTCAGGGTTTTAGTGCAGCAAAAGGCAAAACACGGCTACATTACAAACATTGTCACACTCAAGGGAAAATGCAACAGAGTAGTTCACAAAGCCACTTGATACCATCTGCCATATAATTTTTCAGTTCCTTATTACTTCCACCGATGAAAGGTACAGTTATACTCCCTTCCTTCTTTGCTACCAAGAACAGCAGACGCGTGAGGCACCCTTCCTTCATTAGCCGTAATCACATGCCTGGAGCAACTCTGTGTAAACTGCTTACCTCTAAGGAGTTTGGCAGTTTTCATAAAGGTGAAATGGACTTTGCTTTCAGATGAGGTAACATTTTTTTTTTTCAGTGTCTGATTCTTATTTCTTATTCTTTTCGATTTATTATTCTAGGTCTCACTGAGGTGTACTTGAGGGCACAGCCATGCACAAGCTGGTACGGTACTATGTAGGCCTGCACACAGGGAGCTAACTTATGTAATTTGACAGTTCTATAACAATGGGCCTGGATTTGGACTTTGTTACTGATACAGGATGAAGAAGTCAGCAAAGGGGTGGAAATTCCATACCATTCTGGAATGTGAGAAACAACATTTTTTTAAAATTTGACATTTTAACCTTTTTTAAAAAAAGATTTTATTTATTTGAGAGAGAGAGAGAGAGTGCACTCAGGGGTGGAGGGCCAGAGAGAGAAGGAGAAGTAGGCTCCCCACTGAGCGAAAGCCCAACCTGGGGCTTGATCCCAGGACACTGGGATCATGACCTGAGCCCAAGGCAGACGCTTAACCAACTGAGCCACTCCAGCATCCCTGAAAAGCAACTTTCGATGAAAGAAAATTCCTGCTGCTTTTGAACCTCTTTCTAGTTTTATTTCCAATGTGATTTTTTTTTTAATTGAGACAGGATTGACATGGAACATTCTACCAGTTTCAGGTGTACAGCACAATTTGATCACTGTGTACACTGCAAAGTAATCACCACCGTAAGTGTAGTTAACATCCATTCCAATTTGATTTTTGGTGAATAGCACTGAGGTTTTATCTGGACCTGCTCCACCTGTTCCTCTGTATAGAGGTCTTAGTTAAGTTTTCTTGGAGAAGTGTTTTCTTACTTTAAAAAAAAAATGCTAGTGCTTTATCTTTTTATGACGAAATACACAGTACAGAAGAAAATTGGCACAGACTGCCGACATGTTCTTTGGAAACATGGCCAGGCTGCTATTTCAAAGACAAAGCTGAAATTCAAATAGATGTTTTGCAGAGAGCCGAATGCCAGGACATGTGTCGGCTCCTCAGAAGATTATTCAAGAACTAAGTAGCAACACCTGTGCTTGTCCAAAAACTAGAAAGTATATGAAGATGCATTTTTATCAGGTTGTTTTCTAAACGTGAGTAGTGACATGATTCTAGCGGCACAGAAAATATGCTTCTAAACGTATTTGTTTGTTTGCAGGTGAATATTCTCACTAACCACTTCTCACGGGATGCTTATTCCATTATAAATGTCTTACAAATAGTCAATGATTATTGATTGAGTTATATTGAGCTCAATTAGCTGAAACCCAAGGAAAAGTTTTTGGATGCTACTGGCAGTGTTTTGCAAAATACTATATTGCTTTCTAAAAAACAAAAGCAAAAAAAAAAAGTATGGCCAGTTTTCTACAAGGTCTTTTTTTGTTTTGTTTTGTTTTGTTTTGTTTTGTTTTCCTTAAATACTGTACCTTTCAGTCAGCAGAGGACCAATCACTAGAAATAAATAAACTTGGAGTTTTGGAAATGTGACCATATGACGGATATGCATCCATCCACTCAATCAAATGTTTCCCTATGCATCAGCTTGCCAGAGACCTCTGGGAGGTAGAAAACAAATAACTCCCTGCCCCTTCCCTGCATCCATTCTCTGCTCAAACTTGAGTAGCCTGCTCCCATACTTCTACAAGTGAAGAACAAGGCTGCCTCAGAGCAAAAAACAATCTGCAGGCATTTTACCCATCAAAAGCTGAGCACCCATTTTTCTCCCTCCCTGGGAGAAAAAGTCCACCTCCTTCTCTCTCCTTCCTTCTGTCCTTTTCCCTCTTAGACATAGAAGAGGCAGCCCTTAAGGGTGCAGGTAAGAGTTTTGAATCCAGCTATCTCTTAGCTGCACAGCTCTAAACAAACAGTCAACTACTCTGTGGGTGTGGTTTACATTTGGCTGATAAGTGTTCCTTTCCATTAGTAGTGTTCACATGTCTTCCACAAGCTGGCCTCAGTTTTGTTCAATGGTGAATGAGAGAATGAACTAGAAAATAGCTAGGATGCTTGAACTCCATGGCCCCTATGTCCCAGGGCCTCAGCAAAGAGTGTCTTCCAAAAAAATACTTGGCATGGGGCACCTGGGTGGCTCAGTTGTTTAAGCATTTGCCTTCATCTCAGACCTTGATCTCAGACCTTGATTGTGGAATTAAGCCCCGCATCGGGCTCCCAGCTCAGTGGGGAGTTTGTTTCTCCCTCTGCCTCTGTCTCTCCTGCTTGTGCTCCATCTGTCTCTCTCTCAAAGAGCAAATAAAATCTTAAAAAAAAAAAAACTTGGACTCCAGTTCAATTCAACAAAGAATCAAGTGCTTGTTGCATATGGAACATAGTGTTAAGGACCCAGAAAAAGAGAGGTATGAGTATAGTTCAGAAGAATCCCAAAAAGTTCCCAGTCTCCTCTGTGTTGACTGCCAGGAGGATTAGGAATGAGCTATGGAAGCATCAGATACTAAGATTCTTGTGTGTAAAAAGAGAAAGAGAGATACAGATATAAACTCCTGAAAGTTAAGTAAAAACCATGTAATCTATTATATAAATTAATAATATCATTCTAATTCTTGCTTATTAAAAAAAAATAGAGACAATAATGACCCTTATAAACTAATAACACATTCTGAGTAATGTTTATCACTAAAATGAATTAGGACTCCTTGGAGAAATGGTCAATTTCAGGTTTAAGACAGCGTATGTACAACAAGATTCTGAGACATCAATTATGCCAGAAAGCAAAGGTGGTTGTGTCAAACACAGGACTAACTTGAGGAAGCTTTTGCTAGCCATTGACAATTTGAACACCAAAAACATTACTAATGCATAGTTTAAAACACATTAAATATGTAAGCTCCCTGAGTTCTTAAAACTCCAAAATGATAATGTCTCATTGAACACTATTGCTAGCATACTGATTTATTATTATGAAAATTGAAAATAAAGGCATTTAACTTGCCTTTCTTGTATGTATTGTATTTTAAAGTAGACAAATAGTTGATGAGGAAAAGTTCTTTATGTAAAAGTTCTTATCAGTCAATGCAGGAGAAAAAAAATCAGAACTTTATCATCCTTGTTGACATCATTGATTTGGGCAAAGGTAGTTAAAACCCTTGGGTGAGAAACAGATGGGGAACTTTATCATGGTTAGATCAGACTTACATTACCTAAACTCATCAGCCAATTTTAACATCACTAGAAGTGGTATAACTCGGTGTTACTATCACTTCATGTGATGCAGTTTGGAAGTACACAACAACATCCACAACATGGTCTTTCCCCCAAAATAAACTTGTAATCAAATTGAGCCTCTAGATACATCTGTCAGTTTATAGGACATATATGGAATATATATTAAACACTATCTCCAGGTTGCAATTGACTGAGTCTACAGTACAAGAAATTGTACAGAAAAAAATTACTTTATTTCTTTAACCCATAAATAGCAGGGAAAAAATAAGCATGGAGATTTATGAAACATTTAAAAAAAATCTTTACAAAACATAGCACAGCAAATGAAATGCAAGTCTCCTTATTTTGACTCTAATTTGTTACTGTTACAAGTAACTTTTTAGAGAAAAATTGAGGAAAAACTAAATATAGAATGCATATTGGGTAATATTGATAACTTATTGTTAATTTTATGAAGTATGAAGATGGTATCTCATAACTGTTAGAAATACATACACTAGTAGTTGTAGGAGAAATGATATGGTGTGAGATTTGTTTTAAAATACTTCAAAATCAAGCGCCTGGGTGGCTCAGTGGGTTAAGCCTCTGCCTTCGGCTCAGGTCATGATCTCAGGGTCCTGGGATTGAGCCCCTCATTGGGCTCTCTGCTCAGTGGGTAGCCTGCTTCGCCCTCTCTCTCTGCCTACCTCTCTGCCTACTTGTGGTCTCTCTCTCTCTGTGTCAAATAAATAAATAAATAAATAAAATACTTGAAAATTAGCATCTTTCCATGCCGCCATAATGGTGCCCATGAATGTCCTGGCAGATGATCTCAGAAGCATTAACAGTGCTGAAAATAGAGGCAAATGCTAGGTTCTTATTAGTCCGTACTCCAAAGTCATCATCTGGTATCTAGCTGTGATGATGAAGCAAGGTTACATGGGTGAATTTGAAATCATTCATGATCACAGAGCTTGGAAAATTGTTGTGAACCCCTTCAGCAGGTTAAACAAATGTAGAATGATCAACTCAAAGATCTAGAAAAACCACAGAACAATCTGCTCCCAGCCCGCTACTTTGGTTTCATTGTACTGATAACCCCAGTTGCCATCATGGACCATGAAGAAGCAAGATGAAAACACAAAAGACAGAAAATCCTGGGATTCTTTTTCTCAGGATGTAATGCATCCGGGCAAATAAAATGTCTCAATGTAAACAAACAAACAAACAAACAAAAACTTAACAATGAAAAAAGGAAAATAAATGAAACCAAAGAAAAGCCAAATGTTGGTAACGATTCTAGCTGATATTCCACATATGAAGTTTTATTTTTCTATTCTCTATTTTCATATATGATTGAAAGAATTTACGTTAAAAATTTTTAAAGTAAGCATAGATTACGTAGCACATGAATAAGAAGATATATTGCACAATATATCCATTGACAGGGCTGCACAGTCCAAAATTATTCAGAATCATAGGGAAGATGCATAGTGGAAAAAATATTAGGCTAGAAGCTGGGACACTGTGTTCCCATCCCTGATCTCCCACTAAATATCTGTATAACCTTAAGCAAGTCATTTCTTTCTCTGGATTTCAATATCTTCATCTATATAGTAAAGCTCTAATTAAAACTTTTCCCCAATCTTGCTGGCCTCAGAGTATCCTAAGGTTATAATAGACCATATATGGTATGGCTCTCAGGAATCAGCCTGCACTATTCAAGTTCTTATCCTGTTGCAGATGTTCCAGATGTTTAGGATAGGAGACCCTCGTGAAAATGCCCCACACAGTATCCAGTATATTATACATGCTCATTAACCATTTCACACCACCAAAGTCATTTTTCAATATGGATTCCAGGAGTAGAAAAGTTTTCCTTAGGAAAGATCTTTCCTGCTTTCTTTCTTTCTTTCTTTCTTTTTTTTAAGACAAGGATATCATACATCCTGCTTTCTTTAAAAAGATTTTATTTATTTATTTGTCAGAGAGAGAGAGCGCACAAGCAGGCAGAGTGGCAGGCAGAAGCGGAGAGAGAAGCAGGCTCCCTGCCAAGCAAGGAGCCCCATGCGGGACTCAATCCCAGCACCCTGGGATCATGACCTAAGCCGAAGGCAGCGGCTTAACCAACTGAGCCACCCAGGTGTTCCAGGAAAGATTTTTCTAAGGTTGCCCATTTAATAACAGAACCAAGAATATAAGTTAGATTTCTTAGTTTTTTCTTCCTAATAGGTCAGGCTGCATTGAAAGAAATTTTCAATGAAAGAAAAAAAAAAGTCACAAGACATTTAATTTTTAAACTCGGGCAGAAACAAAAAAGGCTAATAAATAAACTTCAGGGCCTGAATCATAGAGCCCAGAGGATGCTGAAAGACTGCTATGATAGAAACCAAGGAGTGCTACCCCAGAATGCCAGTCAAGAAAAAGAAGAGCAGGCAGGAGGCAGGGCTTGGAGTTGGTATGAACACCCTGTGTGAACCAGTGTGTGACAGTTGGTATGAACACCCTGTGTGAACCCAGGACCGGAGTTCATGCCAGTAGTCACCCATTCCTCTGAGCTTTCAGTCCTGACACTTTGACTACTGCTTCCTGTCTTCTCTTCTGTGTCAAGCCACATGGAAAGACGTGGCAGCTCCAACCTAACAGGCTGATTAGAGCCCAACCTGCAGGTCTGAGCCTTGGACTTGGCTGACGTAGTAACAGAGCTATTGTAAGCAGTGAGCAGGCTTTAGTAACTAGCATGCTAGGAATCTCAGTGGCCTCAATAACATAAAATATTTAGTGAGCATCCATTATTTATGAGTCTATTCCAAGCATATGGAAGATATAAGAGCATCCTTCCAGTGAACTTGCTATCCAGACAGGCTGATGACTGAGCACTTGAGTCTGAACTGGGGTTTATAGAGAAAACACAGAACACTACACACAATAATAATCAGTTGGCCTAGAATAACTGGAATAAGTGACTGAAAAATTGGAAGTCTACATCTTACTTCTATCCTCTCCTATCCCAACCTATAGACTGGAGGGTACGGATAGAGATGGTAAGGTGCTGGGGCAAGGGAAAGAGATCCCTTACTTTTTTTTCCTCCTGTCTTGGACTTGAGAATTGGATTATCAGGTTAGAAAAAGAGAAACTGTGGCCCCTTTTTGATAATGGCTCAGTGTTCTTCCACAGTGCCTCCCGAATGGGCATGTAGAGAATGACTCACCATGGAGGTCATCTTTCCAATAGTATGCCATGAATCAAAGAACAAACTAATAAGAAATAAATTTGTTTTACTATAAATCTTAGTTAAGAGATTGAAATAGATGTATTTAGTTCCTAATACAGATTATAGATAAAAATAGCTACAAAACAGTTCAGGCAAAATACAATTAAGAAAAAGATTAAAGGAAGGTTCTTTGTTTTATGACAAAGAACAGTCCATCTGTCTACTTGCTAATAAGACCCAAAATGCGTTCTATTCTTTATTTATGACAATAGTATCAATTTCCATGTCCTGGTTATTTTGACCTCATTAAAACCCAAATGACTTCAGAGAAACTCTTCTGGAGACTTGCTATCTCAATCAAGAATCAAAACTGATGATTCCATGTGAGGCCTTCATGCCCTGAATTGCTACAACTCCCAGGAATTAGTGTGGTCATCTATGGGGCAGTGCTAGAAAAACTAAGATGTTTCCATGCTGAAGAAGTCACTGAAGAAAAACAAGAAGGAAAATGCCAAGTAAAATATGCCTGTGTTAATCCCTCCACTCTCTATAGAAGACAGGAAGGAATGAGCCACCAGAGAAAGCTCAAGAGTAGAATTCACAGGGTAATGAAGAAGAGTAGAACAAAGACTAGGAATCCAAGTTCAGAACTTACAGATGGATGGGTGCCTCTGCTATGATTAGGAAGGAGTTAGTAAGACATTACTTGCACACAGAGCCAGGTCAACCCTGGCCAGGGGGATGGGCAGCTAGGCGGAGAGCAGTCTCTGAAAAATGTTGGGAGGTGTAAGGTCCAGACATGAAGAGATGAACATGGAGGGGAGAAGGTAAGCAAAAAAACAGGTTAAGTGCCCAGACCCATGACTGGGAAATTTCCTAAGAAAATGAGTTACTTGTGAGCAAGAAGGGTACACGAAAAGAGAACAAAGAAAACTGAGAAAGCAGTAGAAGTTTGCTTAAAGCTGACCATCCATAAGAAAAAAAAAAAAAAAAAGAAAGAAAGAAAAAGAAAAAGGCCACTAGGCTTGCTATACGATTACTATACAGCTGCTACATGTCACACTGGTTTCTAAATTTGTGATACATTTCTTTAATTCCCGTGCAAAAGCACATTCCATACACTAATTAAGTCTCCATGCCAGCACATTAGAAAAACATAGTAGCAGCAGCTTGCTGGGTTTTTCTTCATCTGACAGTTGGCTTATTCCTGAATTTCTGAATGTTGGTGATACCAACCTCAGGGAAAGCCAAGTGTAGGAAACAGTCCAAACAACGGGCTGTTTTCATTTGGTGTCAGTTCAGCTTCCTACAAACAAAATTAAAGCAGCATTTGGTTAACAATTGGAAACACATATCAAAGGGAGGAAGCCTAACGCAAAACAGATTTTTCTAACCATCCTCAATATACGTGTGTAGAAAGAATGCATCTTTTATTTGTAGCACTGTAAATGTCAGTGATTATAAACATGTGTATCACAGCTTGCCAGCAATTTGCTCTTGCTCTTGAATGACAAGACTCATACAAAATCCAGGGCAGAATGTGGAACTCCCTTTGGCTTCAGCAAGATATACAGAGATATGAATGGTAGTAACAGGAAAGGCATGGAAATCCTAAGGATAACCCTTTGCAGGGAAACATGCTGATCTCTACAAATGCTTATCTTCTCCCACCAAACCTGAGACTGCTTAAAGAATGCAAATAAAACTAAGTTTATTTGAGAGCAAAATTAATTTCCAATGGCTGGCAAAAGAGAAATAATTTTTGGAAGAGGAGTTCAGAGGAAGGAAGGAAGTTCTGGGAAGAAGGAGCGTTCTTTTTTTTTTTTTTTAAGATTTTATTTTATTTGAGAGAGAGAGGAGGATGAGGAAGAAAGGAGGGAGAAGTAGACTCCCCACTGAGCAGGGAGTCCATGTGGGGCTCAATCCTAGGACCCTGAGATCATGATCTGAGCTGAAGGCAACTGCTTAACCAACTGAGCCACCCAGGTGCCCCAGCTGGAGTGGTCTGATTTGTACTGCCCCTTTTTCCCTTTCAGCAACCTGCATGTGTCTTGCATTTTGTTTCCCAAACAAGTACTAGATTTTAACCTAGAAGAAAAAAGAATTTATAAGTGTACATTCTAAAATCTTTTATAACGAAAAAGTCCACTTTAGCGTGTCTTAAAACGTGTAAGACAAAGTGAAAATGTTATGGTTAGAGATCTTTCTGAGTTAATATCAGTAAATAGAATGATTGCCTGTTGGTTTTTGTTTCACCAAACAAAATGTAGCTGCCAATTAAACCAGCTGCAAAAGTACTCCTTATGGAGTTACTCAAGAGAATCACGGAGTTGTTTTGTTTGCAGAAGTGATTTCCTTGGGTATTGTTTACTTTCTGGGGCTCGGGTGGGAGATGTTTGAGTTTCTTTACTGAGCCTTCCACACACACCCTATTGAATGTGTCACTCTCCCTGTAAGAATGTGAGAACTGGCCACCCCCAAACCCTTCAGTGTCTTCAGGTCTAACTCAGCTCCTGGAGAGCCTTCCTCAACCTCTCACCTCTGTAGGGCCCTCCCCTTTCCTTGTGTGCTTATCTTCAATGTCGTAGCACTTGATTACATGTTGTCTCATATGGTTATAAAATTCTTTGCTTTAAAAGCTCTCCTCTTCAACTGGGTGCTAAGATCCTTATGGATGGAGGCATCTTCCACACTTTCCCACATGTTACTCCAGAGTACGTTACACAGCATTCCACTGAAGTGGAACCAGATATACAAGAAGTACTCAAATAAAAATGCTCTGTTCTCTACAAATCTCCAAGTGTATAACCAATATGCAGATTATGATGATATTTTCACACTAAGCATTTGATGAGGAAAGAAGAAGAAAAAATATGCAGGGAAAGGCTGTGCCGGGTTAGTGATTCTGATAACGCAGGGGAGTGTTTCCACAAGAAAATAAAGGTAGAGTCAATGAGTAAACCTAAAGTGCTTAAACTATTTAACTGGGAACAGAGATGTGAATTGAAGGAAAGAGATTTAGATGGCGGGGGATGCAATGGGCTGGAGGGGAATTTTTTTAAAGAATTTATTTAGATTTCATGAAAATTGCAAGTTTCAAACAGGAGGATTCATCTTTCCCTCTTCTGGAAAACAATCCAGCACTTGATTGAAAACACTGGAGGCAAGACATAAACAAACAAATAAACAAGGAAATCTAGAGACCAAACTCTGAGGGTGTTTTTAATCAGAAAACAGAATCTTTAAGAAGAGTGGATTTTTAGCAATATGGCAAACCAACCCTGTAGAGTCCCTGGTTTCTGCTAAAACCACATAAAATATGAGATAAGTATCTAAAGAGTATTTTCAAATATATAATCAAGTTTAAAATACAGGAAACTCTTTACTTGTCCAATACTGAGAATGAAATCAAAATCCAAACACTAAGGGGAACGTGGTGTTTCTAGGGGGCATAGGAAAGGTTTTAGATCACATATGGGAATTCTGACACCCACACAGGAAGAAGTGTTGCCTCCAGTCGATCTTAGGTGGAAGGAGAATTCAGTGAGATCCCTGCATGCACAGAAATTTTAAGAAATAAATCAATAAATTAAGATAAACACCACTCTGGGACCACTGATACCACCAGGACCCACTGGCAAGCTAGCACAAAAGTGCTGTGTGATGTCACTTTCCCAGCCTAGAGTACTTCCACAGAATAAACACATACACATAAATATACAAATAAATGCTTCTGTAACAAATCAACTCACTATAAAACGCTACAGACGATATGAAAAAACAGGTCACAGAAGGGGGATAGGGAACATTTCATGAAATATAAGTTGTCCCCCAAAGAACTCAAATTCATTGAAAAACCTAAAAGAGATTCCAAAACAAAAATGTTCTAAGTGATTAAAGAGAAAATTAAATGACCTGGATCTTTAAAAAAAATTTTAAAAAGCAAACAGAACAGTTTGAAAAAATGAATAAGGAAACCTTAAAAAATTCTCCAAATGAAAAACAAAGTATAAACTTTAACATAAAAATAAAAAAATCCAGTGAACAAAATACAACAGCTAAAGAGATTGGGCAATTTGGAAGAGGACTCTGAGGAAATGGTACAAGATGGAACCCAAAGAGATAAAAACGATAGAAAATATGAAAGTGTGGTTATGAAATGGGAGACTACATACCTGAAATGCATTCCTAAATATAAAGCACTAGGTCAATTGTTAGCCTGAGCAAAGAAAATACACCTGACTGTCCCCAAAACCTGGGAACATAGAAGAAAAACAGCATATATGTTGCATTCTTTCTTTTTTTTCTTTTTTAATATAATTTTTTATTTTTTATAAACATATATTTTTATCCCCAGGGGTACAGGTCTGTGAATCACCAGGTTTACACACTTCACAGCACTCACCAAAACACATACCCTCCCCAATGTCCATAATCCCACCCCCTTCTCCCAAATCCCCTCCCCCCAGCAACCCTCAGTTTGTTTTGTGAGATTAAGAGTCACTTATGGTTTGTCTCCCTCCCAATCCCATCTTCTTTCATTTATTCTTCTCCTACCCACTTAAGCCCCCATGTTGCATCACCACTTCCTCACATCAGGGAGATCATATGATAGTTGTCTTTCGCTGCTTGACTTATTTCGCTAAGCATGATACGCTCTAGTTCCATCCATGTTGTCGCAAATGGCAAGATTTCATTTCTTTTGATGGCTGCATAGTATTCCATTGTGTATATATACCACATCTTCTTGATCCATTCATCTGTTGATGGACATCGAGGTTCTTTCCATAGTTTGGCTATTGTGGACATTGCTGCTATAAACATTCGGGTACACGTGCCCCTTTGGATCACTACGTTTGTATCTTTAGGGTAAATACCCAATAGTGCAATTGCTGGGTCATAGGGCAGTTCTATTTTCAACATTTTGAGGAACCTCCATGCTGTTTTCCAGAGAGGTTGCACCAGCTTGCATTCCCACCAACAGTGTAGGAGGGTTCCCCTCTCTCCGCATCCTCGCCAGCATCTGTCATTTCCTGACTTGTTGATTTTAGCCATTCTGACTGGTGTGAGGTGATATCGCATTGTGGTTTGATTTGTATTTCCCTGATGCCGAGTGATATGGAGCACTTTTTCATGTGCCTGTTGGCCATCTGGATGTCTTCTTTGCAGAAATGTCTGTTCATGTCCTCTGCCCATTTCTTGATTGGATTATTTGTTCTTTGGGTGTTGAGTTTGCTAAGTTCTTTATAGATTCTGGACACTAGTCCTTTATCTGATATGTCGTTTGCAAATATCTTCTCCCATTCTGTCAGTTGTCTTTTGATTTTGTTAACTGTTTCCTTTGCTGTGCAAAAGCTTTTGATCTTGATGAAATCCCAATAGTTCATTTTTTCCCTTGCTTCCCTTGCCTTTTGCGTTGTTCCTAGGAAGATGTTGCTGCGGCTGAGGTCAAAGAGGTTGATGCCTGTGTTCTCCTCAAGGATTTTGATGGATTCCTTTCGCACATTGAGGTCCTTCATCCATTTTGAGTCTATTTTCGTGTGTGGTGTAAGGAAATGGTCCAATTTCATTTTTCTGCATGTGGCTGTCCAATTTTCCCAGCACCATTTGTTGAAGAGGCTGTCTTTTTTCCATTGGACATTCTTTCCTGCTTTGTCGAAGATTAGTTGACCATAGAGTTGAGAGTCTATTTCTGGGCTCTCTATTCTGTTCCTTTGATCTATGTGTCTGTTTTTGTGCCAGTACCATGCTGTCTTGATGATGACAGCTTTGTAATAGAGCTTGAAGTCCGGGATTGTGATGCCACCAACATTGGCTTTCTTTTTCAATATCCCTTTAGCTATTCGAGGTCTTTTCTGGTTCCATATAAATTTTAGAATTATTTGTTCCATTTCTTTGAAAAAGATGGATGGTACTTTGATAGGAATTGCATTAAATGTGTACATTGCTTTAGGTAGCATAGACATTTTCACAATATTTATTCTTCCAATCCAGGAGCATGGAACATTTTTCCATTTCTTTGTGTCTTCCTCAATTTCTTTCATGAGTACTTTATAGTTTTCTGAGTATAGATTCTGTGTCTCTTTGGTTAGGTTTATTCCTAGGTATCTTATGGTTTTGGGTGCAATTGTAAATGGGATTGACTTCTTAATTTCCCTTTCTTCTGTCTTGCTATTGGTGTAGAGAAATGCAACTGATTTCTGTGCATTGATTTTATATCCTGACACTTTACTGAATTCCTGTATAAGCATTCTTTCTTGACTAAAGATCAGACTCATTGCTTTAAATTTAGAGATTATTTTTTTAACCTGAAAATGTGTCTGTCCGGAGGTTGAAGAAAAACATATGAGTCATATATTTTCCCCACCTGCTCAATCATATATATTTTGATATAACTAATCTGCTGTTTAAAAATAAGTTTGGGTCAGACTAAGGTTTCTTAGGTAACAAAGAGCACAAAAAAAGAAAAAATTAATAATTTTGACTCCATTAAAATCAAAAGTTATGCTCTTTAAAAGATGCTGTAAGGAAAATTAAAAGACCATTCACAAACTGGGAGGAAATATTTTCAAAACATATACTTAGAAAAGGACATGGCTATGAAGTATATAAAGAACTATTTCAATTTAATAATAAGAACATGAACAACTCATTTTACTTTTTTTAAAGAGAGATTATTTATTTCTTTGAGAGAAGGAGGAGGAAGGAACAGAGGAGAGAAAGCCTAAGCAGGCTTCACACCCATCAAGGAGCCTGACATGGGACTAGACCTCATGACCCTGAGATCACAACCGTGAGCCAAAACCAAGAGTCAAACACTTAACTGACTGAGCTACCCAAGTGCCCTTGAACATTTTACTCATTTTAAAGATGAATAAAAGATTTAAATAATTTACCGAATAATTTTTGCTTTAAATTTTTAACTGACAATACAAAGGGCTAGCAAAGATGCAGAGCAAATATAGTCTCCTACATTGCTGATGGGAAAAGAAAATGGTATAACTATTTTGGAAAATGGCTTATTGATTTCTTATAACATCCATAAGGCATCCCACACCTGAGAAGTTACAGTAATATCCCAGCAGCCCTACTCTTAATTTTATTTAACTGAGAGCAATTAAAAAAAAAAAAAGTATGTAAATGTTTGCAGCAATTTCATTTGTATTCATTAAAAATCAGAAACAACTAAAACATCCATCACTGGTGAATGTATAAATGAACAGATACACTCATACACAATGGAAGACACTAGGCAATACATTAAAACATATTAACTATGGATATAGGCCACAACTTAGAT
This sequence comes from Mustela lutreola, assembly GCF_030435805.1. Taxonomy (NCBI): domain Eukaryota; kingdom Metazoa; phylum Chordata; class Mammalia; order Carnivora; family Mustelidae; genus Mustela; species Mustela lutreola. Next base: position 76,352,576 of record NC_081292.1, read on the forward strand.
GAATCTCAAAAGCATATGAAAGAAACCAAATGCAAAAAGCTACATACTCTATGATTCAGTTTTTCAACATTCTCGAAAAGGTAAAGGGATAGAGATAGAAACCACAGCAGTTATTTCCAGGAGCTCAGGGTCATGGAAACAATTAAATAGAAAAGAACATGAGGAAATTTATTGGAGCGCTAGGCATTTTTTTACATCTTCACTGTCATAGCAATTACATGAGGGCAAATATTTGTCAAAACTCATCAAACAAAACACCAAGAGAATATAATGTATTCCTTAATGAACTTGATATCTTTTTTAAAATTAGTATATACTATGTTTTCTGGCTTTGTAAACACTCTATAGAACTAAAATTTCCAGCACACATTAATTGAAGTTACACAGGTAAAGAACAGAGTGGATGGGAAGGGATAGTAGTCAAAGCATAATAGCTGAAATTCTTAGAAAATTAAATAATTTCTTCAAAGTAAAGAAGTACATTTAGTCAGAGCTGTATAAATAAACTGACACCAAAAAGTGTTATAACTAATAAATAAGTTCAGTACAGTAGCAAGACAAAAAAATCAATATGCCAAAATCTATTGCATTTCTAGACATAATAATGAACTACCAGAAAGAGAAGTTAAGAAAACAATCTCATTGACAACTGCATCAAAAGGAATAAAATACCCAGGAATAAATTTAAAATAGGAAGTAAAAGACCTGTACACTGAAAACTAAAGGATTAATTAAAGAAATTGAGGAAGACAAAAATAAATAGAAAGATATTCCATGCTCATGGGTTAGAAGAATTCATATTGTTAAAATGTTCGTATTACCCAAAGCAATCTATAGTTTCACTGAAATCCCTGCTGAAATTTCAATATCATTTTTCACAGAAGTAGAACAAATAATCCCCAAATTTGTGTGAGACCACAAAAGACCCAATAGCAAAAGCAACTCTGAAAAAACACAAAGCTGAAGGCATCACACTCCTTGACCTCAAACTACATTACAGAACTATGGTAGTCAAAACAGTATGGTATTGGCATTAAAACCAACACGCAGATCAATGGAAAATGATAGAAAGCCCAGAAATAAAACCATGCATATATGGTCAGTTAAATTATTATTATTTAAGATTTGATTTATTTATTTGCCAAACAGAGAGAGAGAGAGTGAGAGAGAGAGCACAAGCAGGGGGAGTAAACATCAGAGTGAGAAGCAGGCTTCCGCCTGAGCAGAGAGCCAGATGGGGGACTCTATGTGAGGACCCTGGGATTACAACCTGAGCCAAAAGCAGATGCTTAACCCACTAAGCCATCCAGGCATCCCTAGTCAGTTAAATTAAGACAAAGGAACTAAGAATCTACAATAGAGAAAAGAGAGTCTTAAAGAAAAGAGTTGGGAAAACTGAACAACTACATTCAAAAGACTGAAATTGGACCACTATCTTACATCCTATACAAAAATTAACTCAGAATGAATTAAAGGTTTGAATGTAAGACCTGAAACCATAAAACTTATAGAAGAAAATACAGGCAGTAAGCTCCTTCACATAGGTCTTGGGGATGTGTTTTTTTTTTTAAATCTGACACCAAAAGCAAAAATAAATAAATGGTACTACATCAAACTGAAAAGCTTCTGTACAGCAAAGGAAACATCAATGAAATTAACTATGACAACCTACTGAATGAGAGAAAATATTTTCAAATCACATATCTGATATGATATCATATCTGATAATATCCTAAGGGGTTAATATCCAAAATAAACAAAGAATTTATACAATTCAAAAACAAAAGAAAAATATCTGATTAAAAAATGGTAAAGGAGCTGAGTAGACATTCTTCCAAGGAAGACATCCAGATGGCCAACAGGCACATGAAAAGATGTTCAACATCACTTATCATCAAGAAAATACAAATCAAAACCACAATGAGATATCTCCTTATACCTCTTAAAATGGTTGTCATCAAAAAGACAAATAAGAAGTATTGGTGAGGATGTAGAGGAAAGGGTACCCTTATACACACTGTCGGTATAAACATAGACTGGTGTAGCTATGAGGAAACCAGTATGGAGATTCCTCCAAAAAATTAAAAATAGAACTACTACATGATCTGGCAATTCTGCTTCTGGCCATTTATCCAAGAAAATAAAAATACTAATTCAAAAAGGCATCCGTACCCTTACATTTACTGGGATGTTATTTACTACAGCCAGGATACGGACACACCTTAACTGTTTACCAATAGATGAATAAATCTATTATATATGGTAATATATAATATAAATATATATGTACAGCATACACACAAAATGGAATATTAGTCATAAAAAAGAATGAAATATTGTCACACATCCATTTGGAAACATGGATGGGCCTTGAAGGCTCTGTGCTAAGTGAAGTAAGTCAGGCAAAGAAAGACAAATACTGTATGATCTCACTCACCTGTGGAAACTAAAATTAAAAACAGGGGCGCCTGGGTGGCTCAGTGGGTTAAAGTCTCTGCCTTTGGCTCAGGTCATGATCTCAGGGTCCTGGGATTGAGCCCCACATGGTGCTCTCTGCTCAGCAGGGAGTCTGCTTCCCTTCCTCTCTGCCTGCCTCTGGGCCTACTTGTGATCTCTCTCTCTCTCTCTCTCTCTCTCTCTGTCAAATAAATAAATAAAATCTTTAAAAATAAAATTAAATTAAGGTAATTTAAATTAAAAACAAAAAACACCAAGCTCATAGCTACAGAGAACAGACTGGTAGTTGCCAGAAAGGGAGTGGGTGGGTAGAAGGGTGAAATGGGTGAAGAGGGTCAAAAAAAGGGCAAACTGCCAATTATACAATATGTAAGTCATGAGAATGTAACATACAGCATGGGGACTATAGCCAATGATGCTCTCGTATTGGAAAGTGGCTAAGAGAATAGATCTTAAAAGTTCTTATCAAAAGAAAAAAATTGTTTTGTAACTATGTAAGTTGGCAGATGGTAACCATACTTATTGTGGTGATCATTTCCCAATAAATACAACTACTGATTCAGAATGTTTGCTGTATACCTGAAACTAGTATAAGTCAGTCATATCTCAGTTGGGAAAAATAAAAATAAAAAAGCTTGTAAAGCCAGCATTAGAGTGCCAAAAACTTCAGGAAGATTAGAATGTATACCACAGACCCAGCAGGGCCTGGCCACCTGAAGGACCCATGTCCCTCCCAGGAGAGCCACAACTCGGCCCCTACCTGTAGGTCTAAATAAGAATGCGAGCCTGGACAAGAGCCAGATCTGATTTCCAAAATAAGCTGGGAGTTCATACTTTTACATAAGATTTCTTATTCTTTAATACTGGACAGCAATTAAAATTTTAAAATATACCTTAGGATCCAAGCAAAACATCTCTGTGGGCTAATTTCCAACTGCTGGTCACTATTTTGTGAACTCTACTATAAAGAACTGGATCAGAGGGCTCCTCCTGCCCAGTTTTTATGGCCCCTGAATTCCGAGAAAGAAAAGAAGTTGCATTCAAAGCTGCTTCTAATACTCAAGCCATCTGAAGTTAAATGTTCACTGCTATTCTGATGAAAAGCAGGAGTTGTAGAACTGATCAATTCGTGCCTTTGAAGATTACAGCAAATAAAATTGGCCGCCTGGCCCCCCAATAAGACCACGATTGGCAGGATCTATTTGCAGGTGATGTGGTTTGAAGCAGCCCCCCCTCCCCGGGAGCATGAGGCCATACCCACTGATCCGGGGGGAGCAGGAGACCGCACCAAGACACTTCCCCTTCCTCCCCCAGTCTCTCTGTCTTATCCTCTCTATAATCACACTCTCTCAGCTCCTCCCCCTCTTCTTCTGGTCACTCACCTGCACTCAGAAAGCTGACAGGTGTGGTAGGGGAAAACAGGGGTTGCTGAAAAAGTCATGGGAGCTTCAGTGGTATCAGGCATCATTCTACTTATTATTAAAAATCTGCCTACTCTTAACTATGCTTCTAGCCCTGCATGAAGTACTACAATTATGCTCCTTAGAACAATCTTATGAAGTACTACAATTATGCTCCTTTGCAGAAGAAGATGGGAGAGGTTATGCATTCAGTCAAGGCCATAAGCAGCAGAGCCAGGACCAAGAATCCAACCCCAATTGTCCCACCACAAAGCCCAAGAGCCCTGCTCTGAATTCACTCCAGCTCCTACCTCCTGTTTGACATGATTTCACCCAGTTTTCTTTTCTTCGCCCACTGCAGCACCATTTAGTTTCCCCAACCCCGAGAGAGTAAATGTGAAATAAGACCACGCATCTGTAGGACATATATTAACATTTTAAAGAGAGCTTTGGAATCTGCCTTGTCTTCATTATAATAAAAATAGAGTTTGTCCTTCATTAGGATAAAAATGAGCAGGTTCTGGGAAGGGCTCAGAGATGAGCTCATCTCCTTGATTTGCACTTTCCTTTTAGGGATGTCAAGAGACTTGAAAAAGACCATTATTCTCTCACATTCTGCTGTTTGGTGATGAGTGGTGTTTTCCTCGTATTTTAAATGAAAAAACAAAATGCACGTGTGTGTGTGTGCATATGGGGTACTAGGTCTATGTGTGTGTGACAAATGAAGTATGTGTGTGGTATGTATGTGTGTGCTGTGTGTCTATGTGTGTGGCTGATGTTTTGATGTGTGTGAGTGTGCTGTGTGTCGATGTATGTGTAGGTGTTTATGTATATATGTGTGCACATATGTGTGGTGTGTGTATTTGGTGTGTGTGAGTATGGGGTGTGTGTGTGTGTGTGTGTGACTTTCAAGGTTCTATTCAGGGCCATCAATGCAGCCATGTACTCAAAGGTCCAGAGGTTAGATCATTAGACCAGGCCGCATCCATCTGTGTGTGTGTGTTTGTGTGTGTGTGTGTGTTTCCTGTAGATACACCATTTCTGTAAGTATAATCAGATGGCCCAACAGCAGGGGAATCAGCTGGAGACCTCATTATTGTGCATACTCCTGTGCTCCACTCCAGATCTCCAGCATCACTGTGTGGGCACAGGCCTAGGATCTGCACATTTATTTAACAGGTGCCCCCGTTGAGGTGAATACAATCCTATTCAAGATCCATGGCTACCGGCTGTGGTTAGATGTATGCATATCAGGTTCAGCTTATATGTATCCATATACTCATGATACAAGGGGAAATAATTTGGGCATAGCCCAATTTTCTCTTACTTTTCTTGCACTGAGTAAGTGATAGAAAAAGAACCTTGGCCTTCCCTCTCACCATATACCCATGTACATACACACACGTACACATACAGGTAAAACACTATCATGTTCTCAGCTTCTAAATTGATTTTCATTTTGACAAGCATATGAAGCCTTACCCAAGGGATGTTTAGATTCTTTTGTTGAGGTTTATGATCACATAGCATCACTCTGGATGTTCTAATTCTATATATGTGGCTGTGTACTGCCAATAGCTAAGGTTTTTCTTCCCACAAGTCAAAGAAACAGTGTCTGTCTTTTAAAATGTTTGAAATGGTTAATAAATTTGAGGTCTCTTTGTTTGACTGGTGGGCCATTGCAGCTCTGAAATTGCACAGATAATTATTACGGATGTCGCAAATGAAGATTTTCCAAACCTAGGTGCTTTTGACCAAGCAGTTCTCTGCAGCAGGAGGTAGTTTAAGGTGCCAAACTGAAATTTCTGCCCCCTCCTCTCCCAAATACATCCATTTAAAAGATTTGAAAAGTTATACTATTTAAACTATAAACTTTGCGGTGGCAAACTGGTGGCAAACTGCTTGCACACTGATAGGAATAAAGTGGTGAAAGAAAATCAAAGCTGTAGGAGCACCTGGGTGGCTCAGTGAGTTTAGCCTCTGCCTTAGGCTCAGGTCATGGTCTCAGGGCCCTGGGATGGAGCTCCACATCAGGCTCTCTGCTCAGCAGGGAGCCTGCTTCTCCCTCTCTCACCTCTGTCTGTCAAATAAATAAATAAAATCTTTAAAAAAAAAAAAAAAAGAAAAGAAAATCAAAGCTGAAACTGAGAAAGAGAATTAAAAATAAAGTGCGAAGTCCAAATGCCAAGGATGCAAGCATGGTCCTCAGGGACCCCTGCTCTATTTTGCTCCCGAAATATCATTCTTGCCTTTTGTGCAGAAAGATTTCCTTCTCCCCACCTCTGCTCTCCTGCCTTGCTTCTGTCTTCTCTGGAACATGACCACAACATGACACATAGCAAGCTGGTGAAAGTGATCCATCCAAGAAGCATCGAGGGCCCGCATACAAGCAGTGAGGATGGTGAAAGGGAGGAGGTGAGGAATTCAGGAGATGCTGAAAAGGTAGACACACCAGGACATGATGATGGATAGGAGGTAGAGATCTGAAAAGATGGAGGTGGTTACAGATTAACAAGCAAGTTTCTAATTTGATTTCCCAGACATTAGAGCTTGCAAAGTCCTATGACTCTGGGGAGCAAGCAGGTAAAATATATTAATAAAGAGGTTAGTAATTAAAACAGTAAATATAAAAAATTATTTTATCTCTAGTTGATTTTTTTTTTTTTTAATTAAGATATATCTATAATCTCGTCCAACAACCATGGAAACTCAAGATTGGGAAGGAACCTACTTTCGTCTGAACCAACTACACGTCTAATTCTACCCTGAGATTCTATTACCCTGAAGTTGCTATAATGGTCCTGAGCTACATCAGTCCCTACTCCCTACATCTGTGTGCAGTACTGTGGATTTAGAATCACTTGTTACCATCCCTTTTATCTTTTTCAGGCTTCTCTCCTGAGATAACACAAGTGAGATGCAATTTGACACTTATCTTGTTAAGATGAACAATAGATAATTTGGATGCCAATCAACTGGAGATATGTCCACATTTTTCAAATCAGTCAAGTAATTGTCAAATCACTTCACTCTGCTTTTCAGATATAGCTCAAGCTAGGAGAATTTCCAGAGTTTTAAATTCTGAGTGTTTTTTAATGGTCTTTGGAAACTAAACCAAAATGAACTTGATCTTGAAAATGATATCTTCATTCAAGAAACTTTTATTGAGTGACTTTTATACACAAATACATGTGCCTACATAAGAAGAAGAATAAAAAGAAAATTCTGGAAAGTCACCTACAGGCTAGGAGAGGAGAAATGCACTATCAGTATGAGAGTTTGTCCTTCTATTAAAAACAAAATAGAAGTAGTAACAAACAACTGGGAAATAAGCTTTAAAATAATATGATTTGAAAGAGATCAAAATGGGTTAAATGCTTTGGAACAAATTTTACAAAATATGCGCAATACCTACACACTTAGAACTATAAAACATTGCTGAGAAAAATCAAAGACCTGAATAAATGGAAAGATGTACCAGATACATGGATTGGAAGACAGATATTAAGATATCAATTGTCCCAAAATTCCTCTAAGATTTAATTCAGTCCAATCAAGATCCCAGCAGGCATTTCTGTGGAAATTAATGAATTAATTCTAAAGTTTATATAGAAATGTAAAGAACCCACACTGGCTAAAACAATTACATAAAAAGAAGACCAAAATTAGAGGGTTTATAGTTTGATTTCAAGACTTAATATAAAGCTATAGTAATCAAGACAGTGTGAAATGTTAGCTTACAGATAGACATGTTGATCAGCAGAACAAAGAATCAAATAGAGAATTTGAAATAGATCCAAGTGATCTTTGTAGCCAAGTGATTTTTGACCAAGTTTCCAAGATAATCCATTGGGAAAAGTATAGTCTTTTCAATAAATAGTTTTGAAACACTGGATATCCATTTTGGGAAAAAAAATTAACTTTGACGCTTATCACAGACACAAATATTAACTATTAACTTGGTATACAGCAAATAACTAAACATAACAACTAAAACTATAAAACTTCTAGAAGAAAAGAGGAGCGTGTCTTTACTACCTGAGGGTAAACAAAGATTTCTTAGATAAGACACAAATCTTTGGCTCTTCAAAAGACATGGTTAAGAAAATAACAAGACAAACTTGACATTGCAAGAAAACATTTACTATTCACAGAATGTATTTATGATGAAAGATTTATAACCAGAACATAAAAAGAGCTCTGATAACTCAATCATAAAAAATAAACAATCAGGGGCACCTGGGTGGCTCAGTGGGTTAAGCCTCTGCCTTTGGCTCGGGTCATGATCCAAGGGTCCTGAGATTGAGCCCCGCATCGGACTCTCTGCTCAGCTGGGAGCCTGCTTCCCCCTCTCTCTCTGCCTGCCTCTCTATCTACTTTTGTTCGCTCTCTGTCAAATAAATAAATAAAAATCTTTAAAAAAAAATAAAAATAAACAATCAAATAAAAATGGGCAAAGTATTTAGTTGACACATCACAAAAAATATGAATGACCAAAAAGCTCATGAAAAGAAGTTCAACATCATTAAGTCATCAGGGAAGTATGAACTCAATTAGAAGATGCCACTGCATATCCCTTAGAATGGCTAAATTTAAAATTTAAAAATTTAAAAAGGAAAATTTCCTGACTTCAGGACTGTCAGTCCCTGAGAGTGGATACAGGAGCAAAGGCAGATTTGAAGAGAAGATGACTAAAGTAGTTGAACACAGGCCAAGTTAGAGGTGCCTGGAGCACATACAAATTGAGATATGCTCAAGAAGACAGAGGAGGAGCCTGAACTAAAAATAAAGATTTAGGAATAATTGATAGATGAATAAAGGTAAAGTCTTAAAGTAGATGTGTAACCTCAGATAAGACACAGACAAAACCATAGAGAATATCACCATTTAAGAGACAGGTGGAGAAAGAAAAGCCCAGGAGATAGAGTAAGAAGGAACAATGGAAAGGCAAGAAAAAAATTTCAGGGACAATTCCTAGAAAGAGGGCACAGTCAACAGCGTCCAATACTGCAGACACGACAAGTAATATAAGGACTGAAAAGAGTTTCTTGGCTTTTCATCTAAAAAGTTATTGCTGACTTTAACAAGTATGATTTCCCTAGAGTGCTAAGAACAAAATCAAAATGGCAGTGGAATAAGAATTCATAGGAGATGAGGGCGCCTGGGTGGCTCAGTGGTTTAAAGCCTCTGCCTTCAGCTCAGGTCATGATCTCAGGGTCCTGGGATCAAGCCCCACATCGGGCTCTCTGCTCAGCGGGGAGCCTGCTTCCTCCTCTCTCTCTGCCTGCCTCTCTGCCTACTTGTGATCACTGACTGTCAAATAAATAAATAAAATCTTTTAAAAAAAAAAAAAGAATTCATAGGAGATGAGAAAAGGCCAACCATTCTTGTTAAACCATTCTTCAACAATTTTAACTGGGAAGATAAGATAAAGTTAGGAGAGAAGTTGGGCAGAGAGAAGAGTTATTACAGACTTAAGAAAGTGCTCTTTTATCTTTTATTTTTTTAAAGATTTGTTTATTTATTTTAAAGAGAGAAAAAGAGTGGGAGTGGGCAGTGAGAGAGAGAGAGGGAGAGAATCTCAAGCAAATTTCCTGATGAACCCAAAGGCTGATGTGGGGCTCAGTCTCACGAAGCTGAGATCATGACCTAAGATGAAATCAAAAGTCAGATGCTTAACTGACTGAGCCACCCAGCTGCCCCAAGAAAGTGCTCTTTTAAACACAAGAGAGAAAACAAGCAAGTTTTTATGCTTAGAAATGCAATATGAGGGTAAAGAAACAGTTGAGAGGCAAAGACTAACAGTACATTGGAGAAAGGAGTAGTCAACGAAACAAGCTTCCTTAAGGGTTTGGCAAGATGTCCTGCGCAAAATCAGACACACTGGAAGTGAAAGAAGCAAATCGATTTGAAGGTCATACAGCAAGGAGCTGAAGAACTTGTCCTAAGTGAGTGTCCATTAACTAATGAATGAGTGTGTGTCATCCTCTAGGGGACAACAATGGGTTGGGCAAGTGATAGTGATGATCCCAACATGCTCACCTTCTGTCTGATTCCCACATGTTGTCTGGGGTATGTGAAGTTAAAAAACAAACACACTATACTTGAAGAACAAAAAAAATTCTTCTCACCACATCTCTGCACAAGTCTTCTTGGAGGCATCTAGCTCCCTGTGGGAGTGGACATTGCAGAACCAAGGCGGCATATAGAAGTCAATGCTCCCTGTGTCACACTACCCTGAGTGACCAGCAGCTTTCCCAAAGACAACCACGCCCACCAACTCATGTGGCTGATCAGTCCCCTTCCTTCCTCCTCACTCCCGCTTCCCCTGACCCACACTACCAGAGACTTCTCAAGGCAGATCAATTCCACAGTCACACCACATTGCACCCTGATGGCTATCTTCACTGACGGGCTCCCTCCTGTCTCTCTGCCTTGTCCTAGGATTCTCTCTCCTATCTTCTCCACTTGTTCCAACTCTGCCCTCCTTTGAAGCCTCCAAGTGCCCTAGGCCAAGCACTTCTATTGCATCTTACCTCCTCCCCTAATTTGCTCAGCTACACATAGAAATGTTGGAGATTAATGTTACACAATATATGCCAAATAAAATAACAATTGCTAAGACTGTGCTATCCACAAGTCATCTTTTCCAGCAATATCTTTTTACAATTTTATGAAGCAGTTTGCTACCTACAGCTATAATAAATTGCTCTATCATTGCAATTTTTAATTTGGAGCACTGGATCCAGGTAGATAAAACCCGTTTCCTTCAGCCATTATCAAAATACTCACTTGCTTTCTATTATTTGAACATGGCACTAAGGCAAACAAATCACAGCTTTGAAAATGAGAAGCCAAAAACATGACAATCCAGGAACTGAGAAAAAACATTTTGCTTCATAAATTCACACAACACAATAAAAATAGTCATTAATATAAATGCAATACCTAACACGGTATGTATGTTAGTTTTTCACTTAATCCATGTGATAAATGTACATCTCTACTGTACAGATAAGAAAAATGAGGTTTAGAAATTCACTTTCATTTCAATTAATTTCAAGAAATTCACATTAATTTCAATACATTCAGTTGATAGCAGGACAAAAATTAAAATGAGCATTTTCTGATCTTTAATTCTTAATAGAAATGTAACTGCTTTTCTTCATAAGATCTTACAGTGTGTTAGTTTCTAGGATATCTGCTAAGATATTCATTGGGTCTAATCTTCCAATAAATGTATTATCAGATAAGAGCTTTAGAGTTGGAAAAAGGTATACATTTCAACCTTATTGTTCTATTACGTCATTTTGTGCCAAGCAAGACCACCATCTCTAGACGGATTTTTCATGAGCATGTTTAAAAAAAATTTCTGAGTTCTAATATCTATAGAAAACAAAGTACATACTAAAAGAATGATAGAGTTAGAAGTGAATGTCTGAAGGGTTTTTGCTAGGTCCTTATATAATTTTACGGCAACATTTTAAATTGTTGAGCCCATCCCATGAACATGGGAGCCATGGAAGATATAAGTACAATTGTACTTGTACAAGTAAGTACAAACACAATTGTTTTAAAAACAATTTTACTGTGTATCCATACACAGCTCTGTGCTGTGGATCATATGCAAAGGAATTCCCTCAAGAATTCCAGGTAAACTGGAGCATGTGCATTTATTCTAGGGATTTGCTGTTGCTCAAAACCTATTTAAAATTTCTCCTTTAGCACTGCCTCAATTGTGGAAATTGTTTCCTTGGTGGATGTTTTCATGCAGTGATTCAATTAATATTTTTTGCCTTCTCTGCAGGTCCTGCAGGTGGGAAATGTGATTTGATTTTGTAAACAACCAAAAACAAGTCAAAGTCAGGTTATTAAATAAGGTTTAAGTCCAAAGGGGCAATATTATTTTCTAACACGACTAGTTCTCTGGTGTGGCTGTCAAATTTCTTCAAGACAATTCCAAAAATCACTTTTAAAAAATACAAGCTGCTCGACTGATGAATGGATGAAGAAGATGTGGCATACACGCACAATGGAATACTACTCAGCCATCAGAAGGAATGAAATCTTGCCATAGGCAACGACGTGGATGGAACTGGAATGTATTGTGCTAAGCAAAATAGGTCAGTGTCAGTCACAGAAAGACAAATACACCATATGAATTCACTCATCTATGGAATTTAAGAAGCCAAACAGATGAACATATGGGAGGGGGAAGAAACAGAGAAAAAGAGACAGGGAAACAAACCATATGAGACTCTTAAAGACTGAGAGCAAACTGAGGGTTGATGGAGGGAGGGGTGTGGAGGACTGGGGATAAAGAAGAGCACTTGTGATGATGAGCACTGGGTATTGCACGTAAGTATGAGTCACTGAATTATACTCCTGCAACCAACATTGCATTGTATGGTAACTAACTAGAATTTAAATAGGATTTGAAAAACATTTAAAAATATATAAAGTAAAATAAAATAAAAGTCAAACTACTCAGGAGTCCCTCAAACACCTGAACTTTTTCAGCTTGCCGCCTTTGCACAAACTTATAACTTCCCAAATAGGTTGCCATCAATGACTTGAATGCCAGGAGATACTCCTGTCTTCCATCTGTGGGGCAGCCGGGCAAGACATGAGGCTTTCAGAGTCCTCAGGATGGTTACCTCAGACTGAGCACAGCTCATCTCTGGCTCCTCTTTTTTTTTTTTTTTTTTAAAGATTTTATTTATTTATTTATTTGACAGACAGAGATCACAAGTAGGCAGAGAGGCAGGCAGAGAGAGAGGAGGAAGCAGGCTCCCTGATGAGCAGAGAGCCCGATGCGGGGCTGGATCCCAGGACCGGAGATCATGACCTGAGCCGAAGGCAGAGGCTTTAACCCACTGAGCCACCCAGGCGCCCCCATCTCTGGCTCCTCTTAAGATCTGATTTGGGCTGAGTCTGACAGCATGCCCAACCCAGCCCAGAACCAGAAAGCCAGATGAGTGACAATCAGAACTCACAGCAACACTGCAGCATGGTGTGGTTGGCAAGAGAATGTTCTAGCACATGGACATTACTGAGCAGCCAGTATACAGTACACGCCACTTCTGTTGGACAAGGGGACATGGAGGTCCTGGAGGGGTAGTTTCCCTGTGCCCAGTGCGCATGGTGTCACAACCCAAAGGGAAGCTGGTCAGGAGCAAGAAGGGGGCGATGAGCTAATCAGGGGTCCTAGAAGCAAAAGCCAGACTACAGCCCCAAATCTCTATCTTCAAAATATGGGGAAATTATTTCTCTGTGGAGGATGTGAGTTAATTCTTACAAACTGGCTGCATGGGATTGGTTGTATGATCTGTGAATTAGAGGATCACCATTATTTTTTAAACACATGATATGAAAAGCCTGAATTTGAAATATTTTTGTATTAGCAAAAGAAATGGACGATATTTGTCAGTGAAAACAGGGAAATGTCATTAGACTCTTTACTTTTGTTAGAAATTTTATAAGGAGCAGGGCACCTGGGTGGCTCAGTGGGTTAAAGCCTCTGCCTTCTGCTCAGGTCATGATCCCAGGGTTCTGGGATTGAGCCCCACATCGGGCTTTCTGCACAGCAGGGAGGCTGCTTCCCCCTCTCTCTCTCTGCCTGTCTCTCTGCCTACTTGTGATATGTCTGTCAAATAAATAAATAAATAAAATCTTTTAAAAAAAGAAGAAATTTTATAAGGAGCATACGAATAACTTCTTACCAATAGTAACTAATAAGAACCTGAAGATCATTCCAATCAAGTGGTCAATCACCCTAATTCAGTGGTTATTTGTAGCTTCACTCATGGTGGGGATAGCTAGATATGTTTATGTGATGGAATATAAAGTTGAAATACCACCTAATGACATAATCTAGCCCAAAATATATTTAATTTGAATCTATCAAGACTTAAGATATATATTCCAGTTTCTAGAAAATGCAGGAGATAGAGGAACAAGATAAATGACATCACAGTAAGTAATTAAACGAGAGATTGTGTTTTCCATTTATTAGGTTTAAGTGTTTTTCATTAACATTTTTTAATGTTCTCTGTTAAGACCCTGTGCCTCTTTTGTAAGATTTATTCTAAAAATAGTCTATACCTTATTAACATTAAAAAACATAACTTGCTTAAAATTAAGTTGTCTGTTCCTTATTAGAGTAAGAAATAAAATTAAGATTCAGATCCCTGGGGGGAGGGGGCGGGGGAGAAAACATTTATATATTGGTTGGATCCTGAACTCTATCTTCTTGGAATCTAAAGAGTCATCATCTAACTTGTTTTATTGATGCTTAATACTTAAATTTATTTTTTCCTGTCTGAGACCTGAAAGCTTACCTTAGGAATTCTATTTCAATTCCAAGTTTACACATATGTATACATTATGCTTGATGTGCTGAGTTTAGCTCCCCTTCCCTGCTATTTTTATTATTGTTTGCCCCTCTCCCCCTTGTCTTTCTCCAAAACAGTGGCATATTATCTATTATTTAGACTTACTCATGAGCAAGTATGTATCAGTTCACTTTTCTTCTGAAGGGTTTATTTTGTTTCCTAGATTTTTGAGAATGAGAATGTACCAGCACTCATTTTCCCTGAAGTGGGGATTTATCACACCCTAAAAGCATCTTCTTCCAACCAACCCCACTTACCACCTCTCTGTGACCTATGTCCTGAGCCAGGCTGAAGAATTCCTTAACAGGATCCTTCATGATAATGTGCCTAACTCACAGAATCCTAGCTTTCAAAGCAGGTACTTTAGATTGTAACAGAAATCAGGCTAGTTTACCCTGCCTCTGACATGACTCCAAACATCTGAAATGTTAGAACGTGGTGCTTTTATGCTGAAACATTGCACAATCCCCTGAGTGCAGAGTGTAGAACTGCTGTGGTCCCACTACTGATATGTTAGGGATTGGGGCAGAGGGATAGCAAGTTCCATAATAAAGTTTCTTATCTGGGTGGGGGGAAGGGGTCACAAGGGGAAAAACAGGCACCGGAAGGACATCCTTCAAACTAGGCATCTTCCATCCTGAAAATGATGAAAGAAGACATTGCAAGGGATTTTTAAATCCCTCCTACAGCTCCCAGAGCACCCCTCATCACCAAAGTTTTAAAATCACCTTTTTATGGTCTCTGGAGTAAATCCCTTTCATCTAAAGTTTGGGACCTTAGGATCAGAAGAAGGAGTGGTCTTGATCCTGACATGGATATCAGAATTCTCTGGGTTAAAGGCCTGAAGAGAAGGTTCTCTTCCCTTTTCTGAAGTCTGATTTCTAGAGCAGGCTTTTCTCAGAAGGTAATTGCAATATCTAAGAGTTTGGAATAAATAGTTACAGGATCAGGAAAGAAAGGTAAATTCCATGCAACCCACTACCCCCATTCAAATAGAGAGATATGAATACACAAATGCATGCCATTTAGTCTCCGGGGTAGATGGGGAAGAGAACGGAAGAGATCATTCCTGGAGCATGCAAACAATGCTGTTCCCTCATATCTTCCAACAGTCAGGCAGCACACAGCACCCACTGTGTCCCAAACACTGGCTGGGTACTGGGACACTAAGTGCCCTTGAACTCCTCCTGGGGGAAGCCCTCTTTTTCCCCTTCTCTTTTCTCTCCTTTCTGACATTTAAAAATCTGCATTTAAAAATCTGCAGATTCACCAGGAGAAAGGAACTCAGAGCAGACATTGGTTTTTCCAACAGAAACAAAGCAGACCTGAGGTAGATGCCAGGAAGGAGGCCTACCAGAAAGGTATGGCAGAACCTGGTTTTGCCACTGTCTGGGCTGGTCACTTGGATGTCACTCGGACGCTCGGGACCTCACTTTTCCCACCTATAAAATTAGGGTTGGGATAAATGATTCCTAAAACACCTTTGAACCTTAAGGAGACTTTCCATGTCTGGCACTGCATATCCTAAGGAAGCCACACGTGGTGCGATCATTACACACACACACACACACACACACACACACACACGTCTCAGTCTCTCGTCCTGATTGTGTATTTAAAGTTCTCCCGTGATGCCAGGCATGCCGGTGCCCATATAGCAAGATTTCTTTCCTTTGGGGTAGGATTTGTTCTTGCACTCCTTTTGCACGGGGTACTGCAGTGTAGTCCGCTGCCTTTACAAAGCGCAGGCTACTGGAAGAAATCTCATTCACAGATGTAAGCTCTCCTCTCCGTTGCAGAGAGGGTTAAGTGGCCCGAGACGATACCACGAAGCCCACTCCGGTGAAATGCCTAAAATGTCCCAAGGGCACATTGTGTTTTTCTGGCAAGATGTCAGTGCCGGCTTCTTAGTTAGGGCTAGGCACCCCAGAGCTCCCCTTTCCAGGACCCCGGCTGCAGAGTTCCCCCTGCCCAGAAGGCCGGCCGTGCACCATTGCAGCTCTGCGGTCACTTGGGGTGCGGGTGCCCAGCAGGCAGAGACCCCCTTCTCTGCTCTCCCAGACCTATGCAGGAGAGCGCTGCCCTCTAGCGACCAAAATGGGAGATGCAGCGCGGCCTGAGCCTCAGAGAGCGCTGAGGCTGCTGGTACCTGCGAAGGCTGAGGTTGTGGCGGGTTCTTGCCGAGAGCGCCTGTGGCGGGGAAAGACCCGAGCTCTCCCGGTGCATGGGCTCTGGGACGGTTTGTGATTTCCCTTTTAGGGCCAGGATGGATTGAGAAACACACGGGTAGATAAATAAACAAGATGTATGACGGGTAAGTGATAGACAAACCGAAAGGTAGGTGGATGACAGATGATCGATGATTCGATGCCCCTTTGCCAGAACTTTCTACATGCCAGACACAGGCTAAAGGCTTTCTCCCATTATTTCATTTGCGTCTTTCTGGATTCTTAGGAATGACTTAACTCCCTCTTGCTCCTATTTGCCAAGTGAGAGAACTGAGGCCTTACCCAGGTAAATAACTTGCACCTTGGCAATCTTTCGCTGAGCTAGGAAGCGGCGGAGTGGGTCTCAATCTACAGCCCCAGACCCCACGGTTGTCTCTTGGCTCTCTCCTTGCCAAAAGCATGTGCGCCCCCAAGTCCCAGGTGGCCAGTGTACCGCGTCCCTTGCGTCTCCCTCGCCACTACAGTCCTGGCACGCTGACAACACACCCGTCCTGCACCCCCTCTCACTCATCAAACACCCCCAGGACATCCTAGGCATCGCGCTTGAGGCAGAATGTCCTCGACTTGGAAGCCCGCCTAGGGAGCAAAGACGGGTCTCCTGCCGCGGGGGCTGAAGCGTTTCTAGGAGGAACGCTGTTCGCGTCGACGCTTGGCAAGGGGTCTCACTAACGTGCAAGGGGAAACTCAGTCCCAAGATTTTAAGATTCCCGATAAGTTTCGATCCCCCCCCCCCCCTTTAACCCTTAACTGAGGGCCTGCGATGTACCGGACGCTGACGCGGCAGCAGGGAACTGGGAATCCGATGCGGGCGGAAAGACCGGTGGATAAATGACATTCGGGACGGCCTTACTTGGCACGTCCCGCGACCACCCACCGCCCCAGGAGGAGGCGGAGAAAGGGCAGGTTCACTAGCCCGAAGGGTCTCCAGCACATTACAGAAATTTAAGTCCATCCACCTGCCCCTCCTAACGCCTCCACCTTGGCTATCTCCCTGGAGTCCGCACCCCCAGGGAGTGCAATTTCAGTGACCTTACTGGGGGGGAAAGGAGGGGATACTTGATGTCATCCTACTCTCTCCCCACATGTCCTAACTGCCTCGGTGTGTCACCCAGACGCTAGCTGAGCCACCCTGCGCCCCCCATCCCCGGCCCGCGCGCGGGTGTTGGGACGGACCCCTCCCACGAGGGCGTCGGCGCGGGGCTGGCGTAGGGCCTGCGTCAGCTGCAGCCCGCTGGCGATTGGGGCGCGCTCGCCTCCTTGGCTTGGGGGCTAATTATAAAGTGGCTCGGGCAGCCACCAGCCCCGGGACAGCGAGGCCAGTCGAGGCAGGCGCTCCGAGCCCTGCAAACGCAGAGGACCGCGACGGTGAGGCCCCTGTCTGCCCGCGCACCCTGTCGCTTCGACCCGACGCCCGCCCGGCTCACACCTGCCTTCTTCTCTCCCTTCCAGAGCAGTGCTTGGGACCCGATGTCTCCGACCAGCCTGCGCCATCCGATCGCCGTCAACGTGAGTGAAGTCCAAATCGCGCCTTTGCTGTGTGCGTTTGGGGCCGTCCGCCTGCTCGGTTGTTTTTTGTTTGTTTGTTTGGTTGGTTGGTTGGTTGGTTTTTTGTTTTATTTTTTAAGTTTTTCCCCCCCTCCGGCGTTTCATTCATTGCATGGGGTACCCCAACTTTCTTCTGGTCTCTGTTTGTGACCCGGGTGAAAGCCTTCCCCCCCGCAAGGCTCCCGTTCTCTCTTGCATTTGGTCTTCGCATTCGGGTATTCTCTCCAGAATCCTTCTGAGGCAGTGGAAGTCCAGAAAGAGAGCCGAGCTCCCGGGCATCCCCGTGTTCGGGATGGCAATGTCAACCTGGAAACCGCGAGGCGATCTGCCTCTGGGCTTCCAAGAGCGGCGTCGGCCGGGCGGACAGGGGCTCAGGAAAGAGCATCCCTGGGACTTCTTGCTCAAAACCCCCAGCTGGGACTGCCCCAGCGAGAGGTCCCTCGGAGGGACCCGCTTTGCGGCCGGCACGCTCGGAGTTCACGTCCCTTTCTCCCTGCAGCCCATGGCGCCGTTCCTGAGACTCTGCACTTGGCTGCTGGCGCTCGGCCCGGGGCTCCTGGCGACCGTGAGGGCGGAATGCAGCCAGGACTGCGCGACGTGCAGCTACCGCCTGGCGCGCCCGACCGACATCAACCCCCTGGTGAGTGCAGCCGCGGTGGGTGGGCTGGTAGCGGAGTCAGTCCGCACACAGCCCGGCCTGAGGCCGCAGGGCGCACTGTCTGGACTAACATCGATCCCGCCGCCGCCGCGGCGACGATCTCTGGTGACGCAAGTGTCCCGCTGTTCCCCGAACGCCGACGAAAGTCCCGCTCTAGCTTTCAGCTTGGGGACCCGCGACCATCTAGGGACGACTGAGGGCGGCAGTATTGCCGCACAGACCAAGTTCGTTTTAACCCTGGGAACGCAGGAGCCCGGAGATATGCTCTCTTTGGCATCTTGGAGAGCACTAGGTTGTCGCCTCACCTGTCCCAAGGAAGACGCTCTATCACCCCAGTTCCTAACATATCTCACCAAGGGCCCCTTCCACACAATCTTTCCTCCCATCTTTCCTGCAAATAATGTCATTTTTTTATTAGTGACATTTCGTTATCTTTCTTTGGATTTCATTTCTCTAGCACTTTCATCCTTAGATCCTTCAAGCCCTTCCCCTCACCTTTGGATAGGAGAGAGCAAAAGATTGGGATCCGGGGGGAAGGGGGAGGGGGGAGGAGCAGTAGACCGGAGAGAAAGAGATCAGCACCTCTTACAGGCAAGTGACACTGGAATTCAACTTCTGTCTTATCTTGGATGTACTTTTGTAATAGCAACTAAGACAACAATTTAATTTGGCTACGAAATAGGCACAGGAGAAGTGGCCAGGTCCAAAGAGGTGACAACAGTGAAAAGATAAACTACATGACCTGAGATGGGGGTGGGAGGAGGGAAAGCTGAGAACAAAAAGAATATTCATTCTGATCAGAGTCCTGCTCTTGAATCACCCCTGAAACAGAATCAGAATCTCTGCATTTGGGACCCCAGGAAGTTTCATTTTAACTCACTCCTCCAACAATTCCTTCGCACTGTCTTCTCAATTTGTTGAAATTGTGTGATGACTTAAAAGGGTCAATGGAGAATAATGTATTAATCCAAGGAGTTAAGCTCCTCATTTGAGCCTTTGAAGAAATTTTGTGATGTAGATGCATAAAATGGGGATGAAAATTAAGGAAAGAATTCCACAAAAGCCAAAGCATACATCCCAGGTTAAATGTTTGCTTGTTTCATTTGAGTTACCTGATCTAACTTCATTCCATTTGTGCAGGTACTAACATGGCCCTAAAGAGAAGACACACAGTAGGGTTTTATATTTAAAGTATGGTGATGAAATGTTGCAACTTAAATAGGGGTAACAATCCCCTTCATGTATCTTTTGTCTTTCTGATTTGTTTAGCTGACTGTCTTTTTATTGGGGCTTACATGTAGAGTTGTTATTTTCTCTATGACTAAAGGCTTTGTTAATGACTATGTTGCTGGTATTATAGCAGTTCTGGAATTTCAGCTCAGATGCAGAAGACATGAGAAATGAGGCCGCCTAACTCAAACTATGTAGAATGAATGTAACTAATATTGACCTCTACCACCTGAAAGACACCTGTGCTTAGTTCTCTGGTGGATGAAAAGCTAAGCAGGCATGCCATGATTGATGTTCAAATTGAATTTGCTCTCTGATATGATCTTGACCACAGAACACAGAGTGTGATAAATACTATCAAAAAAATGCATAGACTTATACAGGAGCTTATAAGTTAACTTGACTTGTTTAGTTTTATTCTGTTTATTTGCCATTATTTCTTTTTGAAGGAATCCCAACTTATTAAAAAGCCTCCTGGTAATAGTACACAAAATATTCAATGGTAATTTTTGGCAAGGAAATCATTTACATTTCATTTTAGAATGTAAATGTGATTGACACCTGAAGATCTCACATTTTTAACAATGTTTTTATTTCTTAGATATCAAGAATAACATGGGATCATTTTAACTGCATCACTGCATCATCTTTAGATGTTTATACATGCATACATTTAATTTTCTTAGACACAAAGCCTAAATAATTATTAAGAGCTGATTAAAATACCCTAAGGAGTTTTGTTGTGATCATAAATTGCTTTCTTGCATTGGGAAAATATTATGTGTGTATCTTATATAAATTAATATACCAATATATTTTTAAATATCAAGAAAGGACCTCATTTTTCTAAATCAAGTGTCTGTAACCTGCGTTCTATAAGTATACTTCAAGTGGCTATCAAAAGCCTGAAATGTCCAGAAATATTATATAAATTTTATAAATACTCATGTAATATTAGTTCTCTTTTTATCATACCCAAGTGATCTGTCAAATAGAAGAGAATCTTAACAAGATTATTAGAACATACAGCCTAAATTCTACAATGATTAGAATTTGTTATATAATAAAAAGAAGAAATTATATACAGATCATTTCTTATTCCCATTTTGTCAAATAATATGATTTCCATTGGGAAAAATTAAAAACTTTTTGTACACCAAAAATATGTGAACATTTGCATATGATAATTTCATATCAGAGCTCATCATTACAAACATTTGGTTCAAGGTGATTAAATCTGTTTTAATCTGTTTTCAATCAAAGGAAGGAGCAAAGCATCTCTCTATTCAGCAAATCAGTACGTCATAATCCAAATAATTCACAGGACTTAAACTGAGTTTTAGAATGTCTTTCTTTTCCAATTTACTTTGAAATTGTTGTTTTTCTTTAAAGAATGGAAGTGTTTGCAAGAATACTCGATGCCATTCCAGGTAGAATAGTAACATAAGAAAGTAAACAAACCTTATATTATTAATATTGACTGTATCAGTAAGACAAGAAGATAAAAGGGATCTGGGGATGATATCCCTAATTAGATAAAGAGAAATTTCTCCCTCTTGGGTAGAAAAGGTTCAAACAAAATGCGATCAACAGTGGAAAATTATCCAGTGAAATCAGATTGCGCCTGCAGCCAATCTAGGTTAAAACTAGGTGGGAAAAGTCTTTTACATTATTGAAATGGCACGGCAGATGCAATCTGTTAAAATTCAAAGAAAAAAATCCTAACTTGATTCAATTAATTACCCACAGTGATTCCGTTGTCCTTTGATTTGTCTGTTCCTTATATTGAAAAGTTGTCCTAAGAAAAGGGTAATTACTTTATTATATGAGACTTTCCATATCACAGCACACATGCTGCGGTTCACAAAAACGTGCTTACCTAATGAAATCAGAAAAGCCTCTTGCTCTCACTAAATGGAATTATTTTCCAGGCTTGCACCCTGGAATGTGAAGGGAAGCTGCCCTCTCTCAAAACCTGGGAAACCTGCAAGGAGCTCCTGCAGCTGTCCAAGCTGGAGCTTCCCCAGGATGGCCCCGCTGCCCTCAGAGAGAGCAGCAAGCCCGAGGAGAATCACGTGCTGGCCAAAAAGTACGGGGGCTTCATGAAAAGGTATGGCGGCTTCATGAAGAAGATGGACGAGCTTTATCCTCAGGAGCAGGAAGAAGAGGCCAATGGAGGGGAAATCCTGGCCAAGAGATACGGGGGCTTCATGAAGAAGGACGCGGAGGAGGAGGACGCCCTGGCCAACTCCTCAGACCTGCTCAAAGAGCTGCTGGGAACCGGGGAGAACCGAGAAAGCAGCCCCCACTCAGAGTTTGGTGAGGATGAAGAAGTGAGCAAGAGATACGGGGGCTTCATGAGAGCCTTAAAGCGGAGCCCGCAACTGGAAGAAGATGCCAAAGAGCTTCAGAAGCGTTACGGGGGCTTCATGAGGAGAGTCGGTCGCCCGGAGTGGTGGATGGACTACCAGAAGAGGTACGGGGGCTTCCTCAAGCGCTTTGCCGACTCTCTGCCCTCTGAAGAAGAAGGGGAAAGCTACTCCAAAGAAGTTCCTGAGATGGAGAAAAGATATGGAGGATTTATGAGATTTTAACCCCTTGGCAGCCAGCGGCCCCAGGCCCCAGCAAGCCTTCCTCTCCCTCTCCCCTCCACCCCTCCCTGCCCCAGGTCAATAGTGTCTTATTATCTGCATTGCTTGCATTGTAGAGTTGCCTTTATTGTCTGGATAACTAACTATACAACCTGAAGGTGCTCCCTTCAGGTTCTGTGTTCGCTTGACAGTGTTTATGCTCAGTATCGGTCTATTGCAGCTGTGTCGTTTTCATGCTACAATCGCTATCGTTCCCTTGTCCTTTATTTTTAACAAAACCCCAATAAATGCTTAATTGTAAATAGAGACAATAAACCCATTACCCCAGCTGCATGACATTCTTGTAAGTTTCTTCTTCTCCGAGGCCCTCGCTGGCTTTCCTGTTCCCACGGTCAATCCTAAAGTTGAAGATACTGAAGCCCTCTGCTCTGGGCAGAGTCATCACTGGCATCCTTCACTTCCAACAGCTGAGGCTGCAAAAGCATTTTTCATTTAATTCCTTATAAGTCCTAGATGAGTGAACACTTGGAGCAAAGTACAGTGTATTTCCACTCTTCTTTCTGGAAATCAGATACAGGAAGAAAAACTAAAGCCTAATAAAGAAACTATGCCCTCATACAGAAGGAAATCTGTACTTACATCCAGAGGTACATGTCTGTTTTCTTCAGCAAAGTATTTTACAAGTTAGTAAGAAACGAAAGATAATTTAGCCCCATTTCACAAATGCAGATGAAGCCCAGAGAGGTTAAATTGCTGAACCAAGGTTGCCCAGCAGTTGAAGGATAGAAATAGAATGAAGACCCCAAACTTCTTCTTGTTCCTGAGCAATGTCCTTTATACTCCCACTCCCAGTCTCTCACTCAGATCACTAGCAAGAGTTAGAAGAACTCGGGACCATATCTCGTTCACTAGTGTATATCCTTACACCCCCATGAATGGTGGGTTCTCCAGTATCTGACAAACGGACATATGAGTGAATAAAAGAATGAAGGAATTTGCTGATCAGATTACTGGAAAAGATATTATAGATGTTTTAGAAAGCAAATTATCACACAAAGATGCTTTTGGCTACTTCATATTAATTAAACCACTTGGGGCAACATTCAGGAACAACAACCAAAAAAGTAACATGTCCTCCTTTTTCTAATAGAAACCACCTGCAGCTAAACTCCCATCCACTAGGTCATTTCTCCAGAACCCTCCGCTATTCTCTCTTTTGGTGTGCTTCCCCCCAAATTCAGAGTTTAGCAACTCAGAAAAATAGAGGAAGGGTCTTTGTCCTGCAGTCCAGCAGTGTGCAAGCCTGTGTGTTCCATTCTGATGAGGCAGCTCCTCTGTCCTGGGCAGTCTGTCCCACTAAGTCCAGCCCTACTGAGGTTCCCGGGACAGCAAACATGGCTGTGCACTATTAGAAGACTCTTCTCCTGATCTGTGCAAGAGGTATTAGTCAGTACCCCTCAGAGCCACACCACAGACTATCTTCCTGATCCCTGGAAAACTAACTTTTTCTTCCAGGTGAGAGCCTTCTCCTTTTGACCTAGACTTGGGAGTAATGGAAGTGTTTGAAGCAAATCAGGAGAAAGGTGATAAAGAGCAGCTGGCTCTAGGAAACCAGTGTCATGACTCTAGGAAACCAGTGTCATGAACAATAAGGAGTGGTAAGTCTGTAGCACTCTGGAGGTACTAGGTCTCCACTCAGCCTTAGCCAATTGTTTCCCTGGGAAATGCCAAGACCATATAGCCAAACTTTTCCAAAGAAACCTAAAACCCAAATTTTTGAAGTAATAGCCCAAGTTTTTAATTTGGGTCATTAATTCCATTTAAAACCGTGTGGACCAAATAAAACCCATCTGCGGGTCAGATTGGAGAAACATGGGGCTAGTCTTTTGAGAAAAAAAAAAAGTCATTTAATTCTCTCCCCTAGAGCAAAGGATTCCCAAAGCTTGGAAACAGGAATCCAACCTATGCGCTAGAGATGGCAAGAGTAAAATGTCCTTCTCCCTCCGTGTTAAGAAAATAACATAGTTATTGTAATAATACAATGTGTATCCATACGTATAAACACCTCATACAATAGGGTTTGAGAAAAATCACAATTTTCACAATCAAATGAACACAGTATTTTTCAAACAAAGAACAGTTCTTTAAGTAGGAGCCCCTTCTTTTGCATTTTGGGGTAGTGTGTAGATCAGACAAAAACTCTCAGAGTGGTTAACAGACCTGTCACCTCTTTTGCCACCTGTTACCTTGGCTAAGGGGCCAGCAATGCCTGGGGCAGGACAGTATGACTCACTCTTGTATTTCTTCCCTCTCCTCATGACTAGTGGAATATGAAGAATCTAGAGCATGTGCTACAAATGGTTAGGGAGGACGAGAACAGAGAAGAAGGAGGGGAAACAGGAAAAGAAGAAAGAAAGAGGAAAAGCTGGTCAGCCGTGAGGACACCTTCTCTCTGGCTGCCTATGGGGCTGCCTGCTCCAGCATGAAAGATCAAATGAAGCTGAGAGCCTCACAGTAAGTATCACAGTTGTCCAAGAAATATGACTCGAGGGGTGCTCTACAGGTCTTCTTGTGTACCCAAATATCTCTCACATTGTCTGGTCTGCTGTCTGAAATCCATCATTAGAATTTTGTGCTTTAACCCTTAAAGGCTTTGATTTTCAAGAATGTCCTAATTAAGGATGCCTGGGTGGCTCAGCTGGTTAAGCATCTGCCTTCGGCTGAGGTTCCTTGCTCAGTGGGGAGTCTGCTTCTCCCTCTCCCTCAGCCTGCTGCTTCCCTTGCTTGCATTCGCTCTCTCTCTCTCTCTCTCTCTCTGCCAAATAAATAAAGATCTTTTAAAAAAAAAAATGTACTAATTAGATTCCCAGCAGCCTCTGCCTGAGTCATGAGGGATGTGTTTTAAATGCAGAGAACTGTGGATGGTGAACTAATAACTCGGAAAACTGTGACTGTCGACTTCAATGTGCGCTCAGCACAGATGTTCAGGGGTCCGGAAACATGGGAGAGACTAGGGTTAGAACTAGCATAGGACGAGGATTTAGGGTTAGCTAGCCTGATTGCACCTGGAGTTCAAGTGGCGAAACTCTCCAAGCCCTTAGCGTGAAGGGGCACACTCCCTGCAGAGGGCGCTGCTGCTCCATCGTCACCTTTCCTAGCACTCAGCTTTCCCTCCCTCCTCCGCCCCACCCACCTCCCCTGCACCTCCCTCTGCTCACTCCAGGGGCACCAGTTCCACCTGAAGCCTAGTCCTGGTCTGGGTTCCTTCTGAGAGTTGATAGCTCTACGAACTCTGTGCATCAACTCTGACCCAGGCTGCCTAGGTGGAAATTCCAGCTAGCTGTGTGATCTGAAGCTCTTTCCTCATTAGGTGGTTGGGATAACTCCCAGTTCTTATATAGAAATATTGGGCTTTTCCCTACCCCACCCTGCCTCATCCTGGGCTTCTCAGGAATAAGGTGCTCTGTCAGAATGTCGGGGATGGGGAACTCTCTGTGAGCTTTGGTCTGAGGACAGCCTGAGAAAACCCAACAACAGTGTTTTCTCTTCTGAGGTTTGTGTCTCACGGAGCAGGAAGGATTGCAGTGGCCCTTAATACTCATCTTCACTTTCTCAATCTTCTACTACAAACATGGAAAACCTGTGTAATGAGAAAGTTACCCCAAAATCAAAGGCATGAAGAAACTGAGTCTTGAGCTACAGAGGTTTCTTCTTCCTTTTCTTCTTTTTAAAGAATTTTTATTTATTTATTTATTTGACGAGAGAGAGCACAAGCAGGCAGAGTAGCAGGGAGAGGGAGAAGCAGACTCCCCGTTGACCAAGGACTTCCCCCACTCCCTCCCATACTGCGCTGGATCCCAGGAGCCTGAGATCATGACCTGAGCCAAAGGCAGTTGTTTAACCAACTGAGCTATCCAGGAGCCCCCAGAGGTTTCTTCGTAGGAGAAGGTGAAGGAAGAGCATACAGCTTTAATGCTTTGAAACTATAACTACGGTGAATATTTACAGGCTTTTTTCTCGAAGTATACCGAAGTACCCCACGTGAGTCATTTCATTCATTCAATAAATAATACAGTTGACTACATTAAAATTGGTGGAAAAGCATTCCAGACTGAGAGAACAATTAGAGCAACGTCCCAGAATGGGAACATGTGCGTAGGAGAGAGACTTAAGAGGCCTCCAGGGCTCTGGGTTTTAGTAGACTAGATTCAACAGAAAACAATTCATGTTTGAGAGCAGGTAAATGGCAAGATAAGCTGATGTGTTTCAATCTTCCTTGCTGCCAAGTAAAACAACTTTCGTCACTCCCCATTCTCCTGAGAGAAGAATGTACCAATTACATCAATTATATCCATCATCCATTTTTGTCATCCTTTGGCACCCTTCAAAGCATCCTGGTTTATCGGGGTGGAGGGGGGGCAGTTATATAAACTTTCATGTTTTATGATGAAAATATAATGAAGAGATTTTCTTAATCACTTTCTATACCAAGAAACAGCACTTGCAAAGTTCACTCATTGCTTAGAGAGTGGAAAACAAAAAACAAATCATACAGTTATATTAGTGACCAGGAATGCCTGTCTCTGCAGAGAAGGGAGTACCACAATCACTCAGCAGAAGGAACCTGGCAATAACGTGCATAACCATGTCACATGCTTATGATTTTTCTCTTAGGTTTTTTTTTTTAATCAAGTATAACATATCTACAGAGAAGTCCACTTTATCACAAGAGCACGTCTCCCTGAATTGCGAGGAAGCAAACACACTGGTTAAGGAATGGTCTGGTAGGGCAGCAGCTTTAGGTGAATTGGGAGTGGGCAGAACTTGCACAGTGAGGCAACTATTCCCTTTTCATTGGTAAAGTTATTCACTGAGTAAATTTTATGGAGCATACCCTGCACTATTTTAGGTCCAGGGGGTGCAGAAAACAAAAGCCCAGCCCACTTTCTGTTTCTCAAACCTACGTTATACTGGACAGAATGAAACACTAACCAACAAATTAAAAAAGGGTAATTTCAGCTAGTTTTAAGTGCTCTACTTGTCTTCCAAAGAAAATTCAAACAAATGCAGAATTATACAGTGTTACAGCAAACTTCCCCTTTCATCTCCCATACCTTCCAGAGAAGTAACTATTAAAAGTTTGGTGTTTATCTGAAATACATATTTTTTTCATTAATGAACACACACACATGCCTGCATGGATATGCAGTTTTATTTCCATTGTCAACATGAATGGAATAATTCTGTACATATCATTTTCTGTCACCTTTGTTTTTCACCTAACATACCTTGGCAGTATTTCTACCTCAACATGAAAGTCTGCCTGATGCTTTCCAACTAGTGCATGGTTTATGTGTAAGATGTGTGCTTTGCTTTTAAAAAACAATTCTCTTGGCAGTTTTTTCAGATTACCAACAGTGCTGCCATAAACATCATCATAAATATATAGGTATTACATGTGCTATCCTGTATAAAAAGTGTGTGTGTGTGTGAGTAGCACTAGTAGTTGTCAAGCAAAGTACCACACAATCCCAGGGGAAGACTCCAAGCACTTCTGCCCATTGTATCTTGTTATCAGAGTCACCAAGGAAAACATAGTACAGTCAAGCATTGGATGGACCAATATTTTACCCATATGGAGAAGAGACAGGACAAGATCAGCTTCAATACTGGGCATTTGGTCCCCCAATGACCAGCAGGTCTCTATCCATGGTCAATATAGGAATATTCATCTACCTGCACCCCTCTTGTGTGGCGTTGGAAGGAACCCCATCCTCTCCCTGCAAAAGGACAGATACTGCAGTGGGGTTGGCCAGGTGTCATATCACACATACCACACTTTAAGCAGAGACAAAAGAGCATTCACAGAACGTGAAACAAGGAGATATTCCCACACAAGTAGATAAGCTTCCAAAAGGGTGTGTGGGTTCTTTACCTCTTGATAAGGAAGTACAGGTCAAGGATCATTCTTTTTTTTTTTTTTTTAAAGATTTTATTTATTTATTTGACAGACAGAGGTCACAAGTAGGAGAGAGGCAGGCAGAGAGAGAGGAGGAAGCAGGCTCCACACCATCCAGAGAGCCCGATGCAGGACTCGATAACCAGGACCCTGAGATCGTGACCCGAGCCGAAGGCAGAGGCCCAACCCTGAGCCACCCAGGCGCCCCTCAAGGGTCATTCTTATACAAACTGCTTATGAGACTGCCTTTCTTACCAGTTCTGTACATTCCAACTGTTACATAGAATGACCTCCTAAAAGTAAAATTGCTGGGTCAAATTATATGCATATCTAATATTTTACGATTATTGACACATAGCTTCCAAAAATACCATACCAATTTATATTCCCATCTAATATATATCTATATTTATATCAATCTATCTATATATATACTTAACTCTTTGGTTGTCTTTTTCTGAATTTATTTCTAGGTAACCTTTCGACAGATTATACTCAATAATCCTTTTTTTGTATATATTGAATTATGTAATTAAGAAGTTCAAGTTTTCCATCATGTGTATCTTAAGCTGTAAATGTAATGCCTCAAATTATGAGTCTCTTGGAAAAGCTTTGGAATTACACTTTCTCAGAACTCTAGAAATCATATAATTGTGTTCTGAATGGGACCATTTCTCCAAGGAAGAAACAAGCCTGTCTGTTGATGGTAGCTTTAATATGATACCATTCTTTGCAAAATAAAGCACAAAAAAATGCAGAAGCTTTTGCAAGTTGGAATACATCACACGGCAACACCTTTATCCCCAAATAATCTCACAAAACAAGCAGTTAGTTACTAATCCATGCATTCAATTATTGACCTAAACAGCTTTCCAAAACTGTAACACAGCCTAGCAATGGCTACCACAGCAAAGAAAATATTTAGGACTTTGAACAGAAGAATACTGAGTCATAGAAGCAAAGGCTGAAATGATGGGTTCCATAGAAGGAAGTCCAGGCCAAAATGCCTTGATATGATTAAGAGTCTCTAAATTAAAACCTGACATCCACCTTGAAGTAGCTTGGGAATATTGGCCTCATTGAGCAAGTTTTGTACCTGAAGGTCTTCAAGTGAAATCAAAACTAAATTTTATATGACTGGAGCCTTGCTACACAGGGTCTTAGAAGATATTCTAGGGGGGGGGAAAGAACTTTTATGGAATTTTATCAGAACTTAAAGCCACTAAAACAAAACACTTCATTTAAGATCAATCAACCAATATAAATCAATTGCACTAGAAATTCAGTTGCTGATTTATCCTATTAGTAATGACTTCCAAGGGTTCACTTCTTCACTCCTCCCTGCTTAGTGTCCCCAGGCTTGTCATGTTTTTTCATTATAGGTCTCACAAAACACTCTTTTTTTTTTTTTTTTTTTTTTACTGTTTGGTTTAATTTTTCCTTCACAGTACATGTTTCATTTTATAATTATTTGGTTAATTTATGTGATTGATTTCTGTCTCAACAAGCAGGAAAGTAGAAACCACCTCCATTTTACTTGTCATAGGCATGCAATAAAACAGCATTATGAGTCCACACTCCCATCTGAACTCATAGTAAAGATACATAAATTGTTTTAATTTAAAAACATGACTATGCTCAGAAAAAGATGAACCTGACTGGGTGATACACAGGAGGATATATGTGGTAATGAGCACTGGTTGTTATATAAGATTGATGAATCAGTCTTATTCAGTCTTATACAGACCTGTACCCCTGAAACAAATAATACATCATATACTAATTTAAAAAAAAGAAAAAGAAAAAGATCAACCTACATGTAGCTTAGGTTACAGATAGAAACACACCGTGCTGAGCAGGAGCTGAAATGATGGTTTCCTGGGGCTCTGAGCCTAAAGACTAGTGCAAGTGGCCCTCTACTTTACTTTTTCATGATAACTGGGACCAAAGAGCAAAATGTGAGTGCCAGGTCCATTGCCAAAAACCTCAAATAGGGGCAGGTTTTGCCGATCTATTGAAAAAGGCTGAAAATGTTAAGAATGCTGACCAGGACTCCAGTTTCTTGGGGTAATAGGAATAAGTAGACACAGTTAAAAAACCAGTATCTGGGCAAAGCCACCTGTCAGTTTAGCCACTAGATTTGCAATATGATTAACTCCATCTTGGGGAAGTGTCTTCAAATCTCCAACATAAATACTCCCATTTTATACAAATGGCACTTTAAAATTCTAAAATAGGTAAGGAAAAATAACTTTAAAAAAAGCCAGCAAATGTAACAACTTCACTCGTGATGAAATGCAGATATTAAGATCATCTGAAAAGAAAATTTAAAAGAAGTATTACAATATTTTCAAGGAAATAAAGGCAGGAAAGAAAAGGAAAAGAAAATCAAGAAACTATGAAATTAAAATGTTTAGCAGTAAATGAGGTATATCGTTATTTAGAAAAAACTAATTAAGCAAGATAAATTCTAGACTAGACACAGTTCACAACTGCATTAACTTACAGGAAGCTAATAATGAAATCACCCACAAAAAAGCATTTTTTTAATTTATTTTTTATTAATTTCAGCATAACAGTATTCATTATTTTTTCACCACATCCAGTGCTCCATGCAATCCGTGCCCTCTATAATATCCACCACCTGGTACCCCGACCTCCCACCCTCTGCCCCTTCAAAAACCCTCAGATTGTTTTTCAGAGTCCATAGTCTCTCATGGTTCACCTTCCCTTCCAATTTCCCCCAACTCCCTTCTCCTCTCTATCTCCCCATGTCCTCCATGCTATTTGTTATGCTCCACAAATAAGTGAAACCATATGATAATTGACTCTCTCTGCTTGACTTATTTCACTCAGCATAATCTCTTCCAGTCCTGTCCATGTTGCTACAAAAGTAGGGTATTCGTCCTTTCTGATGGAGGCATAATACTCCATAGTGTATATGGACCACATCTTCCTTATCCATTCGTCCGTTGAAGGGCATCTTGGTTCTTCCCACAGTTTGGTGACCGTGTCCATTGCTGCTATAAACATTGGGGTACACATGGCCCTTCTTTTCACTACATCTGTATCTTTGGGGTAAATACCCAAGAGTGCAATTGCAGGGTCAGAGGGAAGTTCTATTTTTAATTTCTTGAGGAATCTCCACACTGTTCTCCAAAAAGGCTGCACCAACTTGCATTCCCACCAACCGTGGAAGAGGGTTCCCCTTTCTCCACATATTTATAATTCCATTTATATTAAATATCCAGAATCCATAGGGGCAGAAAATATATTAGTGTTTGCCAGGGGCTGGGGGAGAAGGTGAATGGGGATTGACTGCTCATAGTTCTGAGGTTTATTTGCGGGATAATAAAAGTGTTATGGGATCATACAGTAGTGATGGTAGCCAGAGGAATGTTGAAAGAGAAAACCAAAGTTGATGGCATCACAATTCCAGACTGCAAGCTCTATTACAAAGCTGTCATTATCAAGACAGTATGCTACTGGCACAAAAACAGACACATAGATCAATGGAACACAATAGAGAGCCCATAAATGGCCCTTCAACTCTATGTCAACTAATTTTTGACAAAGCAGGAAAGAATGTCCAATGGAAAAAAGACAATCTCTCCAACAAACAGTGTTGGGAAAATGGATAGCCACATGCAGAAAAATGAAACTGGATCATTTTCTTACACCACACATAAAAATAGACTCTAAATGGATAAAGGACCTCAATGTAAGAAAGGAATACATCCAAGTCCTTGAGGAGAACACAGGAAGCAACCTCTGACTCAACCACAGCAACTTCTTCGAGAGACATCACCAAAGGCAAGGGAAGCAAGGGCAAAAATGAACTATTGGGACTTCATCAAGGTCAAGAGCTTTTGCACAGCAAAGGAAACAGTCAACAAAGCTGAAAGACAACTGACAGAATGGGAGAAGATATTTTCAAATGACATATCAGATAATGGGCTAGTATCCAAAATCTATAAAGAACTTATGAAACTCAACACCCAAAGAACAAATAATCCAATCAAGAAATGGGCAGAAGACATGAACAGACACTTCTGCAAGGAAGACATCCAGATGGCCAACAGACACATGAAAAAGTGCTCAACATCACTCAGCATCAGGGAAACATAAACCAAAACCACAGTGAGATATTATCTCACACCAGTCAGAATGGCTAAAATTAACAAGTCAGGAAATGATAGCTGTTGGTGAGGATGCAGAAAAAGGAGAACCCTCCTACACTGTTGGTGGGAATGCAAGCTGGTGCCACCACTCTGGAAAACAGTATGGAAGTTCATCAAAAAGTTGAAAATAGAGCTACCCTATAAACCAGCAATTGCTCTACTGGGTATTTACCCTAAAGATACAAATGTAGGGATCTGACGGGGCACATGCACCCGAATCTTTATAGCAGCAATGTGCACAATAGCCAAACTATGGGAAGAACCTAGATGTCCATCAAGAGATAAATGGAACACTATGGAATAATATTCAAC
This sequence comes from Mustela lutreola, assembly GCF_030435805.1. Taxonomy (NCBI): domain Eukaryota; kingdom Metazoa; phylum Chordata; class Mammalia; order Carnivora; family Mustelidae; genus Mustela; species Mustela lutreola. Next base: position 76,385,531 of record NC_081292.1, read on the forward strand.
GGAATACTATGCAGCTGTCAAAAACTCAAATCTTGCCATTTGCAAGAATGTGGATGGAACTAGAGGGTATTATGCTAAGTGAAATCAGTCAATCAGAGAAAAACAATTATCATATGATCTCTCTGTTATGAGGAATTTGAGAGGCAGGGTGGGCGGTCATGGGGAGTAGGGAGGGGAAAAAATGGAATAAGATGGGATCAGGAGGGAGACAAACCATAAGAGACTCCTAATCTCATGAAACAAACTAAGGGTTGCTGAGGAGTGAGAGGGAAGGGATAGGGTGGCTGGGTTATCGACATTGGGTAGGGTATGTGCTATGGTGAGTGCTATGAAATGTGTAAGCCTGATGATTCACAGACCTGTACCCCTGGGGCAAATAATACATTATATGTTAATTTTTAAAAAAGGAAAGCAATGAAAAGGAAAAAAAAAACAAATTGGCAACGTATTAAGAACAACTTTATTGTATATTTACAAAGGGTGAATTTTGTAACATGTCAATTATATCTCAGTAAGTTTGTAATTTAAAAATACAATATCAGGGTGCCTGGGTGGCTCAGTGGGTTAATCCTCTGCCTTTGGCTCAGGTCATGATCTCAGGGTCCTGGGATTGAGCCCTGCATCGGGCTCTCTGCTCAGCAGGGGGCCTGCTTCCCCCTCTCTGCCTCCTCTCTGCCTGTGTCTCTGCCTACCTCTGATCTCTGTCAAATAAATAAATAAAATGTTTTAAAAAAAATAAAAATAAAAAAATAAAAATACAATATCTACAAATTTTAGGAGATTGAATAAGGGCTTTGTCTAAAGATAGAAAACATGAAAAGAGTGCCAAGCAGTTTACATAAAAGTAAATACAAATTTAGCTGCATGATAGTGAAATTTAAAGCATCACTAGCAAAGAGAAATCTAAAAGCCTACCAGAGGTAAAAGAAAAATTACTTACAAAGGAATAACAGACAGACTGAAGGTCTTATGTTGACATCACATATGAACACAATAGAAAGTGTCTTTTAAAAATGAAGGCCAGGGGCACCTGGGTGGCTCAGTGGGTTAAGCCTCTGCCTTCAGCTCAGGTCATGATCTCAGGGTCCTGGGATCGAGCCCTGCATGGGGCTCTCTGCTCAGTGGTGAGCTTGCTTCCCGCTCTCTCTGCCTGCCTCTCTGCCTGCTTGTGATCTCTCTCTCTCTCTCTCTGTAAAATAAAGAAATAAATAACCAATAAATAAATAAATAATAAAAATGAAGGCCAGTTGGGGGAGAGGTGGAGAGACTCAAGACAAAATCCTAATATTTAAAATCCTATATTTAACTAGTATTTAAGACTGTAACATTGAGACATTTGGAATAGCAAAGACAGGTCACTCCTTGCGGGGCGGAGTCAAGATGGTGGAGAAGTAGCAGACTGAGACTACTTCAGCTGGCCAGAGATCAGCTAGATAGCTTATCTAAAGATTGCAAACACCTGAAAATCCATCAGCAGATCGAAGAGAAGAAGAACAGCAATTCTGGAAACAGAAAAACAACCACTTTCTGAAAGGTAGGACCGGCGGAGAAGTGAATCCAAAGTGACGGGAAGATAGACCCCAGGGGGAGGGGCCGGCTCCCGGCAAGGGGCGGAGCAACGGCGCACAAAATCAGGACTTTTAAAAGTCTGTTCCACTGAGGGACATCGCTCCAGAGGCTAAACCGGAGCGAAGCCCACGCAGGGTCAGCGTGGCCTCAGGTCCCGCAGGGTCAAAGAAGGATCGGGGGTGCCTGAGTGTTGCAGAGCTTGCAGGTATTGGAACGGGAAAGCCGGCTAAAGAGACAGAGCCGACAGTAAGCTCGCAGCTCGGGGTGACCTTGAACCGGTCGCAGGCTCGGTGAGCTCGGAGCGCGCCCAGAGGTAAGGCAGACGGGAGTAACTGGGCGCTGTTCTTTGAGGGAGCACTGAGGAGTGGGCTCTCGGCTCCTCCGGGCTGGAGACCAGGAGGCCGCCATTTGAATTCCCGTCCTCCGGAACTCTACGGAAAGCACTCAGGGAACAAAAGCTCCTGAAAGCAAACCCAAGGGGATTACTCACCCCGGCCCCTGATAAGGGCGGTGCAATTCCGCCGGGGGCAAACACACTTGAGAATCACTACAACAGGCCCCTCCCCCAGAAGATCAACAAGAAATCCAGCCAAGACCAAGTTCACCTACCAAAAAGTGCGGTTTCAATACCAAGGAGAGCAGCAGAATTCCAGAGGAGGAGAAAGCAAAGCACAGAACTCATAGCTTTTTGCCCTGTGATTTTTTTTAGTCCTGCAGTTAATTTGATTTTTTTCTTTTTCATTTTTTTTTTTCTCGCCTTCTGGTAATTTTTTTTTTAACTTGTACCTTTTTCTTTTTTAACGTTTTTTAACTAGTTTATCCAATATATATATTTTTTCTTTTTTACATTTTTCTTATTTGTTTTCTTTTTTTAAATTCTTTTCTTTTCTTTTTTCTTTTTTTTTTTCTTTCTTCCTTTTTGAACCTCTTTTTATCCTCTTTCTACCCCCTCACGATTTGGGATCTCTTCTAATTGGTTAAAGCATATTTTCCTGGGGTTGTTGCCACCCTTATAGTATTTTACTTGCTCCTTCATATACTCTTATCTGGACAAAATGACAAGACGGAAAAATTCAACACAGAAAAAAGAACAAGAGGCAGTACCGAAGGCTAGGGACCTAATCAATACAGACATTGGTAATATGTCAGATCTAGAGTTCAGAATGACAATTCTCAAGGTTCTAGCCTGGCTTGAAAAAGGCATGGAAGATATTAGAGAAACCCTCTCGAGAGATATAAAAGCCCTTTCTGGAGAAATAAAAGAACTAAAATCTAACCAAATTGAAATCAAAAAAGCTATTAATGAGGTGCAATCAAAAATGGAGGCTCTCACTGCTAGGATAAATGAGGCAGAAGAAAGAATTAGTGATATAGAAGACCAAATGACAAAGAATAAAGAAGCTGAGCACAGCTACTGGACCATGAGGGGAGAATTCGAGAGATAAGTGACACCATAAGATGAAACAACATTAGAATAATTGGGATTCCAGAAGAAGAAGAAAGAGAGAGGGGAGCAGAAGGTATACTAGAGAGAATTATTGGGGAGAATTTCCCCAATATGGCAAAGGGAACGAGCATCAAAATTCAAGAGGTTCAGAGAACGCCCCTCAAAATCAATAAGAATAGGCCCACACCCCATCACCTAAGAGTAAAATTTACAAGTCTCAGTGACAAAGAGAAAATCCTGAAAGCAGCCCGGGAAAAGAAGTCTGTAACATACAATGGTAAAAATATTAGATTGGCAGCTGACTTATCCACAGAGACCTGGCAGGCCAGAAAGAGCTGGCATGATATTTTCAGAGCACTAAACGAGAAAAACATGCAGCCCAGAATACTATATCCAGCTAGGCTATCATTGAAAATAGAAGGAGAGATTAAAAGCTTCCAGGACAAACAACAACTGAAAGAATTTGCAAACACCAAACCAGCTCTACAGGAAATATTGAAAGGGGTCCTCTAAGCAAAGAGAGAGCCTACAAGTGGTAGATCAGAAAGGAACAGAGACCATATACAGTAACAGTCACCTTACAGGCAATACAATGGCACTAAATTCATATCTCTCAATAGTTACCCTGAATGTTAATGGGCTAAATGCCCCTGTCAAAATACACAGGGTATCAGAATGGATAAAAAAACAAAACCCATCTATATGTTGCCTCCAAGAAACTCATTTTAAGCCCGAAGACACCTCCAGATTAAAGGCCTTAAACGACACTCTGGACCAGATGGACATCACAGATATATTCAGAACATTTCATCCCAAAGCAACAGAATACACATTCTTCTCTAGTGCACATGGAACATTCTCCAGAATAGATCACATCCTCGGTCCTAAATCAGGACTCAACCGGTATCAAAAGATTGGGATCATTCCCTGAATATTTTCAGACCACAATGCTCTAAAGCTAGAACTCAACCACAAAAGGAAGTTTGGAAAGAAGCCAAATACATGGAGACTAAACAGAATTCTTCTAAAGATGAATGGGTCAACTGGGAAATTAAAGAAGAATTGAAAAAAATCATGGAAACAAATGATAATGAAAATACAACGGTTCAAAATCTGTGGGACACAACAAAGGCAGTCCTGAGAGGAAAATATATAGCGGTACAAGCCTTTCTCAAGAAACAAGAAAGGTCTCAGGTACACAACCTAACCCTACACCTAAAGGAGCTGGAGAAAGAACAAGAAAGAAACCCTAAGCCCAGCAGGAGAAGAGAAATCATAAAGATCAGAGCAGAAATCAATGAAATAGAAACCAAAAAGACAATAGAGCAAATCAACGAAACTAGGAGCTGGTTCTTTGAAAGAATTAATAAAATTGATAAACCCCTGGCCAGACTTATCAAAAAGAAAAGAGAAAGGACCCAAATAAATAAAATCATGAATGAAAGAGGAGAGATCACAACTAACACCAAAAGAAATACAAACTATTATAAGAACATACTATGAGCAACTCTACGCCAACAAATTTGACAATCTGGAAGAAATGGATGCATTACTAGAAACATATAAACTACCACAACTGAACCAGGAAGAAGTAGAAAGCCTGAACAGACCCATAACCAGTAAGGAGATTGAAACAGTCATTAAAAATCTCCAAACAAACAAAGCCCAGGGCCAGATGGCTTCCCAGGGGAATTCTACCAAACATTTAAAGAAGAACTAATTCCTATTCTCCTGAAACTGTTCCAAAAAATAGAAATGGAAGGAAATCTTCCAAACTCATTTTATGAGGCCAGCATCACCTTGATCCCAAAACCAGACAAGGATCCCATCAAAAAAGAGAGCTATAGACCAATATCCTTGATGAACACAGATGCGAAAATACTCAACAAAATACTAGCCAATAGGATTCAACAGTACATTAAAAGGATTATTCACCACGACCAAGTGGGATTTATTCCAGGGCTGCAAGGTTGGTTCAACATCTGCAAATCAGTCAATGTGATACAACACGTCAATAAAAGAAGAACAAGAACCATATGATACTCTCAATAGATGCTGAAAAAGCATTTGACAAAGTACAGCATCCCTTCCTGATCAAAACTCTTCAAAGTGTAGGGAAAGAGGGCACATACCTCAATATCATCAAAGCCATCTATGAAAAACCCACCGCAAATATCGTTCTCAATGGAGAAATACTGAAAGCTTTTTCTGCTATGGTCAGGAACACAGCAGGGATGTCCATTATCACCACTGCTATTCTACATAGTACTAGAGGTCCTAGCCTCAGCAATCGGACAACAAAAGGAAATTAAAGGCATCCAAATCAGCAAAGAAGAAGTCAAATTATCACTCTTCGCAGATGATATGATACTATATGTGGAAAACCCAAAAGACTCCACTCCAAAACTGCTAGAACTTATACAGGAATTCAGTAAAGTGTCAGGATATAAAATCAATGCACAGAAATCAGTTGCATTTCTCTACACCAACAGCAAGACAGAAGAAAGGGAAATTAAGGAGTCAATCCTTAATAATTGTGTATATATACACAATTGCACCCAAAACCATAAGATACCTAGGAATAAACCTAACCAAAGAGGCACAGAATCTATACTCAGAATACTATAAAGTACTCATGATAGAAATTGAGGAAGACACAAAGAAATGGAAAAATGTTCCATGCTCCTGGATTGGAAGAATAAATATTGTGAAAATGTCTATGCTACCTAAAGCAATCTACACATTTAATGCAATTCCTATCAAAGTACCATCCATCTTTTTCAAAGAAATGGAACAAATAATTCTAAAATTTATATGGAACCAGAAAAGACCTCGAATAGCCAAAGGGATATTGAAAAAGAAAGCCAACGTTGGTGGCATCACAATTCTGGACTTCAAGCTCTATTACAAAGCTGTCATCATCAAGACAGCATGGTACTGGCACAAAAACAGACAAATAGTTCAATGGAACAGAATAGAGAGCCCAGAAATAGACCCTCAACTCTACAGTCAACTAATCTTCGACAAAGCAGGAAAGAATGTCCAATGGAAAAAAGACAGCCTCTTCAATAAATGGTGCTGGGAAAATTGGACAGCCACATGCAGAAAAATGAAATTGGGCCATTTCCTTATACCACACACAAAAATAGACTCAAAATGGATGAAGGACCTCAATGTGCGAAAGGAATCCATCAAAATCCTTGAGGAGAACACAAGCAGCAACCTCTTCGACCTCAGCTGCAGCAACATCTTCCTAGGAACAACGCAAAATGCAAGGGAAGCAAGGGAAAAAATGAACTATTGGGATTTCATCAATATCAAAAGCTTTTGCACAGCAAAGGAAACAGTTAACAAAATCAAAAGACAACTGACAGAATGGGAAAAGATATTTGCAAACGACATATCAGATAAAGGGCTAGTGTCCAGAATCTATAAAGAACTTAACAACATCAACACCCAAAGAACAAATAATCCAATCAAGAAATGGGCAGAGGACATGAACAGATATTTCTGCAAAGAAGACATCCAGATGGCCAACAGACACATGAAAAAGTGCTCCATATCACTCGGCATTAGGGAAATACAAATCAAAACCACAATGAGATATCACCTCACACCAGTCAGAATGGCTAAAATCAACAAGTCAGGAAATGACAGATGCTGGCGAGGATGCGGAGAAAGGGGAACGCTCCTACACTGTTGGTGGGAATGCAAGCTGGTGCAGCCACTCTGGAAAACAGCATGGAGGTTCCTCAAAATGTTGAAAATAGAACTGCCCTATGACCCAGCAATTGCACTATTGGGTATTTACCCTAAAGATACAAACGTAGTGATCCAAAGGGGCACGTGCACCCGAATATTTATAGCAGCAATGTCCACAATAGCCAAACTATGGAAAGAACCTCGATGTCCATCAACAGATGAATGGATCAAGAAGATGTGGTATATATACACAATGGAATACTATGCAGCCATCAAAAGAAATGAAATCTTGCCATTTGTGACAACATGGATGGAACTAGAGCGTATCATGCTTAGTGAAATAAGTCAAGCGGAGAAAGACAACTATCATATGATCTCCCTGATATGAGGAAGTGGTGATGCAACATGGAAGCTTAAGTGGGTAGGAGAAGAATCAATGAAACATGATGGGATTGGGAGGGAGACAAACCATAAGTGAATCTTAATCTCACAAAAGAAACTGAGGGTTGCTTGGGGGAGGGGGTTTGGGAGAAGGCGGTGGGATTATGGACATTGGGGAGGGTATGTGCTTTGGTGAGTGCTGTGAAGTGTGTAAACCTGGTGATTCACAGACCTGTACCCCTGGGGATTAAAATATATGTTTATAAAAAAAAATTAAAAAAAAAAAGGAATAGCACAGACATTAGGAACACTTACAACTTTTTCTGAAAGATATGCCAAAGGATACACTTCAGCAAGAAGAGTAATGAATATGGAAGGAAAGGGTAAACTGAAATAACACCGAGACTCTTGAATCTTAATATTAACTGTATTGATTACTTCAAAAACTAAATTTGTACTTTTAAAGTGAAATAAAAATTCTGGATAAAAATAACTAGGAAGAAAAGAGGCAGAAAAATCAGTGGGTAAATCATGATAGAATCAAAACTGTTTTCAGAAATAGTAGGAAAGGAAAACAAGGTAGTCCATTCCTTTTATAGGGCTAGAAAAAATTATAACAGCATTATTGGTATATAATTGATATAAAGTAAACTGTACATATTTAAAGTGGAAATTCTTTTCAGTTTGAAATATGTATACAAATATGAAACTATCATCACAATCAAAATAATACACGTAATCTTGCCTTTTAAAAGTATTCCACTGCCACTTTGTGATTCATCCTTTCCTTTCCATACAGAATATACCTAATATATTCTATTTCATCTAGCTCCTTTCACTAAGCATAGTTATTTTGAGATTCATCAATGGTGTCACATACATCAATAGTTCATCCTTTTTTTATTCCCTTTTATGGATAGACAAGTTTGCTTCTCCATTCACCTAATAATGATTTTTCATTGTTTCCAATTTGATGCTATTAAAAATAAAGCATTCACGAGCATTCATGTACAAGTCTTTGTGTGAGCATGTGCTTTCATTTCTCTTAGATAAATACCTAGAAGAAGAATGACTGGGTGATATGGGAGATATGTATATAACTTTTTAGTGAACATAAAACTTTTTTGCAAATTCTTTTCAAAGTAGTTGCATCATCCTTTTTTAGTTCTATTAGCTTTTTTCATTTTTTTGTGCATTTCTTTGGATTTTTTATATGAACAATGATATCATCTGTAAATAAAGATATTTTGGGCTCTTCCTTTCAAATCTTATTTGAAATTTATTATTTCAATTTTCTTGCTCTATTGAGTTGGCCAGAACCCACAAGAAATGGTAATAGCAGACATCCTTACTTTCACTTATATCTTAGAGGGAAAGCATTTAGTTTTTCAGCATTAAATATGATTTTTCATGGTTGTATTTTATAATATTGAAGTTTCCTGGTAGTCCTAATTTTCTGAAAGTTTCTAAGAGAGATGGGTGTTTTATTTTGTCAAAATCATTTACATTCTCTTCTAAGCATGTTTTATCTGCATCCCACAAATTTTGATATCCTGTTGTCTTTATTCCATTCAAAATTCTTCTAATTTTCTCTCTGATTTTTTTTCCTTTGACCCACTTCTTTTTAGAGGCATATTATATGGTTTTCAGAAGGTATACTTGGGGATTTTTCAGATATCACTTTGTTACTGACTGCTAATTTAATTCCACTGGGATCAGAGAACATACTTTACATGATCTAAAACTCTTATGTTACCCAGGACTTATCTAACAGCCAAAAATAAAATCTATCTTGGTAAATACTTTGTGTATTTTACACTTGTGGAGTAAAATGTCTCAAATATCATGAAATCAGTTGATTGATAGTGTTGTCAAGTTTATAGCCATACATTTCTGTTTCCTTATTCTATCAGTTAATGAGTGTAGACTATTGGATTTCTAACTATAACTGTAGACTTCTCTATTTCCCCTTGAAGTTCTATTGGATTTTATATCAGGTATTTTTAAAGATCTGTTATTAAGTATATAAGCATTTAGGGCTGTTATATTCTCTTTTTTTATTTTAAAGATTTTGTTTATTTATTTGACAAAGATCACAAGTAGGCAGAAAGGGAGAGGGGAAAGCAGGCTCCCTGCTGAGCAGAGAGCCTGGTGCAGGGCTTGATCCCAGGACCCTGAGATCATGACCTGAGCCAAAGGCAGAGGCTTAACCCACTGAGCCACTCAGGCGCCCCTGTTATATTCTCTTGATTGATTCCTTTAACATCATGAAATAACTCTCTTTATTCCTTGCTCTGATATCTACTTTGTCTGATTTTTTAATATAGAAACTACAGCTTTTTACAAACCATTAAAATTGTATATCTTTCCCCATCCTTTTATTTTTAGCATACTTATATCTTCATATTTAAAAGGTTTTTCTTACAGTTGGGTCTTGTTTTCCTTTATCCAATGTATATAATACTGCTTTTTAACTGGGGTGTTTAGGCAATTTCATTTAATGTGATTCTTTATATGAATGAATTTATATATGCCACATTGCCTGTTGTTGAATAGTTATATATCTTCTTCATTCCATTTTTCCTCTCTCACTGCTTACTTTTAGATTAACTGAGTATTTTTAATTATCTTATTTTATTTCCTTTGTTGTTTTATTAGCTCATCTATGTTTTATTCCTAGTAGTTGCTTTAGGATCTACCTTCAAGTAGTATTATACCATTTCAGGTATAGAATGTATATCTTACAATAATAAACTTTCATTACCTCTCTCCTAGCCTTAATGTTATTATTGTATATTTTACTTCAACATATGATATGATATAAACCCTATAATTCATTATTACTATTGGTGCTTTACATTACCTCTTAAAGAAAATAAGAAAGGAAAAATGTTTGTTTCCATAACATTTATTCTTTTGTGTAGAGTCAGATTGCCATGTGGCATCATTTTCTTTTGATGTGCAGGACTTTTATGATGATTTACATTTTTTTTTCTAGTACTTGTATGGTGGCAATGAATTCTTTTAGCTTTCGTATGTCTGCAAAAGTACTCTGCCTTTGTTTTTGAAAGATATTTTCACTAGGTGTAGAACTCTAGTTTGATGTTTTGTTTTTTTTTTTTTTTTTTTAGGATTTTATTCATTTATTTAACAGAGATCACAACTAGGCAGAGAGGCAGATGGGGGGTGGGGCAGGAAGCAGGCTCCCCACTGAGCAGAGAGCTCGATGCGGGGCTTGATCCCAGGAACCTGGGATCATGACCTGAGCAGATAGCATAGGCTTAACCCACTGAGCCACCCAGGTGCCTTCGGTTTCTTTTTTCTTTATGTATTTGAAGGATATTACTTCACTGTCTCTATGAGTTATGTGCTTCTTACAGTCAGTATGCTCTCATCCCTCTTTTGTTCCTTTGTATAGAAGATGGCATTTTTCCCCTCTGGCTCTTTTTTTTTTTTTTTTTTTTTTTTTTTTTTTTTAACATATAATGTATTATTAGCCCCAGGGATACAGGTCTGTAAATCGCCAGGTTTACACACTTTACAGCACTCACCACAGCACATCCCCTCCCCAATGTCCATAACCCAACCACCCTCTCCCTAATCCCTTTCCCCCGGTAACCTTCAGTTGTTTTGTGAGATTAAGAGTCTCTTATGGTTTGTTTCTCTCCCGATCCCATCTTGTTTCATTTATTCTTTTCCTATCCCCCAAGACTCCCATGTTGCATCACCATTTCCTCATATCAGGGAGATCATATGATAGTTGTCTTTCTCTGATTGACTTATTTCACTAAGCATAATACCCTCTTAGTTCCATCCACATCATCACAAATGGCAAGATTTCATTTCTTTTGATGGCTGCATAGTATTTCATTGTATATATATATATATATACACCATCTCTTCTTTATCCATTCATCTGTTGATGTACATCTAGGTTCTTTCCATAGTTTGGCTATTGTGGACATTGCTGCTATAAACATTTGGGTGCACTTGACCCTTCGGATCCCTACGTTTGTATCTTTAGGGTAAATACCCAGTAGTACAACTGCTGGGTCATAGGGTGGCTCTATTTTCAACATTTTGTGGAAACTCCATGCTGTTTTCCAGAGTGGTGGCACCAGCTTGCATTCCCACCAAGAGCGTAGGAGGGTTCCCCTTTCTCCGCATCCTCTCCAGCATCTGTCATTGCCTGACTTGTTGATTTTAGCCATTCTGTCTGGTGTGAGGTGGTATTTCATTTTGGTTTTGATTTGTATTTCCCTGATGCTGAGGGATGTGGAGCATTTTTTCATGTGTCTGTGGGCCTTCTGGACGTCTTTTTTGCAGAAATGTCTGTGATGTCTTCTGCCCATTTCTTGATTGGATTATTTGTTCTTTGGGTGTTGATGTTGTTAAGTTCTTTATAGATTTTGGATACTAGCCCATTATCTGATATGTCATTTGAAAATATCTTTTCCCATTCTGTCAGTTGTCTTTCAGTTTTGTTGACTGTTTCCTTTGCTGTGCAAAAGCTCTTGACCTTGATAAAGTCCTGATAGTTCATTTTGCCCTTGCTTCCCTTGCCTTTGGTGATGTCTCTCAGAAGAAGTTGCTGTGGCTGAGTCAAAGAGGTTGCTTCCTGTGTTCTCCTCAAGGACTTGGATGTATTCCTTTCTCACATTGAGGTCCTTCATCCATTTAGAGTCTATTTTCATGTGTGGTGTAAGGAAATGGTCCAGTTTCATTTTTCTGCATGTGGCTGTCCAATTTTCCCAACACTATTTGTTGAAGAGACTGTCTTTATTCCATTGGGCATTCTTTCCTGCTTTGTCGAAAATTAGCTGACCATAGAGTTGAGGGTCCATTTTTGGGCTCTCTATTTTGTTCCACTGATCTATGTGTCTGTTTTTGTGACCTCTGGATTCTTTCAAGAATTTTTCTCTACAACTAGTTTACAGTAACTTGATTATAATGTGCTTTGGTATATTTTTATTCATTTCTCTTGTGATTGGGGCTTGCTGCATTCATTGAGCCCATGGGTTTGTAGTTTTCACAATATTTGGATGATTTTTGGCCAATACATCTTCAAATATTTTATTTTACCCCTACCCTCTTCATTTGGAGATTCCAAATACAGATACATTTTCCTTTTTGAAATTGTCTCACAGCTCACTGATTTTTGTTAATTTTCCTTGCAGGACTTTTATCTCTATGCTAAACACTGTTAAGCACTTTACCTATATTATCTCATTTTCTCTCATAGCAAACATATTAATTGGGTAATACCATCACCTCATTTAGAGGAGTAAAATTTAGGTAACTTTTACCAAATTACAAAGTTAGCCACTGGAGTACCAGCATTCTAACCTAAGCAATCCACTTCCAGGGTTTGTAATTATGCCTTTCTATAGCAAAAAAGAACACAGGTAGACATAGCTGTGTGAGTCAACTACTTCTTTCTCTTGTTTACCTCAGAGACACATCACTCAACACATCTTAGAAGTGAAATCTGGCCACAATCCATAAGCACGCTTTCCAAGGCTCTTGCATACATGTACTGCTCTTCCTAAAGCATTAAAGTTGTCTAATGCTACATGGAATCAAGCATGAGCCCCAAGCCTTCCCTAGAGCACAACCTCATATGTTAACCCAGGTCCAAGGAAAAGCTGTCCATTAACCAATCCATCATGAAGTCAACTCTAGACCTTCCTTCTTGTTCATTAAAACTAGAAATTCAGTATTAAAAGATGTAAGGCTTGGGGCTCTTGGCGGCTCAGTTGGTTGAGCAACCAACTCTTGTTTTTGGCTCAGGTCATGATCTTGGGGTTGTGGGATCAAGCCCTGCATCAGGCTCTGGTTTCAGCACGGAGTCTGCTTGAGATTCCCTCCCTTTCTGTGTGCTCCTCCCTGGGTTTGCATGTCCCCTCTCTCTCTTTCTCTCTATCTCTCAAGTCAAAAAGTAAATCTTAAAAAAAAAAAAAAGATGTGAGGCTTGTACATTACAATCCATATCCCACTCTCTCACTTCTTAAGCGAGGTTTTAACATTTGTCCAACTTTAAAAGCTCAGAAAGGAATTCCTGTCCAGCATAAGGAAGTGATAAGCACTAAAACGCTCTCAAAATGTACAGGAGAGAGTTAAATATGAACCCCAGCATATACCAAATAAAACTTGTTAACATAATAGCACTGAAAATATGTTTCCAAAAGTGGGAATTTGGGGTAGGAGGTAAAAATTCTTAAAATAAAAGTAAATGCTGTATGGACTTTGGTCTACTCCGGTGCATCTTGCCCAGAAGTTATTTCTTTCACCCAATCAGGGTAGGAAATGAATAAAACCATATAACCTAAGGAAGGCAGTTAGCGTCATCAACCAAGGAAGAAACTGGAATATGGGAATAAAGACTGCTGATCAAACCAGAGACAGTTTGAACAGAAGATTAGTCAAGAGAGAATCAAGGTAGTTAAGATTATTCATTTCTTTATCAGACTTATTAAGCATCTTCTAGGCTGTGCCTGATTGAAAAGGTCTTCAAACTGGCAGTACTAGGTAAGAAAACCAAAATCAATCATCAGATACAGAAGGGGGGCTGGTGAATACAGGAGGGCCAGAAGTTGGGAATTGAGGCAAAACAAACTGTACCAAAATTCAGAAGTCATTGTGTTGGAAAACTCAAGCTTCACCTGAACTTTTTAGTTTTTGAGTTTAGTTTTTAGTTTTTGAGTTTACCTCTCTGAAAGTGGCCAGATTTTGTTATAGGCTTGTGAGTGTCTGGTAAATAGCCTCTGTGCTGGGTATTTTCCATTTTCCCTCCATCTTCTCCACTTTGCTCTGTGTCCCCAGGAAGCACAGATGAAATCAATGTGTTGCGTTGCTCTCTGGCTTCCCATTGGGTTTCACTGAGTAGAAGAACTAGGGGACTAGAAAGTAAGTGCTGGATTATTTATACCTCCAGCTTCCTCCCTGCAGGGTTGCCACAGGCTAACTGGGACCCTGGATTAAAGGTTTCAGATTTAAGAGAACAAGGGCACCTGGGTGGCTCAGTGGGTTAAGCCTCTGCCTTCAGTTCAGGTAATGATCTCAGGGTCCTGGGATTGAGCCCCACATCAGGCTCTCTGCTCAGCAGGGAGCCTGCCTCCCCCCAACTTCTCTCTGCTTACTTGTGATCTCTCTCTCTCTCTGTCAAAATAAATAAATTGAGAAAAAAAAACAGATTTAAGAGGACAGCACATCTTCATACAGCTTCTCTGACTTAAGCTCTGGTAATGCACTCCTTTGCTTCTCTAGACCTAAGGTGGCAAAGTCATCTGCTGTTTTCATACAGTTGGTATTGTACCCTCCCTTATGATTTTCTGAAGACCTACACACACTTCTGTAAATACACTCTTTATTCAGCTCCACTTGAATTATCCTAATTTGAGTACAGCTCCAGGTACATTTTTGGTCAATTAGGTGGAGGTGGTAGTAATCAATCTCATTTTGAGCATTCTTGCAATCAATGTCTTTATTTTAGTTTCACAAACTCTTCATGCCCTACATAAAATAGGATACTGTATAAATACAAAGGCTAGTATTCTTTGTAAATTTTATTAAAGCAAATCAGATGTACATTTCTTTGGTCAGCTAAAAATATTTTTTGAAGATGAGTTTTACTCAGTTCTCTACTACCACTATTATTTTAGTCTAACTAATTCCAGCAAGATACATTTGTTACAATTAACCTTGTACATAGTATGTTGTAAGAATTTCAAAAATGACTTGGGCAATTATGAAAATTTCACAACAGCCCAAAATGTTAATTGTCCTTTCAAGTTTTCTGTGCCAATGTTATTAGCAAATGCTGTTTCTTCCTGTTCGCTTTATCTGACTATGAACTTTAATCTGGTTTGACAATCGTATGGCAAAAGACCACATAACCTCAAAGGATCTAACACTGCCCTACAATCCCACTTCAGAATCATAGAACATATTTCAGTCAATTCCAAAAAGTAAAAGGAAACCACGTATCTATACACCCAAAACATTTTTTAAGTATAAGAAACTAAAAATATTTATCTTTAAATCTATCATCACTTTTCTTCCATTTGATAAGAATTGGGATTTATGTGCTTTATGGATGACATAATATCTGATTTGCTCACAAAGAGTTAATAAATAACAATTGTATTCCCATCATGTGAAAAATGCTACAGGGTAACAAAGTATATAAATCTTACTAGGTAAGATCTATTTTAGGTTCTCTGATACACTACATCTTTCCTCTGTCACATATAATTGAAATTAGTTTTCGCTCAATTAATTTTCTATTTGTCTTTCACTAAACTTCTAAGAAAAAAAAAATCTTTAGTGCCTCATCCTAGCTGAATCCTAGGAGATTAGCACACAGTTCTCAAGAAAACAAGTATTTGAAAAATATTTGTTGAGTAAATGAATGGCTTCCAAACTGGTTGGAAGGAAATGCATATTTTTTATTTAGCGTTAATTATCAATACAAGGGAAAAAAATATGGTTCAGAAAATAATTCAGAAAAGGCAGTGTTTCTGTGTGTTATTTGGAGGAGATGGAAAGTCAGCTAGAATTGGGCAGAGGACCTTCCCATCTCAGGATATGTTGTAGGAGCAAGATAGGAGAGGGGAGGCTAGGAAGGAAACCTGACCTGACATAACTGTCTCACATATATTCAGTCATTAAAGTTACACCCGAAGTTCTGAAAGATTACAGTGTTCGTTGCAAAGCACAACACCTGAACACCACCATGAATTAATATTTTAAAAAATAAATCTGGTGGTTGTGTCATTGTCAAAATTATACTTTGCTGTGTCTTCTGGACTATATCATATGAATCATCAAATAGAACATTTGAAGGTACATTTTTGGCTCTGGTATGGATAGAATATAGACTTTACCCTAGTTGTCATATGAGATTAATATCTAGTAAGATCTGACAAGGATCTAGGCCATGTCAGAGTTCAGTAGACACCCACTAGCAACATCCATCATGAAGGTGGGATGGAGGATGGCTGCCAGTGATCCCTAACTTGGGTCGTATGCATGTCTGAACAGGCAAGGATTGTTGACAAGGCATCCAATCTAATGGGAAAGCACAGTAGGCAGGAATAAGGCAAGAATGCCCAGTACTATTCAACACTGTCCTGGAGGCATCCATCAAATGCATTTGACAAGAAAAATTGCAAGTATAAGGATTGAAAAGGAAGAGGTAAAACTATGCCACTTTACAGATGATATAAATGCAAGAATATCAACTGAAAAGCTACAGTCAGAAAATTCGCCAAGGTAATAAGAGAGAAAGTTGACAAAGAAACTAATATCATAATGTACATGTAAACAACCAGTTAGAAGATGCAACTAAGAGAATGCATTGCTCACCTATAACTGTTGCTCACCTCTTTCCATAGCACATAAGAAACTTGACATCCAGCCTTCCCACAGGCAGACAAGACCATGTGACTAATTCTGAGCATTTCCAGTAGCCACTGTATTTCAAGGAAACCAAATAAAGATAGATCTTTATAGAAGAAGGCGAGCTAACAAGGTAGAAGGAACAATCAAATTAGAATATCATCATCCGTAACACCTAATGAGTTTATTGACTCATACAAGGAATATGTCAGTATTAAATGTATTAAGTATATAAATTACTGCACATAAATGTGAAAATGTAGCCATCAAATAAAGTTACCAGAAGCTCATTATGCTGATCCAACAGGCAATCTCGGCATTATAATCTAAACTAATTCAGTATTTAAAATTCCTGAAGTGATGCAATGCAAAATACACATTAACTATCATCTGTCTAAATAAAAATGGTGAACATTAATCCTTCAGCTCTTATATCTAACTTTCAGTTTATAGAAAATGCCATAGGTAGAACAACCTAAATTGCACCATAAGGAAGCAACCAGAAAAATTCAAAGACATGCAACCCACAGATTAGCACCCATGCCTCTTCAACATGCTGGTGTCGGGGCCCTTAAAAGGGGAGAAGCTCATGGCAGGGATATGCTTATTATAATTCCAAGTGCTTCCCTACATATCCAACTTCCCTTGTCCTTAGGTTGGGACCACGCAGCTAGCTGTGGGTTAAGGATTGTGAGGAATGTCAATTCTGGGCCAAGATAGTTAAGAGCCAGTGGCCCTTCTCCATTCCTTCCTTAGAGACCATCATCCAGATCCAGATGGCCAGGTGCAAGGTGGGAGAGGGCCACTCAAACTTTGTTGAATTAAGCAAGTTAAATGGAAGTCTTTGTCAGCTGTAATATCTAGCATCAATTATTCTTTACCAATATAGGGTCTGTGCTGAACTTAAAAAGACTCAAACACAAAGCAACAGATGCACCGTATCATTTTGGATTGGATCTCAATCTGGATAAACTGCTGAAATAAATATTTGGGACTCAGCTAGAGAAATTCAAGTATGGACTGAGGGTTGAGCAGGATGCTGGGCAATAGGAGGTAGAGTGATAGGTATGAGCTGGCCCTGGGAAACAGACCCAAGTAGAGAACGCAGCAGGAGACACCATGGGGTAGAAGCTCACAAGAATAAAAAGGGGAGTCACTCCAGTGCAAAAGCCTGAGAGAAACTTACTCATGGAGAGGATCCATGGCTCCCTATAGCATTGTAATACAGCCCAAAGTTGTGAGCAGGGTGCAGTATTTTGAACTGAGTATTCAAAAAAGACTAGGCTTTGCATCACCTAGTCTCAGTTGTTTAAGAGTTGCCTTAGGTTCAGGGCATGCTCCCAGGGTCCTGGGATCAAGCCCCGAAGCAGGCTTCTTGCTCAGTGGAGGGCCTGCTTTTCCCTCTCCCTCTCCTTCTGTGCTTTCTCTCTCACACACACACGAATCAATAAATAAAATCTTAAAAAACAAAAGAATCGGTGAATTAAACTTCTTTAAAAAGGCTAAGCTTTAACCTAGAAGAAACAGGGAATCACTTCAAATTGGTCATGTTAATTATCTGTTATCATTGAAAATGGAGGCTTGAGAACTAAGACAAATCAATTTTTGGTTAATTTAAAGAGTTGATTGTGAGCTTGGGTCTTATGGCTCGTTGAGAGTGTGGAATATAGGTGGGCCATGATTGATTGATGGTTAAGATGTCAGTGGTAAAGGAGAAGTCTCTTTGAAGGAATGGGGTTTTGAGGACAGGCATCTGTGGACAAAGGTATGAAAGGCAGAAAGAGAAGTGCAGACAGACCATCAGTCTTTGTTGACCCTTTCTGCTCAGCAACATCCAGAGGCACAAAAGTTCCCTTCTCACTAAACTCAGGTCTCCTCTAGAGCCGGGTGGTGGGCATCCCAAGGGCTGCCTCACCTCACACAAACCTCCAGGGTAGCCAAGTGATGCTCTGGTAACTCTGATTACAACAGAATTATTGAAAAAAATGATAATGTGCAAATTCAGTAACTACTGAATAAATAAGCAGTGCCTGAGTAAGAATGCCTAGTAGCTTGCTAATCAGAACCACCCCTGGACCCCACAGAACAGAGCTCTGTCTAATCAATGATTATGCATTCATGGTTTCTCATCCTTCACCCCTCATCTCAACATTAATCCCAGAGAGTTGAAAAGAGCTCACAGAAAGTCTGACAGAAATACATGAATCTATGTTAGCATGTACTTACATAATGGATATAAATATATATATATATATATATATATATGTTTGCTATATGCATATGTATAAGTATGTATATATCTATGTGCATATATAGTGAATGTAAGTGCATCATATATGCATTCATGTACATGTATCTGTAGGTATACATATATAAACAAGTGTATATACATGTATGCGTATATCAAAATACTGTCTCCACAAAATGATATCAAAAGAGAAATTAGGATGAATTAAACTAGAGTTAAGACAACTCTACTAAAAATTTCAAGATAAAAAAAATCAGAAAAATTGGGGCCAAATTGATTCTGCCAGAACACTGTCCCCTTCCTGCTTGGTAACAGAAGGCTAATTTTCCTGGAGGGACAATATACCCAGCTAAAAGATGGCATTTCCCAGTTTCTCGTGCACGTAGAAGTGGCTATGAGCATGTAAACAGAAGTAGGAGAAAGAGGTGTCCGTGGAAATGCCCTTTTTGCCTGTTACTTTCCCCTTCTCCCTTGGTAGAACTCCAATGCAATAGTTGAAACACCAGCAACCACATTATGCCCCCTGAGGAAGGCAGCCAGGGACTAAAAAGACAGACTGAAAGGTCAGAAGGAGCCTGGAATCCTCAAGACTTAGGGGAGCTATCACACTAGTCCCAGAACAAAGTCACTGTTCATGTATCTAAATTTAAGGAGCAGTGCCTACTGCAAAATAATAGCTCAACAGTGAGTCAGTCTTACCTCTTTATTTCATGGATTCATCAAATATTTATAAAGAACTGACTATGAGTTATATGTCATGGTGGATGCCTTATATCAAAGTGAATTGGGCCAGTCTTTTCCCTTAAGAAATTCATAGCTCTGTGGAGGAGAGAAACATGTAAACCAGCAATTACAATCTGATAAACAATCTAAAAGATGATGTACCATACTCTGAGCTTTATAGTTATTATACTTCAAAATATTTCTCTTCTGACATAATGTATTTAATTCATATCATTTCCTTTTTTCCAAGACCTTGAAAATACATTGAGAGTTCATTAGCTATATCCATAATAACATTTAAAGATCATTGTTGAGTTTAATTCAATTAAAAAAAAATTACTGAGTGGCACCTGGGTGGCACAATTGGTTAAGCATCTGACTCTTGATTTCAGCTCAGATCATGATCTCAGGGTCCTGGGTTTGAATTCCATGTCAGGCTCCATGCTCAATGGGGAGTCAGCTAGAGGATTCTCTTTCCCTCTCCCTCTGCCCCTTTCCCTGCTCTCTCTCTAAAATAAGAACGTATTTTTTTAATTGAATTTTTTTAAAAAAATTATTGAGTGCTTGCTATATGCAAGACACCATCTAGATTCTGGGGAAAAACAAAAAAATAATGGAGAGACAGTCACTCCTGTAGTTTTCTGTGAGCCCCAGAGGGGCACGGAGCATGGTAAATCTACAAGGCCAAAAGAGTCACTTTTCTTTAGAATTCCTTATCATGACAGAGATGTTTTCTAAAAAACACAGCAAAATGTTTCCTGTTTCAGAAGAAGATCAATTAATAAATACAGGTGGGGAAGAGCTTACTTAGAAAATCACCATTTTGCAATCCCCAGTGTAATCATCAATTCAGGCAAGGGTCAAATGTGGATGTTAAAATAGCCCAGTGTGCCAAACACCTATTATAATGACTACAGAGTAGGGCACTGATAAGGCCCAGTCCTGGCCAGCATGTGATGCAACAGTACCCCTGATTCATAGCTCATGGGAATGCAAGATGCTACAGCCACTTTGAAAGGAAGTCTGGCAGTTTCTCACAAAACTCAACATACTCTTACCATACAATCCAGTGATCAATCTCCTTGATTTATGTTCAATGTTGCTGTGAACCTAAAACTACCCTCAAAAATCAAGAGTATATATATACATATACATATGTGTGTGTGTGCATATATTGTAATCATTAGGTAAAAGATTGCAGGAAGCAATATAGTCACCTGGTGCCTAAGGACCATCTCACAGTATACTAGTAATTATAATTATTGTGCCTTTACAATGGAAAAAGCTTACAGTTGTCACCTTCTCCCGGGCACTAAATTTAGCATCTTCAGTACTGGAGCTGCCTAGACATTATGACAGGTTGCAGTATGAAGTGTTCAATAGTATGTATGATATTTCTTGCCAAAAATGTTAATCTGAGTATAATCAAGTCTCTAATTTTAAATTGAAGGTTGCAGAAGATACAGGGGATAGTAGTCCAGTGAAATGACACCATGAAAAAAGTCAGTCCAACCGAGAATACAGGACATTCTAGAAGACACCTGCCCTGGTCTTTTCAAAAACGAGTGACATATGAATTTAAAAAAAATTATTAAAGATAGAGCTATTCTAGGCAGAAAGTTATCAAAGAGATATAGCAGCCAAGTGCAATGCCTGAAATTGATTGGCTCTTTAGGACAAGTGGGGAAATTCGGATATGGATTAATATTAGATGATATTATAGAACTAGTGTTACTAGTTACTAGTTTGTTTTTTTACTAGATATGATCATTTTATTGTAGTTACATCTGACAATTTTCTGTTCTGGAAATAAGTGCTGGTTACCTACATTTGTGGCTTTTCTGCAACTTACTTTGAAATGGTTCACCAAAAGAGAGGAAGAGATAAAAAGCAAATTGGGTAAAATGTAACAACTGTTTGGTCTAAGTATAGAGTTTTGGAAGACTTATATACTATTTCTTTAACTTGTAGGCGTATTGGAAATTTTTCACAATAAAAATGTGGGGGAAAATTATGTGTCCTGATTATCAAATTGTTTCACAAATCAGCAACTGACTTTCACTTTCCTAGTTCAGCTAAAGAAGGAAGTAGTTCTGTTCTCTTAATGTAAAAGGAACAACATCAGTGTACCTGTTGGAGGCCTGACCATAGGGCAGTGTTAGGCCTATAAATTATCTAAAACATGTGCCTTCACAGGATACACCTTTACTCCAGGCCACTGGGGAAATTAAAAGCATTGGACTTAGGTCACACATGGCTTAGACACAGGTAAGATCTCATGGTTGACACTCTTTTATATGACAACACCAGAAATAGTGAAAGGTATAAAAGGACACATAAAACCAAAATAATTTAAGAAATAGCTTCTAGCTTCTAGCTTGCTAGACTCTTGTGCCACTGCAGTGAAGCATTTCTGCAGCATTTCTGCATTAGGTCCTTGGGTATCTCAAAAGAAAATACTAGATACCTGCTGCTGAGGCCAGTCTTCTCTGGACACAGTATAGTACAGTTCCCAAATAAGGGCAGGTGGTAATTCTATTGTCATCTCCAATATTCTTCTTTTATTCTTCTTTTCTGGCTCTTTTTGCTCACTTTGCTGAACTTCTGCAGGGTGAGACTTGAGATGTGGGGGAAGCTCAAGGGTGAGCCAAGAAGGTGTGAAGGTAGGTTTTTTTGTGGGCCCTGCTATATGCACCTGTGAAAGCATTTATCTGGGCTGGAGACAAGGTCACACATTCACTAACAGCCAAGGTGAAGGATATGGTTCATACAAAATTTTATGCAAACTCTCTCCCAAGCCCTTGGCAATTTCACAGTGGAGACACAATATTAAATTAATTAATTAGTTAATTATTTTTTCTTGAAAAAAGGATAGTGGCAGAAAAATAGACATGTAGATCAATGGAACAGAATAGAAAAACTCAGACATAAACCCACAACTCTATGGTCAGTTAATCTTGGAAAAGCAGAAAAAATATGCAATTGGAAAAAGACAATCTCTTCAACAAACGGTGCTAGGAAAACTGGACAGCAACATGCAAAAGAAAGAAACTTCCCCCTTTTGTTAAAGCATACACAAAAATATATTGAACATGTTGAAAGACCTAAAGGTGAGAAAATGAAACCATTAAAATCCTAAAGAAGAACATAAGAAGTAACCTCTTTGACATCGGCTGCAGCAACTTCTTACTAGTTATGTCCCCTAAGGCAAGGGAGACAAAAGCAAAAATGAACTGTTTGATGGAGTTCAAAAATGAACTTCATCAAAATAAAAAGCTTCAGCATAAAAAAGCTGTGCATTAAAATGCACAGCAAAGGCAACAAAACTAAAAGGCAAATGGAATGGGAGAAGATATTTGCAAATGTCTTATCAGATTAAGGGCTAGTATCCAGAATCTATAAAGAACTTATTAAATTCAACACCCCCCAAAACCCCAAATAATCCAATTTAAAAATGGACAGAAGACATGAATGACACTTTCAAAGAAGGCATACAGGTGGCCAACAGACACATGAAAAGATACTCAATATCATTCATCATCAGAGAAAGAAAAATCATAAACTGTAATAAAAATCACCCCACACCTGTCAGAATGGCTAAAATCAGCAACGCAGGAAACAACAAGTGTTGGCAAGGATGTGGGGAAAGGGGAACTCTCTCTCACTGTTAGTGGGAATGCAAGCTGGGGTAGCTACTCTGGAGAACAGTATGGAGGCTCCTCAAAAAATTAAAAATAAAAACTATCCTATGACCTAGCAATTGCACTACTAGGTATTTACCCAAATAATACAAAACACTAATTTGAAGGTATACATACACTCTGATATTTATAGCAGCTAGGTTATGGAAAGAATCTAAATGTCCATCAACAGATGAATGGGTAAAGATGTGATACACACACACACACACAAGGGACTATTACTCAGCCATAAAAAAGAATGAAATCTTGCCATTTGCAATGATGTGGATGGAGCTAGAAATTATTATGCTAAGTAAAATGAATCAGCCAGAAAAAGACAAATGCCATATTATTTCACTCATATACAGAATTTAAGAAACAAAAGAATGAGCAAGGCGGGGGGAAGAGAGAGGCAAACCATAAGAAACTCTTAACCCTAGAGAGCAAACTGATGGTAACCGGAGGAGAGGTGGGTCAGGGGATGGATGAAATAGGTGATAGGGATTAAGGAGCACACTTGTGATGAGTACCAGGTTTTGTATGTAAGTGCTGAACCACTAAATTGTACACCTGAATCTAATACTACACTATAAACTAACTGGAATTTAAATAAAAACTTTTAAAAAAGGAAAAGGAAAGATTTATATGCCTTGATGACAGGAAACTTTGGGATGACTGGCTGCAAACTGACTGCATTACCGGAGTCTTTTTTTTTTTTCTTTTTTAGTTTCCACATATAAATGAGATCTCACAATATTTGTCTGACTTATTTCACTTAGCACAATGCCTTTAAGATCCATCCATGTTGTTGCAAATGGTAGGATTTCCTCATGGGTGAATTATACACACACACGCACAAGTTGGGATATGCATATACATACATATCCCAACTTCATTATCCATTCATTCATTTATAAACACTTAGGTTGTTTCCATGTCTTGGCTATTGGAGATAATACTGCAATGAACATGGAGGTGCAGATATCTTTTTGAATTAGTGTTTTTGTTTCCTTCAGATAGTTTCCCAGAAGTGGAATTGCTGATCATATGGTAATTCTATTTTCCATTTTTTAAAGGAAACGCCATACTGTTTTCCATAATGGCTTCATCAATTTCCATTCCCACCAACAGTGCAAAAGGGTTCCTTTTTTTCCCCACATCCTTGCTATGTGAAAAAATGAAACTGGACTCACATTTTACACCACTCACAAAAATTAACTCAAAGTGGATTAAAGACTTAAATGTAAGACCTGAAACCATGAAACTCCTAGAAGAAAACATAGGGAAAAAGCTGCTTGACATGGGTCTTAGCAATAACTTTTTGAGTACAACACCTAAAGTACAGCAACAAAATAAAAAACAAACAAGTGGGACCACATCAACAACGGGGAAAACCTTGCAAGAGGTAAATGAACTGAGATGTGCAAAATGCTTAGAACTTGTATAATAAACAAGAAGATTCCAAAAGTATTGTTGCTAGTATGTTTATGATCATGATTACTCTTCTAGTGGTTGTTATTTCTATGAGCAGCTGTGGTCTGTTTTAACATGAGTTTTGCAGGTGTCCACATTTAATTTCTACATGAAATTATTGTGTAAGAATGATCAAAGTTTAACACATAATATAATTGTCAAAAATCAAGAAATGTGACCAAAGCCAAAAAATCTTCTATTATTTTTTTAAAAGGTAAGTCTGGGAAAAGAATACATTAGCTCCAAGAAAAGCCAGCTCTGATGGTAAAGGCCTGGACTTTGTTCAGGAGACCTTTGTTCTAATCCTGATGTTATCTATGTTATTAGCTAGCTGTGTGACCTTGTATAAAGATACTCCATCTTTTTTTCCTCCCCTCAAGTCCTCACTATAAAATATAAATATAGCTATTTCTATATAGAATATGTAGGTACATACACAAATATAGTTATATATATGTACATATATATAGTTATTTCTGGCTTGACTTTTAGAGGGATATTGTAAGTATCAGGTAAAAATATATCACAGCCTTATTTGTATTATAATCCTATTCCTATATTATTGAACAATGCCTAATGAAAAGCAAAGTTCTAGTAGATATGAGATCTGAGATTATCAGGTGAATTCATATAATAGCAAAATGGCTTGACTGAGAATTCAGATCATTGGTTTACTAGTTACATAATGTTGAGCATTGAGTCAAGGCTCAGAGACTTTATTTTTATAACTATAAAGCTGTCCTACTAATCTGTGACCTCCCTCTGGGTCAAATTAAATTACACATAGGAAAGGGCTCCGTGAACTGGAAATATTCTTGTTTTTATATAATTTAGGAATTCAGTTATTGTAGCTGTTGTTGATGAAATATGTATTTTGGTGAGTTAAGTCTCAAAGGCAAATCCCCTTACGCTAAATGTGTTATGTGCACCATGCTTGTACCTTCTCATTTGTTTTTATATGGGAACCAAGTGGCCTTTTTTTTTTTTAAGACTTTATTTATTTGAGAGAGAGAGCACACACGCCCATGAGCTCATGAGTGGGTGGGGAGGGGGGCGCAAAGGAAGAGGGAGAAGCAGACTCTTTGCTAACCATGACCTGAGCCAAGGGTAGACGCTTAACTGACTGAGACACTCAGGTGCCCCCTCAAGTGACCTTTTAAACACATTAATCAAGCCATTTCACTTCCTTGATTAAAAATGTTCAGAGGATTCTAAATGTACTTGGAATAACATACATTACCTATCGAGGCCTATCAGTCCATGATGTGGCAATCTCCTCCTCCCTCTGCCTCCCACCTCTCATTTTCTTTACTTTCTGCACACTTTCTGTACTCCAAGGATCTTGATGAGATCCCAGAGCAAATCAAGCTCTTTTATATAGGAGTACCTTTGCACAAGAAGTTCCCTCTAACAAGAATATATTCTTTCTCCTGACTTTTGCATACCTGCTCCTTCCCATCTTTTAGGCCTCAGTAGGGTCTGAACTTGTACCTTTATCCTGTGTGTCTTATTCCGCTTGTCTTCTTTCATTTACATTCATAGTTACAGTAAAAGGTTTTAATAGGCACACATAGCCTTCTTGTGAAGTGTCAGCAAACCTTGGAAGAGATAATGCTGAACGACCACTAAAACCACAGAAATCAACTTCCATGTGACAATTAGGAAAGGAATCTTCATTCACTTCAGTAAAACTCCAAAGATATAATTTTTTTTTTTTTACTGCTGTTATTAGCTCCTGTATTCCAAGACTAAGAAACCAAAACCAAGAAATGTCTCTGCCAAGTTTTGCCTGCATATTTTGAATTATGACAGCTTTCCTTTTCTTGAGGTCCTCCTGTCTTGCCAAGGTTCCTAGGCTCTAAGAAATTATCTTCCTTGATACCTATACAGCTGGGAGAAGCCCTGTTAGATACAGAACAGGTATCAGTGCAGCTTCCTGGGAAAAAAGCTTGGTAGACATCAGTGCCACAAATGGACTACAGCCTTTGTCCCTAAAAAGTGAGCTTGTTGTACATGATTAAATGACACTTCTTAAATATGACACACCTGTGCTGTGTTACACTATCAACCTCTTCAATTACATCCTGGTAAAAAGAAGACCTGGTTCTTATCCAACCTATAAAAATAAGTACATGGCCATAAAAGAGGAGGGATCTCAGTAATAGTCACTGTGATAGAATCTGTCTTCTGCTCTAAATAGGTTCATAAACAAAGGAAATTAACATCTTTCATATTATCAATAAGATGGTTTAATTGTTTATAGATATTTGGTTTGAGTAAAATTTCATTCCACATATTTGTCTAAGCTTAATCCATTATCAAGACCTTCATTTGAAATCCATGTTCAGAACAAGAATTAGTCTTCTGAACACTTGTTGGTTTACAGTCTACAATAAGATTCTCCACAACAGAAGGAGGAAAAGAAAAAAAAAAAAGAGGGACAGAAACAAGGCATAAGAGACTCTTAATGACCGAGAACAAACTGAGGGTTGAAGGATAGAAAGTGCATGGGTGATGGGTTCTATAGATGGGTGATGGGTATTAAGGAGGGTACCTGTTGTGATGAGAACTGAGTGTTGTATGTAAGTGAATCACTGAATTCTACTCCAGAAACCAATATTGCACTATATGTTAACCAACTAGAATTTAAATTAAAAAAAAAAAGTTTCCCCATAAGGCATTTCAAAAAGAATTTTACAACTTACATATGCATAGATTCCTTCACTGAGGATCAAAAACAGATCAAGAGGAAAGGAATAGGACTTCATATGCTCATCAGAAAATAGAACATTGACCACGTTTAAATTTCTCTAATTGACTCCATCATCCAGCCCTATGAAATTATTTCTGTTCTGCTGGATCCTGGTCTGAATCTGTTTTCATATTATCAACTGCTTATGGACTAAAGAGGCCCAAGGGACAGAATTCACCTCCTGCTATGGCTTTACAACTGTGACAATGTCAGTGGTTCATAATGGAAGGCCCAAACCAATGAGCTGACTTCTTGGAACAGCCCCTTCCCAAGTGACTTTTTAGTGTTTCCCATTGTACTGTGTCTTCCACATGATACCATTTCTGGCTTGTAACACCAGAACCTTCAGGCAGATGAGAGAATCCTAGAAATTTCCTGATGACAAAAGTGAATGGACCTAATTCAGTGATTTTGGTAACACAAAGCATCAACTGGAGAAAGGAGAAACCTCTGCTTTGGTGAGAGACATAACCATTTTACATGGATTTGGTTAATTCTTAGAGTGAAAGCACTGACAATCCCAGACCCCTTTCTCCATCCTGACAAATGTAGAATCTTTAATGAAGCATATTTGTTTTGTTTTGTTTTGTTTTTAAGATTTTATTTATTTATCTGACAGACAGAGATCATAAGCAGGCAGAGAGGCAGGCAGAAAGAGAGGAGAAAGCAGGCTCCCCGCTGAGCAGAGAGCCTGATGATGCGGGGCTCGCTCCCAGGACGCCGGGATCATGACCTGAGCCGAAGGCAGAGGCTTTAACCCACTGAGCCACCCAGGTGCTCCTAATGAAGCATATTTGTATGAACATATTTTCTCAGGAAAGATTTAGTTTCCCTTAAAAAAAATATTTTATTTATTTATTTGACAGACAGAGATCACAAGTAGGCAGAGAGAGAGAGAGAGGGAAGCAGGCTCCCTGCTGAGAAGAGAGCCCAATTCGGGACTTGATCCCAGGACCCTGAGATCATGACCTGAGCTGAAGGCAGTGGCTTAACCCACTGAGCCACCCAGCCGCCCTTAGTTTCCCTTTTTGACCCAATCAATTTTCCCCACATTTTCTTAGGACAAATCCTAGAATAAGGATATGCTAATGAAGAAAGATAGAGCATACCAAATATATACTATTGGTCTCAGCATCCTTGTTGCCACTGATTGCCATGTCATGGATTTCAATTAAAAGAACAGGCCTTGGGTAGTTTGATCACCTAAGAAGGACCAAAGATGACTCTGAGTGTAATAGCATCTTCAGTTTTATTTTTCTAAACAAAAACATAGCTGAAAAGTTACATTGTATACCTTAATAGTTAGAGTTACAGTGTAGTTTTTTTGTTTTTTTTTTTAAGATTTTATTTATTTATTTGACAGAGAGAAATCACAAGTAGATGGAGAGGCAGGCAGAGAGAGAGTGGGAAGCTGAGCAGAGAGCCCAATGCGGGACTCGATCCCAGGACTCTGAGATCAAGACCTGAGCCGAAGGCAGCAGCTTAACCCACTGAGCCACCCAGGCACCCTTGTTTGTTTTTAATAACAGAACAGGGGTGCTTGGGTGGCACAACTGGTTAAGCATCTGACTCTTGGTTTTGGCTCAGGTCATGATCTCAGGGTCATGAGATCGAGCCCCACATTGGGCTTTGTGCTCAGTGCAGAGTCTGCTTGTTCCTCCCTCTGCTCCTCCCTCCTGGTTACTCTCTCTCTCTCTAAAATAAGTAAATAAACAGAACAGATGGTAACAATATTAATTAATTGGGGGACAATAAGAGACTTAAGAGCTTTCAGATGGGACAACTTTTTATTCTTTGTTTTAACAATTCAATAGGATGACAAAATTAGCAAAAGGGCTTGGGGTATTCCAACAAGGTAAGAATCCCCAGTCTCTGGACAGATTACACTAAGGTAGAGAATAGTTCTTGTTTACAGCATACTGGATATTCTGAGGCCAATTTGAGGCTCAGGTCATGGGTCCTGGGATCGAACACCATGTTAGGCTTTGTGCTCAGCATGGATTCTGCCTGAGATTCTCTCTCCTTCTCCCTTCACCCCTCCCACTCATGCTCTCTTTTTCTCTCCCTCTAAAATTTAAAAAAAAAAAAATCTTTAGGGGAAAAAAAAGAAAAATCAAGTCTTACATCAAATGCAACAAGAGAAAATCAAGAAATTCTGATGCTTACTTGCATTATATTTCACACATGGTAAAATTAGGGAAAATACAGCTGTTTATCAAAAAAGCTTCATTAATTCACAGATTTACCTTGATTAAGAATAATGTGTGAATCTGGATTCATGTATAATTCCCTATTGAGTTTCTGGCTAAAAATGCTTTATAGAAGTTTTATTAATAGATTTTTGATGAGTAATTGCTCACTTAACATTTATTTCTATTCCTTTTTCTTCTTTTTAATAACATACACACACACACACACACACACACACATACAGTGAGAACAAATGATGAGCTTCTGTAATTAATTCATCTTGAGAATGTCCTAAAAAATAAAGTCCTCCACTGATATGAAAGGCAACAAACACAAAAGATCCCTGGTGTATTTAGTCACTTCCCTTTTGGAAGGAAACTTTTCTCAAGTGGAAACACAGAAAATTGGTAGTGACTTTGGCCCCAGTCCAAAAGTAAATATACATACAGATACATTGAATAGATAAATAAATACTAACTCTGTTCAGAAATAATAAGATTAAAAAAGCACAGTGTCAGGGGAAGAGAATGGAAAGTTGTCCTGACAGAATTGAAGAGATACAAGGCTGACAGAACTGGGACTATTTCATGATGTGGGGACTAGCACTGAATTAATATCTTACTTGGATAAATGAGTAAATTTTACAAAAATAACTAAGAATATATTTAAGTCATGCTAGACAATTCCAAAGCACTTTACTTACCAAAGCATGTTTTCCTTGATTTTAAATCCACCTTTCCCTGAGGTCCTTAACCTGCAAGGGTAGAAACATTAGATTGGCAGAAGACCTGCCCACAGAGACGTGGCAGGACAGAAATAACTGGCATGATATATTCAAGGTGTTAAATGAGAAAAATATGCAGCCAAGAATACTTTACCCAGCAAGGCTCATTCAGAATAGGAGAGATAAAGAGTTTCCAGGACAAACAGAAGCTAAAATTTCTGATCACTAAACCAGCCCTGCAAGAAATATTAAAGGGCATCTTTTGAGCAAAGAGAGAGCCCAAAAGTAATAAAGACCAAAAAAGAACAGAGACAATCTACAGGAACAGCAACTTTACAGGCAATACAAAGGTACTATTCATACCTTTCAATAATTAGTTGGAAGGTAAATGGACTAAATGCTCCAATCAAAAGACACAGGTATGGATTGGGGAAAAAAAAAAAAAGATTGGATTAAAAAAAAAAAAAAAAGACTCACCCATATACTGTCGACAAGAGACTCATTTTTTAGACCCAAATTCACCCTCTAGATTGAGAATGAGGGAGTGAATAACCATTTATCATGCTAATGGAAATCAAAAGAAAGCTGAGGTAGCAATCTTTATATCAGACAAACTATATTTTACACCAAAGACTGTAATAAGAGATGAATAAGGACACTATCATAATAAAAAGGTCTGTCCCATAAGAAGATCTAACAATTATAAATGTTTATATTTATATAAACTATATATTATATAAATAACAGTTATAAATATTTATGCCCCTAACTTGGGAGCAGCCAAATGGTTAATTTAATTTAATAATAAAATTAAAGTAAAACATTGATAACAGTGCAATGATAGTCGGGGACTTGAAGACCCCACTCACTGCAATGGACAGATTATCTAAGCAGAAGAGCAAAAAGGAAACAAGGGCTTTGAATACCACACTGGACCAAGTGGACTTCACAGATATATTCAGAGCATTCCATCCTAAAGCAACAGAACACACATTCTTCTCAAGTACATACGAAACATTATCCAGAATAAATCAAATATTGTCACAAATCAGATATCAACCAATACCAGAAGATTGGGATTATTCCCTGCATATTTTCAAACCACAGTGTTTTGAAACTTGAACTCAATCACAAGAGAAAATTTAGAAGGAACACAAATACATAGAAGTTAAAGAGCATCCTACTAAAGAATGAATGGGTCAGCCAGGAAACTAAAGAAGAATTTTCTTTTTAAATCATGGAAACCAATGAAAATGTAAACACAATCCAGACCCTTTGGGGTGCAACAAAGGCAGTCCTAAGAGGGAAATATTTAACAATATAGGCCTTTCTCAAAAAATAAGAAACGTCTCAAATATACACCCTAACCTTACACCTAAAGGAGCTGGAGAAAGAGAAAATAAAGCCTAAATTCAGCAGGAGAAGAGAAATTATAAAGATTAGAGCAGAAAATAGAATGAAATAGAAGTCAAAAGAGCAGTAGAACAGTTCAACAAAACTAGGAGCTTGTTTTTTAAAAAAAATTAATAAGATGGATAAACCAATAAGCAGACTTATCAAAAAGAAAAGAGAAAGGTCACAAATTAATAAAATCATAAATGAAAGAGGAAAGATCACAGCCAAACTGAAGAAATACAAACAATTATAAGAACATATTCTAAGCAACTGTGTGCCAATAAATTAAGCAATCAGGAAGAAATGGATGCATTCCTAGAATCATATAAACTACCAAAACTGAAGCAGAAATAGAAAGCCTGAACAGACATATAACCAACAAAGAAGTTACAGCGGTAATCAAAAATCTCCCAACAAACTAGAGTCCAGGACCAGATGGCCTCCTAGTGAAATTCTACTAAAATTTAAAGAACTTATACCTATTCTACTGAAGCTGTTTCAAAAAAATAGAAATGGAAGAATAACTTGAAAACTCATTCTATGAGGCTGACATTACCTTGATCCCAAAACCAGGAAAAGACCTCATCAAAAAGGAGAATTACAGACCAATCTCCCTAATAAAAATTCTCACCAAGATACTAACTAATAGGATCTAACAGAACTTTGAAAGAATTATTCACCATGACCTAGTGGGATTTATTCCTGGGCTGCAAAGGTGATTCAACATTCTCAAATCAATCAATGTGATACACCACATTAATAAAAGAAAGAACAAGAACCACATGATCTTCTCAATAGATGCAGAAAAAACATTTGACAAAATATAACATAATTTCTTGATTAAAACTCTCTGCAGTATAGGTATAGAGGGAACATACCTCAATATCATAAAAGCGATATATGAAAAACCCATAGCAAATATCATCCTCAATGTTGAAAAACTGAGAGCTTTTCCCTTAAGGTCAGGAACATGACAGAGATGTCTACTCTCATCACTATTGTACAACATAGTACTGGAAATTCTGGCCACAGCAATCAGACAACAAAAAGAAATAAAAGGCAAACACATTGGGAAGAAGAAGTCAAACTTTCACTCTTTGTGGATGACATGATACTGTATGTTGAAAACCTAAAAGACTCCACCCAATAATTGCTAGAACTGATACGGGAATTCAACAAAGTCTCAGGATATAAAATCAAGATGCAGAAATCAGTTGCATGTCTATACACTGACAATGAGACAGAAGAAAGAGAAATCAAGGAATCAATCCCACATACAATTGCATCAAAAACCATAAGATACCTAGGAATAAAACTAACAAAAGAAGTAAATGATCTGTACCTGAAAATTATAGAACACTTATGAAAGATATTGAGGAAGACAAAGAAATGGAAAAATATCCCATGACCATGGACTGGAATAACAAATACTGTTAAAATATCTATGCTACCCACAGCAATCTATGTATTCAGTGCAATCCCTATCAAAATACCATCAACATTTTTCACAGAGCTAGAACAAACAATCCTAAAATTTGTACAGAACCAGAAAAAAGTGCAAATAACCAAAAGAATGTTGAAAAGAAAACCAATGCAGGAGACATCAAAATTCTGGACTTCAAGGTCGATTACAAGACAGTATGGTACTGGCACAAAAACAGATGCATAGATCAATGGAACAGAAGAACCCAGGAATGGACCCTCAACTCTAGGCCAACTAATCTTTAACAACGTAGTAAATAATATCCAATGGAAAAAAAAGAGTCTCTTCAACAAATGTTGAAGGTTTTGGGGAAATTATACAGCCACATGCAGAAAAATGAAACTGGACCCTTTCCTTACACCACACACAAAAACAAACTCAAAATGTATTTAAAGACCTAAATATGAGACAGAAATCCATCCAAATCTTAGAGGACAACGCAGGCAGAAACCTCTATGACCTCGGCCACAGCAACTTCTTGCTAGATATATCTTCAAAGTCAAGGGAAACAAAATAAAAAATGAATTATTGAGACTTCATCAAGATAAAAACTTTTGCACAGCAAAGGAAATAGTCAACCAAACTAAAAGACAACCTATAGAATGGAAGAAGGTATTTGCAAATGCCTTACCAGATAAAGAGCTAATATCCAAAAGTTTATAAAGAACTTACCAAACTGAACCACAAGAAACAAATAATCCAGTCAAGAAATGGGCAGAAGACATGAACAGATATTTCTCCAAAGAAGACATTCAAATGTCTAACAGACACATGGAAAAAGGCTCAAAATCACTCAGCATCAGGGAAATACAAATCAAATCCACACCTGTCAGAAGGGCTAAAATGAACAATTCAGGAAACAGCAGATGTTGGGGAGGATGTGGAGAAAGGAGAACCTCCTTACACTATTGTTGAGAATACAAACTGGTACAGCCACTCTGGAAAACAGCCTGGAGTTTCTTCAATAAGTTAAAAAAAGAGCTACCCTATGATGCAACAATTGCATTACTAGGTATTTTTCAAAAGGATGCAAACATAGTGATCGAAAGGGCACTCTCACCCCAATGTATACAGCAACAATGTCCACAATAGCCAAACTATGGAAAGAGCCCAGGTGTCCATCAACAGATGAATGGATAAAAACGATGTGGTATATATATACAATGGACTATTACTCAACCATCAAAAAAAAAAAAAGAAAAAAGAAAAAAGAAATCTTACCATTTGCAATACATGGATGGGTATTATGCTAAGTGAAATAAGTCACTCAGAGAAAGACAATTACCATATGATTTCACTTATACGTGGAATTTAAGGAAAAAGATGAACATAGGGTAAGGGAGAGAAAAATAAAATAGGACAAAATCAGAGAGGAAGACAAATCATAAGAAACTCTTAATATTGGAAACAAATTTAGGGTTGCTGGAAGGGAGGTAGGTAGGTAGGAGTAACTGGGTGATGGTCATTAAGGAGGGCACTTGATGTAATGAGCATTGGATGTTATATGCAACTGATGAATCACTAAACTAATAATATACTATATGTTAATTAATTGATTTTAAAGTTTTAAAAAATGCACCTTTCCCTGGACAGTTTTTCTCATTCTGCCAATTTATTGGAATAAGGACAAATCTGGTTTACAGTAAATCCAGAAAGATGAATGAAAGTTAAATATAAATTTTAATAGAAATTGTTGACAACTATAGAATTAAGCATACTAGAAAAACCAGTTTTTAGGATTTTTAGCAAACTATAGCCATAAAATGTTGGTTTAATTCAACTGGTATAGTTTACTTAAAAAAAAAAAAAACAAGTTCAAATTGTGTGTATCATAGATTAACACATAATAAATTTAAGGTTCTTGAGAAATGACTACACCATACCAGTAACTATTTTGTATGGCCACAGAACTGCACAAAGTATAAGTGTTAAACAAATATTTATTATATGAATCTGTAATTAATCAAATACTTTTTGAACAAATAAAATAAAAAGTGAATGAAATATTGGCAGTGTGTTTCTACCTCCCAGACTTGTAAGGCCTTGTTTCCTTTTATGATTAAATCTAACCATGGTCGGTCGGTCTGTACTACTGTTGCATCAGTAGTTGGTATAAATGGACTGTCAGAAGAATTCTTTACTTTACTATGTGTGATTGTATTGCCTAGTTCATGGCACACTGAAATTATGACTCTTCCAAGGTACAGAGAATTCTTCCTGCACCAAGGGAAAAATCCCTGGTACATGTGGCTTTATTTATAATGCAGGTATTCTTATTTAAAATGGCAGTGATAGGAACAATAGTCTCTCTCTTTCTCTCTTTTCCAAAAAAATAGAGAGAGAGAGAAAGAAATGTGCTTATTGGCTCATTAGTCTCTTGGGTTAAAAAAAGTTGAAATAATTTCCATCTTTTTGTTAGGTAAATAGTGTAAAGATATAGGAGTAGAGTGGCCACAAAAATGACTTTAAGTGATCTTTTGTCCCCAAGGATAAGCCAGAGAAAGGAAAGGGAATTTCAATTTTTAAAATAATTCCAAGAATTAACTTCTTAAATTCCATTACAAACGGCTTTTCCCTTTGTTTCAGATGATTGTTCAAGCAAATTCACAGCTTTTGGCTTTGCAGTGTCTCTTCTTTTTTTTTTTTTTAATTTATTTTTTATTTATTTTCGGCATAACAGTATTCATTATTTTTTCACCATACCCAGAGCTCCATGCAATCTGTGCCCTCTATAATACCCACCACCTAGTACCCCAACCTCCCACCCACCTGCCAATTCAAACGCCTCAGATTGTTTTTTAGAGTCCATAGTCTCTCATGGTTCCCGTTGAGATCAGGAACATGACAAGGATGCCCACTCTCCCCACTATTGTTCAACATAGTATAAGAAGTCCTAGCAACAGCAATCAGACAACAAAGAGAAATAAAAGGTATCCAAACTGGCAATGAAGAAGTCAAACTCTCTCTCTTTGCAGATGACGTGATTCTTTATATGGAAAACCCAAAAGACTACACCCCCAAACTACTAGAACTCATACAGCAATTCAGCAACATGGCAGGATACATAGTCAATGTACAGAAATCAGTGGCTTTCTTATACACTAACAATGAAAATACAGAAAGGGAAATTAGAGAATCGATTCCATTTACTATAGCACCAAGAACCATAAGATACCTGGGAATAAACCTAACCAAAGAGGTAAAGGATCTGTATTCGAGGAACTACAGAACACTCATAAAAGAAATTGAAGAAAACACAAAAAGATGGAAGACCATTCCATGCTCTTGGATCAGAAAAATAAACATTGTTAAAATGTCTATACTGCCTAGAACAATCTATACTTTTAATGCCATTCCGATCAAAATTCCTCCGGTATTCTTCATAGAGCTGGAGCAAATAATCCAAAAATTTGTGTGGAACCAGAAGAGACCCCGAATCACTAAAGAAATGTTGAAAAACAAAAATAAAACTGGGGGCGTCATGCTACCTGATTTCAAGCTTTACTACAAAGCTGTGATCACCAAGACAGCATGGTACTGGCATAAAAACAGACACAAAGACCAGTGGAACAGAGTAGAGAGCCCAGATATGGACCCTCAACTCTATGAGCAAATAATCTTTGACAAAACAGGAAAAAATATACAGTGGAAAAAAGACAGTCTCTTCAATAAATGGTGCTGGGAAACCTGGGTAGCTATTTGCAGAAGAATGAAACTCAACCATTCTCTTACACCGTACACAAAGATAAACTCAAAATGGATAAAAGACCTCAACGTGAGACAGGAATCCATCAGAATCCTAGAGGAGAACATAGGCAGTAATCTCTTCTATATCAGCCACAGCAACTTCTTTCAAGATACGTCTCCAGAGGCAAAGGGAACAAAAGCGAAAATAAACTTTTGGGACTTCATCAAAATCAAAAGCTTCTGCAGTGTCTCTTCTTTGAATTAAGAATACTTAAAAAAAAAAAAGTAAAATTAAAACCAACATAATTTGGTCATAATTCATCAAAACTGGAAAGTTTGATGGCTATACAACCAAGTATGTGAACTCTTAATAATAATCTTTGTTCCTATAGTAATCTTCTAATGTATGTCAATTATCATCTTTTTATTTTGAAGTTCTGAAATATGAGCAGTCAAACAAAAGAAATAATGAGAATGCCTAATTTAGTAAAAGAAAATCAATATGTATTGAATTAATGTATTGAATTTATTCAATCTAAAGATAATATGTTAGCAAATTAATGGCATTGTGAAAACTTCTAGCTAAATTGCTAATCTGAATATTACAATATAAAAGAAAAATTGGTACAGAGAAGTTAATTAAAATAGCATTGTAGTGTTGAGAAGATGATTTCTTTCCTAAAAATAATACAAA
Source organism: Mustela lutreola (assembly GCF_030435805.1). Taxonomy (NCBI): domain Eukaryota; kingdom Metazoa; phylum Chordata; class Mammalia; order Carnivora; family Mustelidae; genus Mustela; species Mustela lutreola. The sequence continues at coordinate 76,423,078 of NC_081292.1, forward strand.
GTAAAAATGATCCAAAAGATAAACTATTTCATAAGATTGATTAATATATGTGGGGAAGTGTTGGGGGTGATATTTTGATATAAAGGTTACATTTGGTAGAATGGTCCAAATGAATATGCAAATAAAATATGAGGACTTTCACACAAAGGTGCCAATCAGTAGAGTATATTGAAAAGTATAAACATGATTTAAGGCAAGCACAGTTATTACAGTTGCTAAAGAGGACTGACATGATCCAAATGACATTAATTAGTCACATTTGTAGGAAAGAGAGAGCCAACCAAATGGCTGACTAAAAACAATGAGTCTATTAAAAGTCCAGTGACACTGTAAAATTAAATAAAAAGTATTAAATGAAGTGATGAAGAGCTGAAAAATATATAGGGGGGAAATTTCACAAAGAGATATGTATTAAGTTGGTCAAAATTAGCAGAAAATCTTTCAAAATCTGGAGCTAGATCAAAGGGCATGCTGCAAACTGAGAAGCATTTATTCAATAAAATCTACAGAAATTCAGTAAGAACACAGAGAGGACATGGTCTTGGGCTGGAGTCTACACCCATCCACCCACAGCTCTGCCTCATAGAATAACAGTTCCAGTGGGCTTGGCAACCAAGATCAGTTTCCATTTCACTCAGATCTCTGAGGTACAATTGCCATTCTGGGTAGTTTGGCAGCAGGTGAACATCAGAAGATCCATCTTCTGTGAATGACTGATATTGAATGGATAGACTCAGCCAAACAGTGCTGTTCCTCTACTCCCAATTCCCATTAGGCAGGAAAGATCTTGAGAAAGGCTGTTGGTGATGAAAGTAATTCTTTCAAAAACAACTCTTTAGTGTTGGAAAGCTGTGCCAGTAATTTCAGCAGTTAAGTAGCAGGTCCCATATCTTCCATCTTTTTCTTAAAGATTTTATTTATTTATTTGAGAGAAAAAGAGCACAAGAGAAGGAAGGGACAAAGGGAGAAGGAGAAGCAGACTCTCCACTGAGCATAGATCCCAGGACCTTGAGATCATGACCTGAGTCTAAGTCAGACACTTAATCCGCTGAGGCACCCAGACACTCCTCTCCTCCATCTTCTTAAGACAAAGATCTGTTTAGGGTAGAGTTACCAGACAGTAAAAATATGCAGGTCTCAACCTCCCCTGTTCTGGGTTGTGGGGTATTCACACATGGTGGAAGCAGCAGCAGGGTGTCAGCCCTACTTCCTACAAGCACCCCAGCCCTCATATGCTACTTAATAGGGACAATTCAGGTAAGGCAGCCAGAAGATAGTGAGTTACTCATCACACTCTACTCTTTCCTCATGACACAGAGGTTCTGCCAGGTAAGGGTCAAATATAGCCTCAAAGACTGGCATCTCTCAGCTTCTGTCAAGAGACTTAACTTCAGTCAGATAAGTCTACAGATCAGAGTCCACAGTCTGTCATGGTTCTGAGAAATAAACTTAGGGTTTTGAAGGGGAGGAGGGTGGGGGGTTAGGTAAGCCCAGTGGTAGGTATTAAGGAGGGCACACATTGCATGGAGAACTGGGTGTGGTGCATAAACAATGAATTTTGGAACACTGAAAAAATAAAATAAAATTTTAAAACAGTTTAAAAAGAAGACTAAAGATCAGAGCATTGTCCAAAAAAAAAAAAAAATCAATCAGCAATAAGTTGTAGAGGTTAAGAACTAGATGTAATACATATAGAGGCTGACCAGCTAGAAATAAGGGGAGGAGATAGTCAGATTGCCTGGCTAAAATCATAACTATCCCTGACAGGAAAATTATATGCATGCCAAAAATGGTATCTTTGAAGGGGTAGCATCAGTGACATGTTTCAAGAGACATAGACCTCACTGAACTAGTCTAGTCAAGTCACTAAATAAATAAACAAGCAAATAACCATAAGAACAAGGCCCATGGGGAACTATTATCCAGAACTGCTACAATATAATTGTTTAAAATGTCTATTTTCTAACAGAAAAGTGTAAGATATGCAAAGACACAAGACAGCATTGCCTAATCATAGGAAAAGATGTGGGCAATGGAAATTGTTTTAAACTCACAGAAAAACTTCAAAGGAGCTATTACAAAATAAATTCAAACATCTAATGGAATACATAGTTTAAAAGTATTAAGAAAGTACAATGACAAAAAAAAAAGAAAGTACAATGACAATGTTTCATTAAAGAATAAATAGAATTTTTTTTAAAAAATGTAAATTTGGGAATGGAAAAGAAAAATAACTGAGAAGAAAGTTTCACTAGAGCAGTGCAATAGTAGATTTAAGCTGGCAGTAAAAAGAATCAGTAAACTTGAAGATAGATGAATAAAGGATATGCAATCTGAAGAAAAGTAAATTAAGAAAAAAGAAAAAAGTTTCAGAGAAATCTGAGACACTATGAAACACATCACCTACACATGAGGAGAGTAGGAAGAAATAAAAGAAAGAACCAGGAATTAATATTTAGAGAAACAATGTCAGGAAACTTCCAAAATTTAATGAAAAATATTATTTTACATATTCAAGAATCTAAATGAATTCCAAATAGGATAAACATAAGGAGTTACACATCGAGACACATCATATTCTCAAAATGTTGAAAGATGAAAACAAAAAGAAAAACTGGAAGAGAAGAAAAAATGGCTCATATGTATATCATGTACCAGAGGAAAAAGATGACTTATGTTCATTATGTACATATACATATATAAGTTCTACCAGATACAATTAACAGCTGAGTTTTCAATATAAACAATAAAGACCAGAGGCAGTAGGATGACATATTCTAAGTATTGAAAGGAAAATAACTGTCAACCAAGAATCTTATATCAAGCAAAACTATCTTTCAAAAAATTAAGGCAAAACAAAGCAATACTGAACTCAAAATTTAAAAAACAAAAGCAAAAACGAGAGAATGTGTTACTAACATACCACCTTACAAGAAATGTTAAAGCTCTGCAGGCTGAAAGTAAGTGACACCAAAAATAATTTGAATCCAAATGAAAAAAAAAAAAAAAAAACTGAGTGTCACATAATAAAGTAGACAATTTTTAAAAGACTGCATAAATGCATATTTTTCCCTTGACAGATTCTAAAAGCAAATGTGTAAACAATATGGACATAATAGTATTGTTGAGCCTATATGATATAAAAATGTGATATTTTAGGCAAAAAGAACACAAAGGAGGTGGGTGAGGACAAAGCTATAGCCGTAAGGACATAACACCAAACAGTAACTCAAATCTACAGGAAGGAATGAAGAGAATTAAAAATAGAGAAGATTGATGTGGCAAATTCTATAAATATATACTTGTTCTTCTTTTCTCTCTAAGCTTCTTTAAAACAAAAAATTTATAAAGTAATAATTGAAACAATGTATTTTTTGGTTTGTAATATATAGAGACATATATAATGATAATAGCACAAAAGTGGAAGAGATAATATACCCATAGAGGAGTAAAATTTCTCTATCTCACTGGAATTAAAGTAGCATAAACCTGATAGATTAATACATTGCATGTCTTAGAAAAATCTCTAAGAAAACTCAGTAATATAGTGCAAAAATCATTAAAGGATGCCCCTATGAACACCAGAATGCTATAAATTAATCGACCTAATAGACATCTATATACATGCCACCCAACAACAGCAGAATTTACTTTCTTTTCACACACACATATAGAACATTCTCCAGGATAAATTATATGTTAGGCCATAAAACAACAACCCATAAACCTGAAAAGAATGAAATCATAAAAATTTGTTCTCTCATCAGAATGGAATAAAATTAGAAGATATCAGAAAAAATTCTGAGAAATATGTAATGTGGAAATACAATATATACCAAAACTTATGAGATGCAACTAAATCAGAGCTTAGAAAGAAATTTGTAGCTATAAATGACTGATTAGAAAAGAATAAAGAACTTAAGTTAATAACTAATCCTTCACCTTAAGAAACTATAAAAAATAAGAGCACATTAAAGGCAAAGCAAACAGAAATTATAAAAATATAGCAGAAATAAGTGAAATAGAGAATAAAAAACTAAAGAAAACTAATGAAACTGAAAGTTGGTTCTTTGAAAAAATTAACAAAATTAATAAAACTTTAGCTAGACTGACCAAGAAAAAAAGGGAGAACTTGAACTATTAAAATCAGGAATAAAAGAAGGATTACTACAGACAGAAAAAAGATAATAAAGAAATATGAAAAATTACATACCAAAATTTAGATAACTTAGATGAACCAGAAATATTCCTAGAGACACAAACTAACAAAACTGACTCAAAAGGAAGAAAAATAACTAGATAATCCTAAATAACATATTGAATTAGTTGTCCAAAAAACTTCCCACAAGGAAAAGTCCAGGCCCAGATGGCTTCAAACATTTAAGGTGCACTCTATCAAACATTTAAGGAATATTTAATACCAATCATTCAAAAACTCCTCCAAAAATAAGAGAACTGAACACTTTCCAACTCATTTGATGATGTTAGTTTTACCTTGACACCAAACCAGACAAAGGCACGACAAGAAAATAAAACTGGGGAGGAGTAAGATGGTGGAGGAGTAGGAGACCTAAATATCATCAATCCCAGAAATTCAGCTAGATAGTTAGCAAACCATTCTGAACACCTACAAATTCAACAGGAGATAGAATAGAAGAATAACAGCAATTCTAGGAACAGAAAATTAACCACTTTCTGGAAAGTAGGACATGTGGAGAATCGAATCTGAGTCGATTAACTGGAAAAGAGACCATGGGGAGGGGTAGTGGCCAGCTTCTGGCAAGCAGTAGAGCAGTGGAGCACATCAGAACTTTTAGAAGTCTGCTCCACTGAGGGACCTTGCTCCAGAGGCTAAGTGGGGTGTGGGGCCCTCACAGGGACAGTGTGGTCTCAGGACCCGTGTGTTCACAGAAACACCTGGGGATGTCTGAGTGTGGTCGAGCTCCCAGGCATCAGAACAGGGATGCCAGCTACAGAGATGGAGCTGAGGAGTTGGTTCTCAGCTTGGGGTTACCTTAAACTGTGATCAGAGGCACAGCTGGACCACAGCTCTTCGAGCAGGGATCCCACAAGTGGCAGATCCAGGGAGACCTCCTGCTTCCTTTTCTGGGAGAAGTGATGCAGGAGCGTGCTGCAGAAACCTGCTGGGTTTGGAAACTCCAAACAGGGCCCTGTGCCAGAGATAGAAATGCTTGGTCATAGGCCGGGTGAGCACAGAGTGAAAGCCTGAGACTGGGGAGACAGGAGTGATTGATTGCTTTTCTCTGAGGACACATTGAGGAGTAGGGACCTGAGGTCTTGGCTCCTCTGGGCCAGAGACTGGGAGGCTGCCATTTTTATTTTCCTCCTCCAGAGCTGTATGGAAAGCATTCAGGGAACAAAAGCTACTGAGAGCAAACCTGAGCAAATTACTTAGCCTAGCCACTGACAAGGGGCAGGGCAATTCCACCTCAGACAAAGACATTTGGAATCAATGTAAAAGGCCCCTCCCTCAGAAGATCAAAAAGAACATCGAGCCAAGATCAAGTTCACTGATCCATGAGAACTGCAAAACTTTAGAGCTACAGGAATACAGCACATAGAACTCATGGCTTTTTTCCCATGATTCTTTAGTTTTTCAAAGTTAATTTTTAAAAATTATTTTTCATTCTATTTTTTAAAACCTTTTTCTCTTTCCTATCTTAACATTATATATATATATATATATATATATATATATATATATATATTTAATATAATTTAAAAATACTTTTTTAATCTGTTTAAATTTTCATTGTTATAGTCATATTCTATCACTTCATTGTTTTTTGTGTAGATAGATAGATAGATAGATGATAGATTTTTCTTTCTTTAAAATTTTGGGATATTGTTTCTTCTAATAGACCAAAATATATCCAAAATCTAGTGCATGGCTTTGTTCTACTCTCCAGCTTGATGACATTCTTTCCTCTTTTTTAAATGTTTTCAAAAAACTTCTTATCAACACCTTTTTTAGAATCCTTTTAAATTTTCATCTTTATGGTCATATTCCAACCCTTCACCATGTTTACCCTCATTTTATATATATATATATATATATATATGTTTTTCTTTCTTTAAAATTTTCGGAGTCATGTTCATCTCACAGGCCAAAATACACCCAAAATGAAGTGTGTGGCTCTGTTCTAGTCACCAGTCTAGTGTGTGTGTGTGTGTGTATGTGTGTATTTTGTTTGGGTCTCTTTTGATTTGGTTAGTGTATATTATTCTGGAGTCATTGCTAGCCCTTATTTCCCCTTTAGTATTTTGTTCTCTCATTCATCTATTCTTATCTGGATAAAAAGACAAGGCAAAAATACTCACCTCAAAAAAAGAACAAGAGGCAGTACTGATGGCTAGGGACCTAATCAATATGGACATCAGTAATATGTCAGACCTAGAGTTCAGAATGATGATTATCAAGGTGCAAGTTAGGTTCAAAAAAAGGATGGAAGATATTAGAGAATCCCTTTCTGGAGAAATAAAAGAACTAAAATCTAAACAAGTTGAAATTTAAAAAGCTATTAAAGAACTTCCCTATGACCCTGCAATTGCACTACTGGGTATTTACCCCAAAGATACAGATGTAGTGAAAAGAAGGGCCATCTATACCCCAGTGTTTATAGCAGCAATGGCCATGGTCACCAAACTGTGGAAAGAACCAAGATGCCCTTCAATGAACAAATGGATAAGGAAGATGTGGTCCATATTCACTATGGAGTATTATGCCTCCATCAGAAAGGACAAATACCCAACTTTTGTAGCAACATGGACAGGACTGGAAGAGATTATGCTGAGTGAAATAAGTCAAGCAGAGATTCAATTATCATATGGTTTCACTTATTTGTGGATCATAACAAATAGCATAGAGGACATGGGGAGATAGAGAGGAGAAGAGAGTTGGGGGAAATTGGAAGGGAAGGTGAACCATGAGAGACTATGGACTCTGAAAAACAATCTGAGGGTTTTTGAAGGGGCGGGGGGTGGGAGGTCGGGGTACCAGGTGGTGGGTATTATAGAGGGCACAGATTGCATGGAGCACTGGGTGTGGTGCAAAAATAATGAACACTGTTATGCTGGAAATAAAAAATAAATTTTAAAAAAAGCTATTAATGAGCTGCAATAAAAAATGAAGGCTCCTACTGCTAGGATAAATGAGACAGAAGAGAGAATTAGTGATATAGAAGACCAAATGATGGGGAATAAAGAAGCTGAGTGAAAGAGAGACAAACAACTACTGGATTACGAGGGGAGAATGTGAGAGATAAGTGATATCATAAGATAAAACAATATTAGAAAAATTGGGATTCCAGAAGAAGAAGAAAGAGAGAGGGGGCAGAATGTATATTGGAGAGAATTATTATAGAGAATTTCCCTAATATGGCAAAGGAAACAAGCATCAAAATCCAGGAGGTGCAAAAAACCCACCTCAAAATTAATAAAAATAGGTCCACACACTGTCATTTAAACTTACAAGTCTTAGTGACAAAGAGAAAATCTTGAAAGCAGCTCAGAACAATAAGTCTGTAACATTTAAATGTAGAAATATTAGATTGGCAGCAAACCTATCCACAAAGACCTGTCATGCCAGAAAGAACTGGCATAATAATCTCAGAACATTAAATGAGAAAAACATATGGCCAAGAGTACTGTATCCAGTTGGGCTATCACTAAAAATAGAGAAGAGATAAAAAGCTTCCAGGACAAACAAATATTTTTAAAAATTTGCAAACACCAAACTAGCCTTACAGGAACTACTGAAAGTTGTCCTCTAAGCAAAGAGAGAGCCTAAAAGTAGTAGACCAGAAAGGAACAGAGATAATATACAGTAACAGTCACCTTACAGACAGTACAATGGCACTACATTCATCTCTTTCAATAGTTACCCTGAATGTAAATGGGCTAAATGCCCCCATCAAAAGACACACGGTATCAGAATGGATTTTTTAAAAATCCATCAATATGCTTTCTACAAGAAAAGACCCAAAGACACTTCCAGATTTAAAGGGAGGGGATGGAAAACAATTTACCATGCTAATGGACATCAAAAGAAAACTGGGGTGGCAATCCTTATATCAGATACATCAGATTAAGCCAAAGACTATAATAAGAGATGAGGAAAGACACTATATCATTCTTAAAGGGTCTGTCCAACAAGAAGATTGGACAATTTTAAATATCTATGCCCCTAACATGGAAGCAGCCAACTACATAAATCAGTTAATAACAAAATCAAAGAAACACGTTGACAATAATACAATAATAGTAGGGGACTTTAATACCCCCCACACACTGAAATGGACAGATCATCTAAGCAAAAAATCAATAAACGCCTATATAACACACTGGACCAGATGGACATCACAGATACATTCAGAACATTCCTTCTCAAAGCAACAGAATACAAATTCTTCTCTAGTGCACATGGAACATTCTCCAGAATAGATCACATCCTGGGTCACAAATCAGGTCTCAATGGGTCCCAAAAGACTGGGATCATTCCCTGCATATTTTCAGACTACAATGCTTTGAAACTAGAACTCAACCACAAGAGGAAAGTTCAAAATAATTCAAATACATGAAGGGTAAAGAGTATCCTTCTAAAGAATGAATGGGTCAACCAGTAAATTAAAGAACTGAAAAAATTCAGGGACACAAATGAAAATGAATACACAACTGTTCAAAATTTTTGGGACACAACAAAGGCGGTCCTGAAAGGAAAGTATATATAGCAACACAAGCCTTTCTCAAGAAACAAGAAAGTTCTCAAGTACACAACCTAACCCTACACCTAAAGGAGCTGGAGAAAGAACACCAAAGAAAGCCTAAACCCAGCAGGGGAAGAAAAATAATAAACATCAAAGCAGAAATTAATGAAATAGAAACCAAAAAAAAAAAAAAATAGAACAAATCAATGAAACTCAGAGCTGGTTCTTTGAAAGAATTAATAAGATTGATAAATCCCTGGCCAGACTTATCAAAAAGAAAAAAGAAAGGATCCAAATAAATAAAATCATGAATGAAAGAGGAGAGATCACAACTAACACCAAAAAAAGACAATTATAAGAACATATTATGAGCAACTATAGACCAGCAAATTTGACAATCTGGAAGAAATGGATGCATTTGTAGAAACATATGAACTACCAAAACTGAACCAGTAAGAAATAGATGACCTGGGGGGAGGAGTCAAGATGGCGGAGAAGTAGCAAGCTGAGACTGCTTCAGCTAGCCGTAGATCAGCTAGATAGCTTATCTAAAGATTGCAAACACCTGAAAATCCATCGGCAGATCGAAGAGAAGAAGAACAGCAATTCTGGAAACAGAAAAACAACCACTTTCTGAAAGTAAATAAAGACTAATTCAAATGTTTTTTCATTAAAAAAAAAAAGAAAAAAGAAATAGATGACCTGAACAGACCCATAACCAGTAAGGAGATTGAAGCAGTCATCAACAGTCTCCCAACAAACAAAAACCCAGGGCCAGACAGCTTCCTAGAGGAATTCTACCAAACATTTAAAGAAGAATTAATACCTCTTCTCCTGATACCGTTCCAAAAAATAGAAATGGAAAATAAAAAATAGAAATGGAAAACTACCAATCTCACTTTATGAGGCCAGCATTACCTTAACCCCAAAACCAGACAAAGACCCCCATCAAAAGGGAGAATTACAGGCCAATATCCTGATGAACAATATCCTGATGTAAAAATTCTCATCAAAATACTAGACAATAGGATCCAACAGTACATTAAAAGGATATTCACCATGACGAAGTAGGATTTATTCCTGGGCTGTGAGTTTGGTTCAACATCTGCAAGTCAATCAATGTGATACAATACATTAATAAAAGAAAGAATAAGAACCATATGATACTCTCAATAGATGCTGAAAAAAGCATTTGACAAAGTACAGCATCCTTTCTTAACCAAAACTCTTCACAGCATAGAGATAGAGGGTACATAACTTAATAACATAAAAGCCATCTATGAAAAATATACAGCAAATACCATTCTCAATGAGGAAAAACTGAGAGCTTTTCCCCTAAGGTCAGGAACACAGCAGGGCTGTCCACTATCACTCCTGCTATTCAACATAGTACAAAAGAAATAAAGGCATCCAAATCAGCAAAGAAGAAGTCAAACTCTCCCTTTTTGCAAACAATTTGATACTTTATGTGGAAAACCCAAAAGACTCCACACCCAAACTATTAGAACTCATACAGGCATTCAGCAAAGTGTCAGGATATGAAATCAGTGCACGCAAATCATTTGCATTTCTATACACCAACAGCAAGACAGAAGAATGAGAAATTAAGGAGTCAATTCCATTTACAATTGCACCCAAAGCCATAAGATACCTAGGAATAAACCTAACCAAAGAAGCAAAGAATCTGTACTCAGAAAACTATAAAGTACTCATGAATGAAATTGAGGAAGACACAAAGAAATGGAAAAATGTTCCATGCTCACGGATTAGAAGAACAAATATTGTGAAAATGTCTATGCTACCTAAAGCAATCTACACATTTAATGCAATCCCTATTAAAGTACCATCAATTTTTTTTTCAAAGAAATGGAACAAATAATCCTACAATTTATATGAAACCAGAAAGGACCCTGAGTAGCCAGAGGAATGTTGAAAAAGAAAACTAAAGTTGGTGGCATCAGAATTCCAGACTTCAAGCTCTATTACAAAGCTGTAATCATCAAGACAATATGGTCCTGGTACAAAAACAGACATACATCAATGGAACACAATAGAGAGCCCAGAAATGGACCCTCAACTCTAAGGTCAACTAATTTTTGACAAAGCAGGAATGAATGTCCAATGGAAAAAAGACAGTCTCTTCAACAAATCGTGTTGGGAAAATTGGACAGTTACATGCAGAAGAAAGAAACTGGACCATTTCCTTACACCACACACAAAAATAAACTCAAAATGGATGAAAGACTTCAATCCATCAAAATCCTTGAGGAGAGCACAGGCAGAAATGTCTTCAACTCAGCTGCAGCAGCTTCTTCCTAGAAACATTGCCAAAGGCAAGGGAAGCAAGGGCAAAACTGAACCATTGGGACTTCTTCATCAAGATAAAAATCTTTTGCAAAGCAAAGGAAACAGTCAATAAAAGCAAAAGTCAACTGACAGAATGGGAAAAGATATTCACAAATGACATATCAGATAAAGGGCTTGTATCCAAAATCTATAAAGAATTTATCAAACTCAACACCCAAAGAACAAATAATCCAATCAAGAAGTGGGCAGAATACATGAATAGACATTTCTGCAAAGACATCCAAATGGCCATCAGACACATGAAGAAGTGTTATACATTACTCATAATCAGGGAAATACAAATCAAAACCACAGTGAGATAACACCTCACACCAGTCAGAATGGCTAAAATTAACTAATCAGGAAATGGTAGTTGTTGGTGAGGAGGCATTTCCTGTTGGTGGAAATGCAAGCTGGTGCAACCACTCTGGAAAACAGCATGGACATTCCTCAAAAAGCTGAAAATAGAGCTACCCTATAACCCAGCAATCACACTACTAGGTATTTACACTAAAGATACAAATGTAGGGATCCTAAAGGGCATGTGCACCCAGATGTTTATAGCAGCAATGTCCACAACAGCCAAACAATGGAAAGAACCTAGATGCCAATCAACAGATGAATGGATAAGAAGTTTTATATATACAATGGAATACTATGCAACCATCAAAAATGAAATCCTGCCATTTGCAATGAAATGGATGCAAATTAGCGAAATAAGTCAATCAAAGAAAGACAATTATCATATTATCTCTCTGATATGAGGAATTTGAGAGGCAGGGTGGGGGATTATAGAGGGTAAGGAGGGAAAAATTGAAAGAAGACAGGATGGAGGAGGAAGACAAACCATAAGAGGCTCTTAATCTCAGGGAATAAATTGGGGGTTGCTGGGGGGTGGTGGGAGTAACAGGGTGACTGGGTTATGGACATTGGGGAGGGTATGTGCTATAGTGAGTCCTATGAATTGTGTTAAGATTGATGAGCCACAGACCTGTACCCCTGAATCAAATAATACATTATATGTTAATATAATTAATTAATTATTTAAAATAAAAGAGAAAATAAAACTGAAGATCAGTACCCCTTATAAATCTAAATACAAAAATTCTCAATAAAAGGCTAGCAAGGACAAATAAATGTCCCATAATCTTCTCAATAGACAGAGTATATGATAAAATCTAACACTGTTTCCTAATAAAAACACAAGAGGAACTAAAAAAGAAAAGAACTTCTATAACCTGATAAGCAGCATCTATGAAAAACTTATAACTAACATTTCATTTAATAGTCAAAGAGTGAATGCTTGTACTCTAAGATCAAGACCAAGACAACGGTGTCTCCTTTAAACACTCTGATTCAATTTCTGTTCAACAGGACAATTAGGCAATAATATGAAACAAAGATATTCAGATTGGAAAGGGAGAAGTAAAACTATCTTTACTGTCAGATGACATGATCTTATATACATAAAAAATCCTAAAGAATATATATACACACACAAATTATTAGATATGAGAAATGAACTAAGCAATATTATAGGATCAAAATATAAGATCGACATACAAAAGAACCTGTGTTTCTGTACACTTGCAATGACAAACCCTGAACTCTGTTATAAAACAATTCCACTTACAATAATATCGAAAATAATAAAATACTTAGGAATAAATTTAACTAGATAGGTGCAAAACATACCCTGAAAGTTACAAAACATTTTTGAAAGAGATTTTAAAAGACTTTAAATAAATGGAAAGACATTCCATGTTCACGGATTGGAACAAATACTATTGTTAAGATGTCAGTACTCTCCAAATTGATCTACAGATTCAATGGAATTCCTGTAAGAAAACAAGCTGCTTTTTTTTTTTTTTTTTTTGCATGAATTGAGTGAGTTGATTCTAAAATTTACATGGAAATACAAGGGATTCAGAAAGCCAAAACTATATAGAAAAAGAACAAAGTTGTCATGAATCACACTTCCTAATATCAAAACTTATTACAAAGCTACACTAATCCAGACAGTGTGATACTGGTATAATGCTAGACATAAAGATCAATTGAATAGTATTGAGAGTCCAGAGTATCCTTAAATTATGTTCAGTTGATTTTCAACAGATATTATAAGATAATTAGATGAGGAATTAAGTCTTTTCAACATATGGTGCTGGGACAACTGGGTAGCTATAAACAAAAGAATGAGGTTGAACCCCTACCTCCCACCATATACAAAATTAACTCAAAATGAATCAAAGACCTAAATGTAAGAGATAAAACCATAAAATTCTTAGAAGAAATGATGTGAATATTCATGACCTTGGATTAGGAAATGATTTATTAGCTATGAGACCAAATACAAGCAACAACAGAAGTTAAATAAATTTAACTTATACAAAATTTAAAACTTTGTACTCAAACATGAAAAAAGTGAAAATACAATTCACAGAATAATAGGAATTTTTACAAATCATATATGTTTGATAAGGGACTTGAATCAAGAGTATTTAAAGACCCAACTTTTGTAGCAACATGGATGGGACTGAAAGAGATTATGCTGAGTAAAGTGGGTCAGGCAGAGAGGGTCAGTTATCGTATGGTTTCACTTATTTGTGGAGCATAACAAAAAGCATGGAGGACATGGGGAGTTAGAGAGAAGGGTGTTGGGGTAAATTGGAGGAGGAGGTGAATCATGAGAGACTGTGGACTCTGAAAAACAATCTGAGGGGTTTGAAGTGGCGGGGGAATGGGAGGTCGGGGTACCAGGTGGTGGGTATTATAGGGGGCACAGATTACATGGAGCACTGGGTGTGGTGAAAAAATAATGATACTGTTATGCTGAAAATAAATAAATGAAAAAAAAAAGAATATTTAAAGAAGTCTTTACCTTAACAATAAAAAAGACAACCCAACTTAAAAATTGGCAAAAGGGGGACGCCTGAGTGGCTCAGTTGGTTAAGCGGCTGCCTTCGGCTCAGGTCATGATCCCAGCGTCCTGGGATTGAGTCCCACATCGGGCTCCTTGCTCGGCAGGGAGCCTGCTTCTCCCTCTGCCTCTAGCCTGCCACTCTGTCTGCTTGTGCTTACGCTCTGTATCTCTCTCTCTCTAACAAATAAATTAAAAAAATCTTAAAAAAAAAAATTGGCGGGCGCCTGGGTGGCTCAGTGGGTTAAGCCGCTGCCTTCGGCTCAGGTCATGATCTCAGGGTCCTGGGATCAAGTCCCGCGTTGGGCTCTCCGCTCAGCGGGGAGCCTGCTTCCTCCTCTCTCTCTCTCTGCCTGCCTCTCTGCCTACTTGTAATCTCTCTCTGTCAAATAAATAAATAAAATCTTTTAAAAAAAATTGGCAAAAGGTCTGAGTAAACATTTTTTCAAAGAAGATATACAAGTGATTAATATGCACATAAAAAGATTTGCATTAGGGAAATGCAAATCAAAACCACAACGGAAAACAACTTTGTATTCACTAATATAGCTATACTCAAATAAACAGATAAATGTTGAAGACGGTGTAGAGAAATTGGAACTCTCATGCATTGTTGGTGAATTGTAAGTTGCAGCCATTTTGGAAAACAGTTTGACAGTTTCTTAAAAATATAGATTTGCCACATTTTTATCCCAAGATCTATAACCAAGAGAAATGAAAACAACATCTGCCCAAAAACTTGTATACAAATGCTCATAGCATCATTCTTCATATATCCAAAAGGTAGAAACAACTCAAGTGATGAATGGATGAATGTCCATCAGCTGATGAGTTGATCAAGAATTGTGGTATATCCATACAATTAAATGTTATTTAGTAATAAAAAGGAATAATGGAGTACTGATACATTCTACCAAATGTATGAACCTTGAAAACATAAGCTACTTTTAAAAAATTGTATGTGAAGGCCATATATGGCATTATTCCATTTATACAAAATGTCCATAATAGGCAAATTTAGAGACAGAAAGTAGACCATTGATTGCCAGGCACTGGAGGAAGGATAAATGGAGACCGTTTGCTAATAGGTACAGCTTATTTGGAGAATGATGAAAATATTCAGGAATAAGGTGGTAATGAATGACTTCCGGAATATACTAAAAGTCACTAAATTGTATATTTTGGAAGAGTGAATTTTGTGATATATGAATCATATCTCAATAAAGCTGTTATTTAAAAAAACAATGAACAGATGGACACGAGTTGTTTCCATATCCTGGCTATTGTAATTAATGCTGCAATAGACATAGGGGTACATATACTTTTTTAAACTAAGGTATAATGCTAAGTGAAATAAGTCAGTAAGAGAAAGATAAATATTATATGATTTCACTTATATGTAGAATTTAAGAAACAAAATAATGAACAAAGAAAAAAAGAGACAAATAAAAAACCAGACTCTTAAATACAGAAAACAAACTCGTGGTTGCCTGAGAGGAGGTGGGTGGGGGAATGGGTTAAATAGATAAAGGTGGTTAAGAGTACATTTACATTTATCTTGATGAGCACTGAGAAATGTACAGAATTGTTGAATCATTATTTTATATACCTGAAACTAATATAACATTATATACTAATTACACTTCAATTTAAAAAATGAGATAACTGGAGACAAGATGGCGGGGAAGTAGGAGGAGGCGCCTTTCAACCTGTACCCTAAAGTGAGCTGATTACCTACCAAAGAACTCAGATCACCCATGAAATCAGCCTGAGATCAGAATTGTACACGTCTGGATCTCTACAGGGGCACAAGATGCCAGTGGGCAGGTAAAGTGGAGTGGGAACATCGGACTGATATCGGAAGATAAACAAAAAGGGGAGGGAGCCAGCAGAGGCAACCGATTGGAAAGTAATACCCCAATACGAGAGTGCCCTGCATCTGGTGACCAGCATTAACTTGGAGTCTGGTTGAAAGCACTCAAAAAGAGCAAAGGATTGTCGGGGGGAATTTTGGGAATCAGGGTTGCTAGGGACAGGGGCTTAAGTCCCGGGACCCAAGACAGCCTCTCCTGGCACTGAGCCAGAGAAAGTGTGGCGGAGAAACCAGGTCTTGCTCCCTGAGCTGCCAGCGCACCCAAGAATGCATGGGGTCTGGCTCCTGTGAGGGGCTGGGCACCTCACCAGATGGCAGAATGCCGTGCCATGCTAACAGAGCCTGAGATGCGTGCACCCCACACCCTCCCCTGAGAGAGGTGCGCAAAGGCCCAGCCCGGCACTCTTAGACCCGGAATGACCAGGCACTCCCAGCCCAGGCCAGCGGGAAAATCTCAGTGTGCAATCGCTGCTTGGAACCTCTCTGGCAGTCTGGAGCCACCCAGACAGCCGCCGCTGCCATGGTTTTGGGTACAAGCAGGAGATCCTTTGTCCCCAGGGACCGCTACTCGGAACCTGCTCTGCCAGCAGCCAAGGGAATTTATATGGGCTCTGAAGCACCCACAGGGGAGGAGACTGAGGCTTCTCTCTGAGAGGGAAGTCGGGGTACAGTTTGCTTTCCTCTAAACCTCCAAAAACCATCAAAAGCTATCAAGGTGAGAGAAAAGAAGTGAACAAACACAAAAACCTCCAGGGGAAAAAAAAAACCTGAAAAATCTGGTTTCCTCAGAGCCCACCCCCTTCAGGGGGGCAGGAGAACTTAACTCAGGGAACATCATTGACTGAGAACCCACGTGGCAGACCCCTTCCCCAGAAAACCAACCAGGAAAGAAAAACAAACAAACAAAAAAGACTACAAGAGAACAACTACCACTACTTCATAGATACAACTTTTATTTTTAACTCATTCCTACTATTCTGGTTCATTTTATTTTATATAGATAAATTTTTAACCTATTTACCATCACAGTGAGATGTCCAGTACATCAAATTCCATAATAATATTTTAACCTGAACTTTTTTATACATACACCTGTGTTTTTCTTTTGCTATTCTATTTTTTAATTTTCTTTTAATTTTAATTTGGTTTAGTCTAGTTTATTCCTTTTTTATTTTTATTTTCTAATATTCATATAGAGTTAAACTTCAAGGTAATCTCTTTTCCCCAATGAATGCTACCCCTGTAGGTAAACCAATTTTTCATCCCCCTTTATCTTAGGAAAGTTGAGTCCTTTAACAAAGATATCAAGATACATCCAGGAAGAATCAAAACAACCTTCCTCACACACACTGAGAATTTATAACCACTTTCCCATCTTTTTCTTCTGCCAGTGTTTCTGTGTATTTGTGTTTGTCCTGATAGTATATAAATCTTATACTTGGGGTTCCTTTTGATGAGGTTCTTCATTTTTTTTTTTGGTTATATATATATATATTTTTTTTTCTCTTCTCATATATTTTATCACTCTTTTTGTTTGTCTGTTTTTGTTTGTATACTTCATAAATCTTACCTTGGGGCCCATTTGGGCTGAACCTTCTCTTTTATCTTCCCTTTTTTTCCTGTCTCTCCCTTTCTCTCTTTTTTTTCTTTTTCTTTTCTTTTTTCTCTCATTTGGGTGGGGAACCCTGACTGTTCAGAAGCATTCCAGGGTGCATCATGACTGCACTATGGTCGATACATCCAGCTACATCCATTCAGTCATCTCTCACCAAAATGACTAGGAGGAAGAATTCCCAATAGAAGAAAAATACAGAGGATGGGCCTTCTGCAACAGAGCTAATGGCTATCAACATAGACAATATGTAAGAAAGAGAGTTCAGGCTAACAATTATCCAGGCAATAGCTAGATTGGAGAAAGCCATGGATGACCAAACGGAATTGATTAAGGCAGAACTGAAAGCCACCAGGGATGATGTTCACAATTTAGGACAGAACTGAAAGCCACAAGAGATGATGTTCACAATGCTCTCAATGAGTTCCAATCTAATCTAAATTCTCTAAAAGCTAGGGTAACTGAGACAGAAGATAGGATTAGTAATCTGGAGAACAAACAGATAGAGAGAAAGGATCAGGAGGAAGCCTGAAACAAACAGCTTAGAAGCCATGAAAACAGAATCAGGGAAATAAATGATGCCATGAAACGTTCCAACATCAGAATTATTGGAATCCCTGAAGGGGAGGAGAAAGAAAGAAATATAGAAGATATAGTGGAACAAGTTCTTCATGAAAATTTTCCCAATCTCGTGAATGGAACCAGCATTCATGTACTAGAGGCAGAACGGTCTCCCCCCAAGATTATAGATTCCAAAAAAACACCAAGGCACCTTAATGCCTTGTATAGTAAATTGTATAGTAAATACATATACATATACTATATGTATATGTATGTATACATACACATATAATAAAATACATATACATATAGTAAATAATCAATAGTAAAATTGAGAAATCATAATTGTAGATACAATCTCTTGAAAGCTGCTAGGACAAAGAGGCTCCTCACATCAGAATAACGTCAGACCTTTCCACAGAGACCTGGCAAGCCAGAAAGGGCTGCCAAGATATATTCAGGGCACTAAATGAGAAGAACATGCAGCCAAGAATACTTTATCCAGCAAGACTGACATTCAAAATGGATGGAGAGATAAAGAGTTTCCAAAACCGGCAAGGCTTAAAAGACTATGCAACCACCAAGCCGACACTGCAGGAAATATTAAGGGGGGTTCTATAAAAGAGGAAAAATCCTAAGAATAGCATTGAACAGAAATATAGAGACAATCTACAGAAAGAAAGACTTCAAAGGTAACACGATGTCAATAAAAACGTATCTATCAATAATCACTCTCATGTGAATGGCCTAAATGTGTCCATAAAATGACACAGGGTTGCAGATTGGATAAAACGACAGGACCCATCCATATGTTGTCTACAAGAGACCCATTCTGAACCTAAAGATACACCCAGACTGAAAGTGAAGAGATGGAGAAGAATCTTTCATGCCAATGGGCCTCAAAAGAAGGCCAGAGTAGCAATTCTCATATCAGATAAATTGGATTTTAAACTAAAGACTGTAGTCAGAGATACAGGACACTACATATTTCTTAAAGGGACTATCCACCAAGATGATCTAACAGTTATAAATATCTACACCCCCAATATGGGAGCAGCCAATTACATAAGAAAATTATTAATCAAGATAAAGAGTCATATTGATATGAATACATTAATAGTAGGAGATCTTAACATGCCTCTCTCAGAAATAGACAGATCATCAAAGCAGAAAATCAATAAAGAAACAAGAGCATTGCATGACACATTGGACCAGATGGACCTCATAGATATATACAGAACATTTCACCCTAAAACAACAGAATACTCATTCTTCTCAAGTGCACATGGAACCTTCTCAAGAATAGACCACATATAGGGTCACAAATCAGGACTCAACCAATACCAAAAGACTGAGATTATTCCCTGCATATTCTCAGATCACGATGCTTTGAAACTGGAGCTCAATCACAAGGAAAAGTTTGGAAGGAACTCAAACACCTGGAAGCTAAAGACCACCTTGCTTAGGAATGCTTGGATCAACCAGGAGATCAAAGAAGAACTGAAACAATTCATGGAAACCAATGAGAATGAAGACACTTTGGTCCAGAACCTATGGGATATAGCAAAGGCTGTCCTAAGGGGTAAATACATAGCCATCCAAGCCTCCCTCAAAAAAATTGAAAAATCCAGAATACAGCAGCTGTCTCTACACCTTAAAGAACTGGAGAATCAACAACAAATCAAACCAACTCCACACATAAGAAGGGAAATAATCAATATTAGAGCAGAGATCAATGAGGTAGAAACCAGAGATGCAGTAGAACGTATCAATGAAACTAGAAGCTGGTTTTTTGAAAGAATCAATAAGATCAATAAACCATTGGCCACACTAATCCAAAAGAAAAGAGAGAAAGCCCAAATTAATAAAATTATGAATGAAAAGGGAGAGATCACAACGAACACCAAGGAAGTAGAAACAATCATCAGAAGTTATTATCAACAGTTATATGCCAATAAGCTAAGCAACCTAGATGAAATGGATGCATTCCTGGAAAACTATAAACTCCCAAAATTGAACCAGGAAGAAATTGGCAACCTGAATAAACAGGTATCTAGTAACAAGATTGAGGCAGTGATCAAAAACCTCCCAGGACCTGACAGATTCCCTGGGAAATTCTACCAAACTTTCAAAGAAGAAATAACACCTATTCTCCTGAAGCTGTTTCAAAAAATTGAAGCAGAAGGAAAACTTCCAGACTCTTTCTATAAAGCCAGCATTACCCTGATCCCCAAACCAGGCAAAGACCCTACCAAAAAGGAGAATTTCAGACCAATATCCCTGATGAATATGGATGCTAAGATTCTCAACTAGATCCTAGAAACAGAAACCAACAGCACATTAAAAAGATTATCCGCCATGACCAGGTGGGATTCATCCCTGGTTTACAAGGATGGTTCAACATTTGCAAATCAATCAATGTGATAGAACAAATTAATAAGAAAAGAGAGAAGAACCACATGGTTCTCTCAATTGATGCAGAAAAAGCATTTGACAAAATCCAGCATCTGTTCCTGATTAAAACCCTTCAAAGTATAGGG
Organism: Mustela lutreola; assembly: GCF_030435805.1. Taxonomy (NCBI): domain Eukaryota; kingdom Metazoa; phylum Chordata; class Mammalia; order Carnivora; family Mustelidae; genus Mustela; species Mustela lutreola. Next base: position 76,443,656 of record NC_081292.1, read on the forward strand.
ATAGAGGGAACATTCCTGAACTTCATAAACTATCTATGAAAGACCCACAGCAAATATCATCCTCAATGGGAAAAAGCTTGCAGCCTTCCCATTGAGATCATGAACACGACAAGGGTGCCCACTCTCACCACTCTTGTTCAACATAGTTTTAGAAGTCCTAGCAACAGCAATCAGACAACAAAGAGAAATAAAAGGTATCCAAATTGGCAATGAAGAAGTCAAACTCTCTCTCTTCACAGATGACATGATTCTTTATATGGAAAACCCACAAGACTCCACCTCCAAACTACTAGAACTCATACAGCAATTCAGTAACATGGCAGGATACAAAGTTAATGTATAGAAACCAGTGGCTTTCTTGTACACTAACAATGAAAATACAGAAAGGGAAATTAGAGAATCGATTCCATTTACTATAGCACCAAGAACCATAAGATACCTGGAAATAAACCTAACCAAAGAGGTAAAGGAACTGTACTCGAGGAACTACAGAACACTCATAAAAGAAATTGAAGAAGACACAAAAAGATGGAAGACCATTCCATGCTCTTGGATCAGAAGAATAAACATTGTTAAAATGTCTATACTGCCTAGAGCAATCTATACTTTTAATGCCATTCCGATCAAAATTCCACCAGTATTTTTCAAAGAGCTGGAGCAAATAATCCTAAAATTTGTATGGAATCAGAAGAGACCCCGAATCGCTAAGGAAATGTTGAAAAACAAAAATAAAACTGGGGGCGTCGCGTTACCTGATTTCAAGCTTTACTACAAAGCTGTGATCACCAAGACAGCATGGTACTGGCATAAAAACAGACACATAGACTAGACCAGTGGAACAGAGTAGAGAGCCCAGATATGGACCCTCAACTCTATGGTCAAATGATCTTCAACAAAACAGGATAAAATATACAGTGGGAAAAAGACAGTCTCTTCAATAAATCGTGCTGGGAAAATTGGACAGCTATATGTAGAAGAATGAAACTCGACCATTCTCTTACACCGTTCACAAAGATAAACTTGAAATGGATAAAAGACCTCAACATGAGGCAGGAATCCATCAGAATCCTAAAGGAGAACATAGGCAGTAACCTCTTCAATATCAACCACAGCAACTTCTTTCAAGATATGTCTCCAAAGGCAAAGGAAACAAAAGCGAAAATAAACTTTTGGGACTTCATCAAGATCAAAAGCTTCTGCACAGCAAAGGAAACAGTCAACAAAGAGGCAACCCACGGAATGGGAGAAGATATTTTCAAATGACAGTACAGACACAAGGTTGATATCCAGGATCTATAAAGAACTCCTCAAACTCAACACACACAAAACAGACAATCATATTTTTTAAAAAAATGGGCAGAAGTTATGAACAGACACTTCTCCAATGAAGACATACAAATGGCTATCAGACACATGAAAAAATGTTCATCATCACTAGCCATTAGGGAAATTCAAATTAAGACCACATTGAGATACCACCTTATACCAGTTAGAACAGCCAAAATTAGCAAGACAGGAAACATGTGTTGGAGAAGATGTGGAGAAAGAAGAACTCTTTTCCACTGTTGGTGGGAATGCAAGTTGGTGCAGCCACTTTGGAGAACAGTGTGGAGATTCCTCAAGAAATTAAAAATAGAGAAAAAAAAATAGAGCTGCCCTATGACCCTGCAATTGCACTTCTGGGTATTTACCCCAATGATACATATGTAGTGAAAAGAAGGGCAATGTGTACCCCAATGTTTATAGCAGCAATGGCCATGGTCGCCAAACTGTGGAAAGAACCAAGGTGCCCTTCAACAGATGAATGGATAAGGAAGATGTGGTCCATATACACTATGGAGTATTATGCCACCATCAGAAAGGATGAATACCCAACTTTTGTAGCAACATGGACGGGACTGGAAGAGATTATGCTGAGTGAAATAAGTCAAGCAGAGAGAGTCAATTATCATATGGTTTCACTTATTTCTGGAGCATAACAAATTAACAAATAGCATGGAGGACAAGGGGAGATAAAGAGGAGAAGCGAGTTGAGGGAAATCGGAAGGGGAGATGAACCATGAGAGACTATGGACTGTGAAAAAGAACCTGAGGGTTTTGAAGGGGTGGGGGGGTGGGAGGTTGGGGGAACCAGGTGGTGGGTATTAGGGACGGCACAGATTGCCTGGAGCACTGGGAGTGGTGCAAAAACAATGAATACTGTTATGCTGAAAAGAAATAAAAATTTTTTTTAAAATGAGATAACTTTCACAACAATTAGAGCCTAGGATGGCTCTAATCAACAATACAGACAATAGCAAAGTTGGTGAAGTTATGGAAAAAATAGAACCCTCACACATTGCTATTGGGATTGTAAATTGGTGCAGCTACTTAGAAAATACTTTGACAGTTCCTCAAAGTCTTAAACATGGAATTTCCACGTGGCCCAGAAATCTCACTCTTGGGTATACACTGAAGGGAAATGAAAATATACATCCCCCCAAAAAAACTTGTACACAAATGTTCATACAGCATTATTCGTAACAGCTAAAAGGGTGAAAACGGAGGCTCCTGGGTGGCTCAGCGGGTTGAACATCGGACTCTTGATTTTGGCTCAGGTCATGAGCTCAGGGTCCTGAGATGGAGCTCTTGTTGGGCTCCACACTCAGCAGGGAGTCTACTTGAGTAGCAGGATGTCTACTTGACTTTCTCTCTCCCTCCCTGGTTGCCCCTCATCCTGTTCATGCATGCACATGTGTGATCTCTCTCTTTCAAATAAATATTTTTTAAAAATTAAAAACAATTCAGATATTCATAAACTAATGAATGGGTAACCTAAACGTTGTCTACCCATAGAGTAGAATATTAGACATGATACAAAAATGTAACAAAAAAGCAACAGAAGTTTTTTATGAGAAGCAATTGACTATATGGAATTTATAATATTTGATAAATCACATGCTAAACATGCTTTATATCAGTAAAATTTATAATAAATTTCTCTCTATAAAAATATACATATATGCATATATATTCATAATGTAAGTGTATATATACATTTTTAAAATATGAGTTGTGCTAATCCCCTCATTTATGGAACTAGTGTGCCTTTGACTTGATATCTCTACAGCAATGTCACTGATGGGCCAGACCAAATGCTTAGACAATTTATTATATTATTGAAAATCCATTTCCCTCTTTTAACTGTCACAATAATTTCCAAATCTTGGCTGACTACTTCTCCATTCAGGGTTGACATCTTTTATCACAAAGCGTGAAAAGCAATCAAGCCTCAACACTTGACAGCACAGAGTCAAAGGACTTGCAGATTCATCTGCTCCTCCAGGTCTTGCCACAGAGCCTGTCTGTAATACTTCTTCATCAGAGGTATTGTAGTAACATGTACTTAGCTCATCTTTGGCAGAGACGTCCTAAGAAGGACGTTAACATACAGTACACACCCAGCCTCCCACACCCCTGTAATTTCCAACCTCAATCTATGCCCAAGTAAGTCAGAAGGTGAAGTTCCTGGCCCATTTTGCACTCTCTTGACAAACCAGTAACACAAATACAGCAAATGACAGTATTTTTCTCAAAATTATTGAGTATTCATGATTTTTCAGAGATTGGACTGAATACTTTCTAAGGTGTCATCCCATTTAATTCTTTTTTATTTTATTTTATATAGTTATTTGACTGAGAGAGATAGAGCACATGCACACAAGCAGAGGGAGCAGCAGAAGGAGAGGGGGAAACAGGTTCTCCTGAGCCTGATGCAGGGCTGGATCCCAGGACCCTGAGCCATGATCTGAGCAGAAGGCAGACACTTAACCAACTGAGCCACACAGGCACCTCCATCCTATTTAATTCTAAGACTGTATGAAGTACATAATATTTAACTCCCATTTTATAGGTGAGTGAACTGAGACATGGAGCAATTCAGGAACTCACTCAAAGCCATAATTCACTCAAAGCCATATAGCCCAGAAGAGCTGGATTCCAGATTTTTACTCAGGTAGTAATACCAGGTATCACTCTTAAATACTATGTTATTTAAATATGTAATATGTTAAAAATAAAATGAAATAACAAATTGAGAGACAATATTTTCAATTTATATAACAGAACTATCAGCCTTAGTGCATAAACAGAAACAAAAGATAGGAACAGGCAATTCATGACAAAATTACAAAAGCTAATAACCCTATCAAAAATTTCTACCTAAGTGAGTAAAGAAATTATATATATATATATATATATATATATATATATATATATATAGTTGGTTTATAGTGTTGGTATAGATATGAAATATTTTTTTAAAAATCACATTCATAAGTGATGAGAACATTACATGTTCCTCATTTTGGGAAGAGATTTGGCCTTAGAAATTGTCTATCTTTTGCCCCAGCATCTTTATAACTTTATAAATTATATTTGTATTTTTATAACTTTGTAAACTTTATAAACTTTTTATAACTTTGTAATTAAGAATTTTATCCCTAGGAAATAACTCTGGATGTGTACTGAGATTATCTACAAGGATCATCATTATAATACTACATCCCCCACCCCTGTTTTATTAAGATATAGTTAACTTACAACACCGTACTAGTTTAAGGTGTACAAAATAATGATTTGACATGTGTTCATTTGCAAAATGATTACCATAATAAGGTTGGTTAACATCCATCAACTCAAAAAAAAATAAATCCATCAACTCACATTGCTATAATTTTATTTTCTTGTGATAAGGCTTTATAAGATTTCCTTTTTTTAGCAACTTTCAAATATGTAATGCCATATGGTTATGGTTAACCCATAGCCATGATGCTATACATCACCCCAGAAATTATTTAACTTACAGCTGGAAGTTTGTACATTTTGACTACCCTCACCTATTTCCCCCAACCCCATCTCTGACAACCCCCAATCTGTTATGTTTCTAAGTTAGTTTTTTTTTAGATTCCACATATAAGTGTAATCATACAGTATTTGTCTTTCTCTGTCTGACTTATTTTTTAACATAATGCCCTCAAAGTTCATCCATGTTGTCGCAAATGGCAGGATTTCCTTCTTTTTATTGCTAAATAATATTCCATGCATGTGGCTGCATTAATTTTCATTCCCCATAAACAATGCACAGGGTTCCCTTATTTCCAGACCCTCACCCACATAGTCACTCTAGCTGGTGTGAGGTGATAGCTCATTGTGATTTTGCTTTGCATTTCCCTGATGATTAATGCTGTTGACTACTTTATCATGTACCTGCCAGCCATCTGTATGCTTTCTTTGAAAAAGAAAATGTCTATTCAGTTCCTCTGCTCATTTAATAACTGAATAGTTTATTATTTGGCTATTGAGTTGTATGAACTCTTCATATATTTTGGATATTATCCCTTCATTAAATATGATTTGCAGATATTTTCTCCTATTCCAGAGGTTACTTTTCCATCTCGTTGATGGTTTCCCTTTGCTGTGCACAAGATTTTTAGTTTACTGTCCTTTCATTGATCTATGTTTCTCTTTTTATGCTAATATCATACTCTTGCTTACTAGTGTTTTGTAATATAGTTTGAAATAAGCAAGTGTGATGCCTCGAGCTTTGTTCTTTCTCAAGAGGTTTGACTATCCCAGGTCTTTTATGGTTCTATACAAATTTTAGGACTTTTTTTCTATTCTTGTGAAATATGCCATGACAATTTTTATAGGGATTGCATTGAATCTATAGATTGTTTTGGACATTATTACAGTATTAATTTTTCTAATCCATGAGCATGGAATATCTTTCCACTTATCTGTGTCTCCTTCAATTTCTTTCATCTCTGTCTTATAGTTTTCAGTGTATAGATCTTTTACTTCCTTGGTTAAATTTATTCCTATGTATTTTATTCTTTTCGATACCATCATAAATAGGATTATTTTCTCAATTTCTCTTACAGTTTCTTGTTAGAGTACAGAAACACAACTGATTTTTACATATTGATTTTGTGTCCTGTAATTTTACTGAATGTGTTCATTAGTTCTAACAATTTTTCAATAGAGTCTTTAGGGTTTTCTGTACATATCATGTCATCTGTAAATAGAGACAGTTTTACTTCTTCCTTTCCAATGTGGATGATTTTTATTTCCATTTCTTGACTAATTCCTCTGGCTAGGACTTCCAGTGTTGTATTGAATAAAAGTGGCAATAGTGGGCATCCTTGTCTTGCTCCTGATCTTAGGAGAAAAGCCTTCAGTTTTTTGCTGTTGAATAGGATATTATCTGTGTTCTTTCCATGTATGGACTTCATTTTGTAGAGATAGATTCTCTCCTTAAAAGATTATTTTTACTTCTTTGTTTCTAACATTATTACTAAATAACAATATTAGTATACACACACTATTATACTCAACATTGTGATTAAGCTCTATAGAAGAAAACAAGGCATTATGAGAGAGAATAGGAGCATATAATTTAGAATAGGGTGTATTGGTCAATGATAGTCCTTCAGAGGAAGTGACATTGAAACTGATGCCCCAAAATAAGTAGGAATTAACCAGGTAAAGAGAAAATTGAAAGAGCATCTAGGTATCCTACATAAAGTCTTTAGGATCAGAAAGAATCAGGGATACCATAGAACCTGAAAGAAGTCTACTATGTTTGAGACAAAGTGAACAGTGAAGTCAAATGAGATTGGAAACAATATACACATTCTTTTTCTAGGGGAAACAATGTTGATCACTACCAGCAAACACACTGTTCATTATATTCTACTTGTTTCTTTGAAAGTCTTCATAATGTATATTTTTAAAATAAAAATAATAAACAATAAATCCATGAGAGCTAGAAGAATGGCCATATAGGAAAAATGTGATATTATTGGAATTAAATTTCCAGAAACTTTGAAAGAAGTGCACCTACAAAAAAAATCTAAGCAGGAGAGTTAGAAAGCTCTGAAGTTAAGCAAGTAATTGATCTTTTTTTTTTCATTTGATGAAAAATTTATACACAGTACACAAATCTTCAATGTATGTTTGTTGAGTTTTGACAAATGTGTGAACCCAACCTCCTATCAAGATAAGGAACATCACTATCTTTCTTCCATCCAATTCTCTCCTGCATTGCATAAAAGCAATCTGGTCTGATTTTTCTACTATACAGTAGTTTTAGCTGTTCTGGAATTTCATAGAAATGAAATCATAATTATGTACTCTTTCATGCAAGGCTTCCTTCATTCTGCATAACTTTTTGCATTTCATCCATGTTGTTGTATATATCAATAGTTTATCCCTTTTACCACTGGGGAGTAATCCATTGTGTTGATATGCAACAATTTGTTCATCCAGTCTCTGACTGAGCCACTTCCACTTGGGAGCCATTACTTACAAAAATGGCTGAAGATATATTTGTATAAATATTTTTGTTAACATGTGTTTTCACTTCTCTTGGAGCAATACCTAGAAGGGAATTATTGGGTCCTAAGGTGAGAAACAACTAGAACTTTTCCAATGTAATTATATCATGTACATTCCCATGCTATATTCTTGTTGCTCCCCAACTTTGTCAACATTTGGCATTGTCAGTCTTTTTAATTTTAGCCCTTCTGGTAAATGTGTACTGCTATGGAAGTAGCTACTTTTAATGTTTTTATACATAGTGAGACTTTTCTAATGCTAAATATTGTTCTAAGGCATGATTTTGGTTGACCACATACTGTTATTAGTACTAATGCCCTGTAATTCATTTAGTCACTTCCCCTGTTATCTCCTTTACAGATAAGTAGATAAGAAAATATATCTGGACAGTGAGAGCAACCTTGAAGGGAAGGGAGGGTTTTGAATGATGAAAGCAGAAATAAGACTTCAGCATTTGTTAAGAAACTTTTTTCTGACAACTAAATATAATATTTTCTATAAAATGTAATGTTAGCCTCTCCAGAATGGGGATGACTTAAGCTATATTGTCAAGATCACACAATGAATGTGACCCATCCAGGGCCAGGAGCGAGCGGGAGCAGTTGCTGGGCCATCTAGTAGCAAAGAAGTCAGTGATGTTAAATGATGGTTTTTGTACTGGAGTCCCTATGTACATAAGAGCTAAAAACAAAGTCTCCAGAAAAAGACCGATTACTAATCCTAAAATAGTAGGGGATGAAAGAAACAATGTGTAGATTATTTTTTTCCAGATTTGTTGAGATATAATTGACATATAATTTTGTGTGCATGTAAGACATACATTTTGATTATTTTTGAACAAAATGCCCCATCATTGCCATATCTTTCACCAGAAAGCAACTTTATATTTTTTAAATGATAAGAGCAAGTACTTTAATAGCACAAGGACAATTTATTGAACTATGGCTAGTTGTTTCTTCATTACTCCAGACACTGAGAGAATTTAGCAACCATTAAGCCTTACAGAGTACAAATTACTTATTTCAACAGAAATGAATAGAACCCCCTCAAATTTGTGAGCATGTGTGTGTGACTGCTTTTAGTTCAAATAATGGAGAATTTTGTTTTGAGAATGAAAGATCCAAAAAACTAAGTGCATTGCCAGAAGAATATTAAGGATATTTGGCAAGTTCCTCATTTCATTTAGTGAAAGAGCACTACAACTTCTTGCAAGGCACCTTTATGAGTTCCAGAATATTTGTGGATGGATTCTGTCCCAGTTCACTGTCTCCACCAGAGAGAATACAGAACAAAATCTAACATTCATCCAGCACCTGCATGTGCCAGGTTCTGCTTGACGGCTTTGCATGCACTTTATCACACTTAAAAAATATGTGGCTTAGGGACACCTGGTTGGCTCAGTCTGCTAAGAGTCAGCCTTTGGCTCAGGTCATGATCCCAGGGTCCTGGGATTGAGCCCCATGTTGGGCTCCCTGCTCAGCAGGGAGTCTGCATCTCCCTTTGTCTCTGCCTTTCCCCATGCTTATTCTCTCTCTGTCTGTCTTCTCTCTGTCTCTCTCTCTCAAATAAGTAAAATCTTAAAGAAGAAATGTGTGAATTATAAAGAATAACTAATTTTTAAAGCAATAAATAGCTAATAAGGGCCAGAGCAAAGTTTTAAACCAAAGATTAAAATCTGATTATAGATCTGAAGTTCTTACCATCAGGATATACTCATCTCCTTGTTATCAGTTACTAGCAGAATAGAAAACACAATCAGTGATTCACTGTTATGAGATTATGTTATTAATAAACCAGTACTGCCTTCACTAGTTATATCTTATTCGACATATTTTTGTATACCTGCCTTTTGTAGCACTCATCACACCTATGGTTGCTTGTGTAACTAAAATCTATCCTCCTAGCTAGACTGCATGCTCCAGCAGGACAGGACACATTTTTCTTTTCAATTGTTTCCTGTTTCATGCTCCAGGCTTAATACATTACTAAACACAGAATATGCACACAATAAATATTTAAGTTGGGCAGAGTTGAGCAGAACTGAGCTGAAGTTACAGTCTTTCAATCTTCAAAGAACCAAACCAATGGTTCTCAATTTCAGGTGCCTGTTGGCATCTTCTGGGGAACATTAAAAACTACTAATTCCTGGGCCCTACCCTGACAGAACTCTGCTTTCATCAGTGTGGTGTTCATTCTAGTTGTTGCTACCATTTGTTAGTCTAGCAAATAAAGATGTACATAGTCTTACCACAGAACCCAGCAGGTGTAAGATATGGAAAAATTGTGGCCTGGACATTGGAGCTTTCCAAAGCTCCCCAGATGTAGGACTGAACTTATCTCTCATTTAGACATACATGCATAACATGAATAACTAACAATTCACACTTCATGTAATTCAAAAATAATCTTCACAGGGAAGTCTTTTTGACTCCTCTTAAAGGATTCTGACATTATTTTTTTCTTTTGGTCTGCTTTTCTCTAGAATAATATCACCAAATATGATAACAGCCCTTTTGCTGACCTTGACGTGAATGTTTGTGTGGCTTCTTTCAGAAGGAGAGAGAAAGCAAATGAAGTTCAGACGGAAACTGAGAGGAAACACCTACAGCTGAAGCCTCAAATATGGAAATGAAATGAAATGTACAAGGATAGACTACCTAGAACTCCTTCCAATGCGAAAGCATTCTCGTCCATCAACAGTTCCTGAGGTCTTTGAGAGTGGCAAATTTATTCCCAGGACATGGTCAGCACACTGATGATTATTCTAGGCATTCAAACTATGTATGCCGTTTCTCCTCTCATTTTTCACTTTAGTACCTGAGGCTATCACAGTCATTCCAATAAGCTCAGTGAATATAACATATTTACAAAAACATTAATGCAAATTGACCCAAGTTTAATTTTTAGATAGATAATATCTTATACCTTTAGAAAAGGGGTAATTAAAAATAATTGCCTTGGGGGAGGAGTCAAGATGGCGGAGAAGTAGCAGGCTGAGACAACTTCAGCTGGCCGGAGATCAGCTAGATAGCTTGTCTAAAGATTGCAAACACTTGAAAATCCATCGGCAGATCGAAGAGAAGAAGAACAGCAATTCTGGAAACAGAAAAACAACCACTTTCTGAAAGGTAAGACCGGCGGAGAAGTGAATCCAAAGCGACGGGAAGATAGACCCCGGGGGGAGGGGCCGGCTCCCGGCAAGCGGCGGAGCAACCGCGCACAAAATCAGGACTTTTAAAAGTCTGTTCCGCTGAGGGACATCGGTCCAGAGGCTACCCGGGGCAAAGCCCACACGGGGTCAGCGTGGCCTCAGGTCCCGCAGGGTCACAGAAGGATCGGGGGTGTCTGAGTGTCGCAGAGCTTGCGGGTATTGGAACGGGAAAGCCGGCTACAGAGACAGAGCCGACAGTAAGCTCGCAGCTCAGGGTGACCTTGAACCGGTCGCAGGCTCGGTGAGCTCGGAGCGCGGACGGAGGTCAGGCAAACGGGAGTAACTGGGCACGGTTCTCTGAGCGCGCACTGAGGAGTGCGGCCCTGGGCTCTCGGCTCCTCCAGGCCGGAGACCAGGAGGCCGCCATTTGTATTCCCGTCCTCCGGAACTCTACGGAAAGCGCTCAGGGAACAAAAGCTCCTGAAAGCAAACCAGAGCAGATTACTCACCCCGGCCCCAGGTAAGGGCGGTGTAATTCCACCTGGGGCAGACACTTGAGAATCACTACAACAGGCCCCTCCCCCAGAAGATCAACAAGAAATCCAGCCGAGACCAAGTTCACCTACCAAGGAGGCGGTTTCAATACCAAGGAGAGCAGCAGAATTCCAGAGGAGGAGAAAGCAAAGCACTGAAATCATGGCTTTTTCCCTGTGATTTTTTTTAGTCTTGCAGTTAATTTAATTTTTTTCTTTTTCATTTTTTGTTTTTTATTCTCGCCTTTGGGTAAAATTTTTTTTTTTAAACTGTTACCTTTTTCTTTTTTAATGATTTTTTACTAGTTTATCTAATATATATATTTTTCTTTTTTATATTTTTCTTAGGTGGTTTCTTTTTTTTTTAAATTCTTTTCTTTTTTTTTTTTCTCTTTTCTCTCTCTTTTTTTTTTTTCTTCCTTTTTGAACCTCTTTTTATTCCCTTTCTCCCCCCTCACGATTTGGGATCTTTTCTAATTTGGTTAAAGCATATTTTCCTGGGGTTGTTGCCACGCTTTTAGTATTTTACTTGCCGCTTCATATACTCTTATCTGGACAAAATGACAAGACGGAAAAATTCAACACAAAAAAAAAAACAAGAGGCAGTAACGAAGGCTAGGGACCTAATCAATACAGACATTGGTAAAATGTCAGATCTAGAGTTCAGAATGACAATTCTCAAGGTTCTAGCCAGGCTTGAAAAAGGCATGGAAGATATTAGAGAAACCCTCTCGAGAGATATAAAAGCCCTTTCTGGAGAAATAAAAGAACTAAAATCTAACCAAGTTGAAATCAAAAAAGCTATTAATGAGGTGCAATCAAAAATGGAGGCTCTCACTGCTAGGATAAATGAGGCAGAAGAAAGAATTAGTGATATAGAAGACCAAATGACAAAGAATAAAGAAGCTGAGCAAAAGAGGGACAAACAGCTACTGGACCACAGGGGAGAATTCGAGAGATAAGTGACACCATAAGACGAAACAACATTAGAATAATTGGGATTCCAGAAGAAGAAGAAAGAGAGAGGGGAGCAGAAGGTATACTAGAGAGAATTATTGGGGAGAATTTCCCCAATATGGCAAAGGGAACGAGCATCAAAATTCAGGAGGTTCAGAGAACGCCCCTCAAAATCAATAAGAATAGGCCCACACCCCGTCACCTATTAGTAAAATTTACAAGTCTCAGTGACAAATGAAAATCCTGAAAGCAGCCCGGGAAAAGAAGTCTGTAACATACAATGGTAAAAATATTAGATTGGCAGCTGACTTATCCACAGAGACCTGGCAGGCCAGAAAGAGCTGGCATGATATTTTCAGAGCACTAAATGAGAAAAACATGCAGCCCAGAATACTATATCCAGCTAGGCTCTCATTGAAATTAGAAGGAGAGATTAAAAGCTTCCAGGACAAACAACAACTGAAAGAATTTGCAAACACCAAACCAGCTCTACAGGAAATCTTGAAAAGGGTCCTCTGAGCAAAGAGAGAGCCTACAAGTGGTAGATCAGAAAGGAACAGAGACCATATACAGTAACAGTCACCTTACAGGCAATACAATGGCACTAAATTCATATCTCTCAATAGTTACCCTGAATGTTAATGGGCTAAATGCCCCTGTCAAAAGACACAGGGTAACAGAATGGATAAAAAAACAAAACCCATCTATATGTTGCCTCCAAGAAACTCATTTTAAGCCCGAAGACACCTCCAGATTTAAAGTGAGGGGGTGGAAAAGAATTTACCATGCTAATGGACATCAGAAGAAAGCAGGAGTGGCAATCCTTATATCAGATCAATTAGATTTTAAGCCAAAGACTATAATAAGAGATGAGGAAGGACACTATATCATACTCAAAGGGTCTGTCCAACAAGAAGATTTAACAATTTTAAATATCTATGCCCCCAACGTGGGAGCAGCCAACTAGATAAACCAATTAATAACAAAATCAAAGAAACACATCAACAATAATACAATAATAGTAGGGGACTTTAACACTCCCCTCACTGAAATGGACAGATCATCCAAGCAAAAGATCAGCAAGGAAATAAAGGCCTTAAACGACACTCTGGACCAGATGGACATCACAGATATATTCAGAACATTTCATCCCAAAGCAACAGAATACACATTCTTCTCTAGTGCACATGGAACATTCTCCAGAATAGATCACATCCTCGGTCCTAAATCAGGACTCAACCAGTATCAAAAGATTGGGATCATTCCCTGCATATTTTCAGACCACAATGCTCTAAAGCTAGAACTCAACCACAAAAGGAAGTTTGAAAAGAACCAAAATACATGGAGACTAAACAGCATCCTTCTAAAGAATGAATGGGTCAACCGGGGAAATTAAAGAAGAATTGAAAAAAATCATGGAAAAAAATGATAATGAAAATACAACGGTTCAAAATCTGTGGGACACAACAAAGGCAGGCCTGAGAGGAAAATATATAGCGGTACAAGCCTTTCTCAAGAAACAAGAAAGGTCTCAGGTACACAACCTAACCCTACACCTAAAGGAGCTGGAGAAAGAACAAGAAAGAAACCCTAAGCCCAGCAGGAGAAGACAAATCATAAAGATCAGAGCAGAAATCAGTGAAATAGAAACCAAAAAGACAATAGAACAAATCAACGAAAGTAGGAGCTGGTTCTTTGAAAGAATTAATAAAATTGATAAACCCCTAGCCAGACTTATCAAAAAGAAAAGAGAAAGGACCCAAATAAATAAAATCATGAATGAAAGAGGAGAGATCACAACTAACACCAAAGAAATACAAACTATTATAAGAACATACTATGAGCAACTCTACGGCAATAAATTTGACAATCTGGAAGAAATGGATGCATTCCTAGAAACATATAAACTACCACAACTGAACCAGGAAGAAATAGAAAGTCTGAACAGACCCATAACCAGTAAGGAGATTGAAACATTCATTAAAAATCTCCAAACAAACAAAAGCCCAGGGTCAGACGGCTTCCTGGGGGAATTCTACCAAACATTTAAAGAAGAACTAATTCCTAGTCTCCTAAAACTTCCAAAAAATAGAAATGGAAGGAAAACTTCCAAACTCATTTTATGAGGCCAGCATCACCTTGATCCCAAAACCAGACAAGGATCCCACCAAAAAAGAGAGCTATAGACCAATATCCTTGATGAACACAGATGCGAAAATACTCAACAAAATACTAGCCAATAGGATTCAACAGTACATTAAAAAGATTATTCACCACGACCAAGTAGGATTTATTCCAGGGCTACAAGGTTGGTTCAACATCTGCAAATCAGTCAATGTGATACAACACATCAATAAAAGAAAGAACAAGAACCATATGATACTCTCAATAGATGCTGAAAAAGCATTTGACAAAGTACAGCATCCCTTCCTGATCAAAACTCTTCAAAGTGTAGGGATAGAGGGCACATACCTCAATATCATCAAAGCCATCTATGAAAAACCCACCGCAAATATCATTCTCAATGGAGAATAACTGAAAGCTTTTCCGCTATGGTCAGGAACACGGCAGGGATGTCCATTATCACCACTGCTATTCAACATAGTACTAGAGGTCCTAGCCTCAGCAATCAGACAACAAAAGGAAATTAAAGGCATCCAAATCGGCAAAGAAGAAGTCAAATTATCACTCTTCGCAGATGATATGATACTATATGTGGAAAACCCAAAAGACTCCACTCCAAAACTGCTAGAACTTATACAGGAATTCAGTAAAGTGTCAGGATATAAAATCAATGCACAGAAATCAGTTGCATTTCTCTACACCAACAGCAAGACAGAAGAAAGGGAAATTAAGGAGTCAATCCTTAATAATTGTGTATATATACACAATTGCACCCAAAACCATAAGATACCTAGGAATAAACCTAACCAAAGAGGCACAGAATCTATACTCAGAATACTATAAAGTACTCATGATAGAAATTGAGGAAGACACAAAGAAATGGAAAAATGTTCCATGCTCCTGGATTGGAAGAATAAATATTGTGAAAATGTCTATGCTACCTAAAGCAATCTACACATTTAATGCAATTCCTATCAAAGTACCATCCATCTTTTTCAAAGAAATGGAACAAATAATTCTAAAATTTATATGGAACCAGAAAAGACCTCGAATAGCCAAAGGGATATTGAAAAAGAAAGCCAACGTTGGTGGCATCACAATTCTGGATTTCAAGCTCTATTACAAAGCTGTAATCATCAAGACAGCATGGTACTGGCACAAAAACAGACACATAGATCAATGGAACAGAATAGAGAGCACAGAAATAGACCCTCAACTCTATGGTCAACTAATCTTCGACAAAGCAGGAAAGAATGTCCAATGGAAAAAAGACAGCCTCTTCAATAAATGGTGCTGGGAAAATTGGACAGCCACATGCAGAAAAATGAAATTGGACCATTTCCTTACACCACACACAAAAATAGACTCAAAATGGATGAAGGAGTTCAATGTGCGAAAGGAATCCATCAAAATCCTTGAGGAAAACACAGGCAGCAACCTCTTCGACCTCTGCCGCAGCAACATCTTCCTAGGAACAATGCAAAGGCAAGGGAAGCAAGGGCAAAAATGAACTATTGGGATTTCATCAAGATCAAAAGCTTTTGCACAGCAAAGGAAACAGTTAACAAAATCAAAAGACAACTGACAGAATGGGAGAAGATATTTGCAAACGACATGTCAGATAAAGGACTAGTGTCCAGAATCTATAAAGAACTTAGCAAACTCAACACCCAAAGAACAAATAATCCAATCAAGAAATGGGCAGAGGACATGATCAGACATTTCTGCAAAGAAGACATCCAGATGGCCAACAGACACATGAAAAAGTGCTCCATATCACTCGGCATCAGGGAAATATAAATCAAAACCACAATGAGATATCACCTCACACCAGTCAGAATGGCTAAAATCAACAAGTCAGGAAATGACAGATGCTGGCGAGGATGCGGAGAAAGGGGAACCCTCCTACACTGTTGGTGGGAATGCAAGCTGGTGCAACCTCTCTGGAAAACAGCATGGAGGTTCCTCAAAATGTTGAAAATAGAACTGCCCTATGACCCAGCAATTGCACTATTGGGTATTTACCCTAAAAATACAAACGTAGTGATCCAAAGGGGCACGTGTACCCGAATGTTTATAGCAGCAATGTCCACAATAGCCAAACTATGGAAAGAACCTAGATGTCCATCAACAGATGAATGGATCAAGAAGATGTGGTATATATACACAATGGAATACTATGCAGCCATCAAAAGAAATGAAATCTTGCCATTTGCGACAACATGGATGGAACTAGAGCGTATCATGCTTAGCGAAATAAGTCAAGCGGAGAAAGACAACTATCATATGATCTCCCTGATATGAGGAAGTGGTGATGCAACATGGGGGCTTAAGTGGGTAGGAGAAGAATAAATGAAAGAAGATGGGATTGGGAGGGAGACAAACCATAAGTGACTCTTAATCTCACAAAACAAACTGAGGGTTGCTGGGGGGAGGGGTTTTGGGAGAAGAGGGTGGGTTATGGACATTGGGGAGGGTATGTGCTTTGGTGAGTGCTGTGAAGTGTGTAAACCTGGTGATTCACAGACCTGTACCCCTGGGGATAAAAATATATGTTTATAAAAAATAAAAAAATATACTTGAAAAAAAAATAATTGCCTTGTAAATCAGTGTTTTAGGCTGATAATTTTTCAAATCAGATTTAAAGAAACATACTAGTTTTATAATGAAAAAAAAATACAGTTTACCTCACAAAGTGAAGGCTTATTTGCGTTGCCTATTAATTCCGACTGGAGTTGGATGATCATAACAAGGTCCTTAGTGGGACTAAATATGCTTATTTGTTAATATAAACTTGTAACTAATCACATTTGTTTGCATCTGGATGTGCTGAACAATCCCTAAGTTCTTTACTCCATAAGGAAACAGGTGTACCTTCGATGGCTATATACTACTGGTTTGGGAAGGAAAATTATCTTCATAATTAAGTCAATAAGGTATTCTCAACACTGATGTATTTGAATACATGATATGAACTCCCTCTTTTAAAAAAGTCTATACTTATTTGAATGTGCAGTTCACATACCAGTCATTTGGCAAACATTCTTTTTGTAAAGGATTTTATTCATTTATTTGACAGCGAGAGAGAGAGAGCTCAAGCAGAAGGAGTGGCAGGCAGAAGGAGAAGGAAAAGCAGGCCCACAAGGAGCTGGATGCAAGGCTCCATCCCAGGACCCTGAGATCATGACCTGAACTGAAGACAGACACTTAACAGACTGAGCCACCCAGCTGCCCCAATTTGGCAAAAATTCTTAACACCATCTGGGTTTGGAATGGTTCTTGAACCATAACCACTAAACATCAATCTAGCTTGGCCTCTACAAGGTTCAAGAGCTAGTCGGTCATGTTAAAACCAAAACATGAAATTTCAAATAAATTAAAGTATATATTCTGTTAACTGAAGAGGGAGGATTCAATATATAAGATTTATCCCATTATATGTGATATAATATTTCTACATTTATACAAAGAAAGCAGTTCGACTTGATATGAACAAACTAGAGAAAAATTTGGGGACTAACAGAGAACTAAAACATTCCAAAATACAGTATTTTTAAGAGAATGAATTCACTTTTAACTATCTTTTAACTTGTAATTATCTTTCAATTATATTACAATTTTGACACCTCTCTGCCTTCTTAAGCCAATAATTCAAAGAATTACTTAACCTTTCTTTATGTCTCAGGGGCATTCACATGCTTTCTCTAACCAGGTTGACACTCAGCAGTGACTTTGGAGGGGCCTTTTATCTCTAAATAGACTGGTCCACACGTCCTCACTGAGATATCAGAAGATCTACATGTCAGCTTTGACTGCATTCAGACATGAATGTATCCTGCTTCTAAGTTGGGCCTAAGGAGAGTCTTTTATTCATTCACTGATGCATTCAGTCAACTCATATTTCCTGTGTGTCTACTATGTGCGGCACTAGAAAGGATAGCAAGTAAGATAGTCAGTAAATAAGGTAGAAGACCTATGCGACAGCTCTATGTGACCTATTGGCCACATAGAGCCTTTGGTTTGTTTGGGTTTTGACTATTTCCCAATTAATGTTGGAAGTTCACTCAACTTCTCATTTAACAGATTTATAGTATTTTGAAACAGCATAGTCCACTCCTCTGTTATCTTTCATTTGTATTTATGCATCACGGGTAAAGTGTTAACAAAACCTTTTGCAGGACGCCTGGGTGGCTCAGTTGGTTAAGCAGCTGCCTTCAGCTCAGGTCATGATCCCAGCGTCCAGGGATCGAGTCCCACATCAGGCTCCTTGCTCTGCAGGGAGCCTGCTTCTCCCTCTGACTCTGCCTGCCACTCTGTCTGCCTGTGCTCGCTCTCACTCTGACAAATAAATAAATAAATAAAATCTTTAAAAAAAAAAACCTTTTGCTTTTCTGCAAGAGAATTTTCTCTTAGGTTAACTTCCTATAGCTCTGTTCTCCTAGCAACCTGGTAAAAGCCAAATGTCAAATATGTTTCTAAGCAACGCTGCTTACGGTTAAAAAAAAAAAAAGAAAGAATGAAAAAAAAAAAAGAAAAAAGGATCACCAATTGGTAACTTGCATCAGACCAAGAGAAATTATAAATGAATTATAAACTCTTGATGGGGAGGAGCACCATTCACTGGGCTTCCTGGAGCTAGAGGATTCTGGTAACTGGGTTTGCAGAATTTATGCCCATGAAGTTGTGGGTCTATGGAGCATGAGACTTTAATGTCTGGCAGATCCTGCACTTGCCCTGTGTGAATCTCCTAACACCAGAGCTGGATCTGACGAGAAGTTTTCTGGACATGTGTGTTGAATTCTGTAAGGCCTACCCCCATACAAATCAGGGGAGTGTCTGCCACTGCCCCCTGGCCCCTGAAGCTCCTTTCATACCCTCTGGGTAGACTCTCGCCATGCCTGTCTTCTGAGTCTGAATGTTGAGTTGAACCTAACAAGACTCCCTCGTGGGCATTGAACTTTTCCTTCCCGTTTCAGCAACTTTTAGAATATGTAATAGTGTCCATGTAACTCTTCCAGATCTTCACAGAGTCATGAAATCTGTCCAATCAAAGCTACAAAACTGAACAGATTGTGTCTAAAATTTGGTCACATCTATTCTTTTCTTCCACCAAGTCTTCAAAAAGCAGACCAGTTACTATAACACTTTCCATGTGAGGTCCTACCTTGTGTGATCACAGTACTTAAAGTACTTCTAGGCATGTTGTTTTGGAGAAGAGAAGATTCATTGGTAGTTACTCTCCTTCCACAAGTCTTCCTAATCAAATGCAGTTAAGAATAGTCCAAAATGTTAACATGTGGAGACAGTATTTAATAATGAATTAGCCATTTTTAAACCAAATACTTGAAAAAAATTTAAAAAGCTGAGGAGATAGGAGTCGTTTTTGATGATGCTAAAAGAGACAACTAGAATCTTCTATGGGTTTTAGGAAATAAGAGCACTTTCTCTTGCAAAAGTTCTTTTTCTAAAGTAAGCCGTTCCTTTCCTTGATACTGGAAAAGACACAGATTTTGGCTTAACATAAGAAGGAACTCAGGATGCCTGGGTGGCTCAGTCATAAGCAACTGCCTTCAGCTCAGGTCACGATTCCCGGAGTCCTGGGATTGAGTCCCACATCAGGCTCCCTGCTCAGGAGGGAGCCTGTTTCTTCCTCTGCCTGCCCTGCCTGCCACTCTTCCTGCTTGTTCTTTCTCTCTCTGACAAATAAATAAATAAAATTTTTTTAAAAAGGAAATAATTAATACCAACAGTGGCCTGAGATCAAGTGACTCTTGAGTTTGACTCTTGAAAATGGACCTTTCCATTTCTGAAAATCAAGGGTTAATGACTAAATTATCTGGGTCCCTTCCTATCCTGAAAATCTCTATTTAGGGTTTATTTTTGCAATAAATCTGTATTAAAGAACTACATGTAAAGTATAATATTTATGGAATTACTGAGTGTACTTTTGACTCATAAACAGAACTCAGTAAGAGAAAAAGGAAATAGGAGAGTCTGGGGTCACTTTGCAAATTTGATAGAACAATGAAAAGTAAGCAGAAAAGCCAGAAATAAAATAGAGAATATCTTATTTTAGAAGAATTACACCTTAGGGTGGAACGTGCTTTTTCTGGAAGGAATATTAGAAACTTCTCAGAATGAGGAATGATCTCCCACCATGAGCCAAGAGGCAAGATGGAGAATAGCAGGCTCTTCAAGCAAGGCTCTCAACTGGCTGTTGGGTCACTTGGGTATGCAAGCTTCGCTTTAGGTCTAAATTGTCTAGGACATTAGGGTTCTTGAGACATGATGTGGAGAAAGAAAATTGTAATAAGCTAACTAAAGAGTGGAGGAACTTTCAGGGTGGGGACAAACTCCTGAATGGAAAATGTTATTGTGCTTCTCCCATATGTTGTGAGATAAAGCTTATTTTTCCCATCCATTCATACCACGCTTCACTTAGCCCCCAAGGAACTGGATCTGTCTTCGATAACACTATTAACATAAAATGCTAAGTAGGGTCTTCAGGTGCATTCAGAATGGAAGCAGAGTTGGCCCAGAAAAGTCCTACATATTTGGGTCACAGGGATGACAAGAAAAAAAGAATATATATACATATATATGTATGTATATATATATATATTCTCTCTCTCTCTCTCTCTCTCTCTTTCTCTCTCTCTCTCTCTATATATATACAAAGAAAACAGTGAGGAAAATACACCATCTCTCCTTAAACAAACTCTCTCTCTCTCTCTATATATATATATATATATATATATATATATAAACAAAAAAAACAGTGAGGAAAATACACCATCTCTCCTTAAAATGAAAAGATGTGTCCAGCAATCATCCCAGACTCAGGAGCAGGAAGCAGGCTCCTGGATACCATGGTCTCAGTAGCTTCAAGGCGCTTCAGTGAAGAGGGGTCCTGGTGTGAGGACCAGGGAGCTGTGTGAGGCTAGGACAGAGGGTGCAGGGCCTAGCAGAAAGTAAAGTGTGGGGATCTCTGTTCAAAAAGCAGGGAAAAGTGATCATTCTGACACATGGACAAACCTATAAATTTTTTTTCATTTGTTTCCTAGTTTATATAATACAATAAATAATATGTATGTTATGATAACTTTATTGATTAGAAGATTTTCCTGGCTCAATTTTTTGCAGATTCATTTCTTAAACTACCAAAATCCATATTTTTGTAACTTTATTTTCAATCGGTAGAATCGCTCTAGGCAAATAAAAGACCGCAGATAATATTTTTAACTTTGAAAAGGAACTTTCTGCTGATGAAATTGTTGCTAGAACTTATGAAAGTATATCATAGACTATAACACTATGATAATTTTTTTTCAATAAGACACATTCCTGGTAAATTATTTTGAAACATAAATGTTACTACATCTAGAGTTGATCAATCTCATGGAACTTTTCTAAAAATATTAACTCCTAATACAATCCAGATGCATGTGAAGTTTATATTTAATTTTAAATGCAAATGTGTACAATGGCATTTTAATGTTTTCTCTGACATTTCCTGTAACTTGTGGATGTTGTACAAAGAACCAAGATGTACTTCATGGTTTGTTCATAATTCAAAATGCCTGTTGATGCCTTCTGTCGCTGTATCTTCAATTACAAGAGAAAAAGTAATTTTGAAGTTGTTTTCCTTACTAGTAATTGGTTCATATGAAACTGCAACTGAAAGGTATTTTTTTCCATCCTATGCAAGAAACCTTAAATTTAATTTCTAAGGGCACCTGGGTGGTTCACTCGACTAAGTGTCTGTCTACAGCACTGGTCGTGATCCCAGCCAGGGTCGTGGGATCAAGCCCCAAGTGGGGCTCCCTGCTCAACTGGGACCCTGCTTCGCCCTCTCCCTCTGCCTGCTGCTCTCCCTGCTTGTGTGCTCTCTCTCAAATAAATAAATAAAATATTTTTAAAAAAATTAATTTTTATTTCTGAGTCTGTGAATGTTTGCTTGGCAACATACAGCAGTTTTCACAACCAGAAATTCTAAATCCTTGAGGAATTGTAATAACTCTTTGCTGTGCTTTATTACAATGTCATGTACGCTTTGATTTTGCGATGACTTATCGACACAGTTTACCGCCAGGGACCTAGCCATTTCTGTGCTGGTGCTCAGATGGGAGATTTAATATTTGTGCAGATGCCTCAGGGCCAGGCTATGGGGACAATGAGCAAGACTGCCTTCAACCCCTGATCTTGACACTGCTCCCCACGTGGGACTTTCTGTCTCTTGCGTCTATCACCACCGCCAACTCCCTGGCTGCTGCGGCTGCCACTGACTGAGGCCCAGTTTCAAGCGTAGCCACCTCCTGGGGCTGGTGGTACCCCAGACTACCCCAAGGCACACACATACACGCAGAGCCCACTGTTGTATGTGCGCCCTCCACCCCGTACGTGGGCGGCTGAGGACCACGACGCCATATGCACACGGCCACGCAGCTTACTGTCCCTACTCACGCACACGCTGCAGGGGGCTATCAGTTTCAATTTATAAAAGTCAAGTTCAAAGACAAATGGTGACGAATTTTAAGATAGCAAAAGCAGACACAACACTGAGTAGAAGGTTCTCCGTAGTGCGAGACCTTCAGTAGGTTTACATATTGAAGGTCCTTAAAGTGGTCCCTGTGCCTGTGTGTCACACACGATGCTGGATCTCCTATGAGAGAGACTACAAGCCGGCTGGTTCAGACTCAATCCCCAACTTACCCACTAGTTGACCTTCACCAAGGTCGCTCAGCCCTGGTTAATCTAACCTGTAAAATGAGAGGAATAACATGCCACGAGTCAGAGAAGTGAGGACGTGATGGATATGGGGTGGGGTTGGGGGGGTGGAAGGATTGCTGCACAATAACCCACACAGAGCTCTTAGCACAGTGCTGGCATAGAGCAAATACTCAATAAATTAAAGCTCTGGGGCTGCCTGGGTGGCTCAGTGGGTTAAGCCTTTGCCTTCAGCTCAGGTCATGATCTCAGCGAGCCTGCTTCCCGCGCCCCCGCTCTCTGCCTGCTTGTGATCGATCTCTCTCTCTCTCTCTCTCTCTCTCTCTGTGTCAAATAAATAAATAAAATCTTTAAAATAAATAAATAAAAGCTCTCGATATTTTATTGCCTATGATTAGGAGAAGAGGAACATCGCAGCCAAGGTCGCGGCCCTGATTTGAATGCGTTCCTGGTGCCACCAATTCCTAACCATGACCCCGGGCAAGTTGATCTGTCTGTGCCCAGATTTCTCATCTGTAATAAAACACATTGATGAATACAGGCAATGAACTTAGAAAAGTGCGTGGCGCACTGCAAATACTTGGTACTGGCTATTCATATATGTCAGTATCATAATGTATTCTCAGTGTATATTGTGATGCTCATCTTACAGATAAGAAACCAAAGCTCTGAAAGGTCAAGTAGCAGCTTATCTGGCATCACACAGACAATAAGGGGTAGAACCAGCTCTCAGACACACGCTACTCCACCACACCCATCCCTTGAGCCCAGACTCACACCCACTAGCTATTCCCCCAAATAGAAGACATTCAAAGCAAAGCTGGTATAGTTGACTGGGCACTGAGAGTTCCACAGTGCCAGAGTTACTTCTGCAAAACCACAGTAGAAAACTTCTGGGTTTAACTGATTTCCAAACCCTTCCTGCTCTAACATCCAATAAATCCAAATAAAAATATTTGATATTTTCTCCGTTTGAGTTTCACTCACTGGTGGCTTCCACGGTGTACACCTGAACTACCCTCGACAGTGAGGATCCTGTCCTAAACCCTGGAGCAGATCAGCAAATGATGACCACACACTCTTACCACCGGATAGTATCAGCTCTGACTGCAAGCTAGCTGTCTCAATTACCCACCCCCGCCCCAACTTCTGCTGAGCCAGGGGCCAGTGCAATTTTTACCACACTTCCCCATCCATCCCTGGAGGCCCTCTCCTCCGGCTCAGCCCTATGGGCATACCAGACACGCTGGCCTCCAGCCTCGCCCCAGCAGGGGGAAGCGGGCAACTGGCTGGGAGCAGAAAGGGGACAAAGAAAGACCTCCCACAGTGGAAGACAAGTCAGGTGCAGGGACTGCTGATCTGCACAAGGGACAGGTACTTGTCCCTCCCAGGGTGAGGGCTCCCCACAGGCAAACCAAAGCCTTCTGTTTCTCCAGAAGGTTTTATTTACTACTGTCATTCTTCAAACTGTGAAGATCCCTCCAGCATAGGATGTGCAAAACCCACAATCATGAATTTGATTATATGGAAGCTCTTTGTGAACTGCTCTCTTAAAGACTATGAGTCTACAGTCAAACTTATTTTCTCAAGATTTTATTTATTTATTTATTTGAGAGAGAGTGAGAGAGTGAGCAAGCAAGAGCACAAGCAGGGGAGCTGCAGAGGGAGAAGCAGAAGCAGACTTCCTGCTGTACAGGGAGCCCCAAGTGGGGCTGGACCCCAGGACCCTGCGATCATGAACTGAGCTACCCAGGCGCCCCCACTGTTAAACTTCTGAGGAATCAGAAAGAGATTGCCTGTCTTGGCACAGGACTCTCCTACTGCATGTGCGGGGCTCACCTGGGAGCACTGCAGGGGTGGGTGAGGGGAGTGGGAGGATCTGCTGGGGTAGGAAGGGAAGAGTGGGAATGGGCATGTGCAAACTGGGGCGTGTGCTTTGGTGCAGGTGCAGGAACAGGCACCACGTGCTAACGGTGGGAGCAACCCTGAGCCTCCTCCTGGGGGCGCTGTGCACTGTACCCATGCACAGCTCTGGAAGCTTCACAGCGTCCTCACCAAGCACAAGCCTTTGCAATTTGTCAAGAAAATCCTCACGTGGACCTGGAATTTTTAAAAGCCCACTTTGGCCCTGCCAGAATGAGAGGTGCTGCAAGAAACCCAGCCCAAGTGAAAGCTTGTTGCATATGACTGGACTCACAATTACACCTATTTGGCAGGGGCTGCCCCTGCCCAAAGGGCTGCAGGACATGAAGTCTTAACAAAGTGGAACTACCTAAGAATACTCAGTGGCACAACCAAGCTGCATTTTCTGCCCAGGCTCAGGCTGAAAGATATTCTACACGACAAACTATTCACCTGAATACCATCACCATTATTGGCAATAATAGGAGGTTGGTAAAATCAGGGAATACTTCATATAAAATAGTTGCCATGATTTCAAGTTGGTGAAAGAAGCACAATGTCTTTTTGTTTAAGTAAACTTCCTGTTGAACTACAATCTATACTAAGTCAAGTTCACCAAGTATGTACAGCTGGATCAGTTTCTCCATAGGGAACACACCTGTGGTCACCTCTGCCCAGATCTACTTGGGTCAGTCTTTTGCTCCACATTATGTTGGTGAATTTTTTCCACAAATTGTGTTCAGTCTTTTTCATTATCATATAATATACTGCTCTATGAATAGGCCACAAGTGATCGGGATATTTGGGCCATTATAAATAATGCTTAAATAAGCACTTGGTATAGGTTATAGAATGAGGTTAACAAATCACCAAGCGCTCTTTCAACTCAAAACTAATTTCTAACCCTAGCAATTTATATTTGATAACTGGATATGCTGTTTACTTTATTCCATGGCTTCTAGCTAGATGAAGCAAGTTTCAAAAGTTTTACAAATTGGTAACTATTAATTGCAACATCTATTACTAACATGATAAAATGCTAAAATGGTCATTATCAAGGCAATAGAAAGGGCAATAAAAAAAATTTAAAGAAAGAAAACTTGTTCTATGTCAATGGTCTTCTAACTTGTCTGAAGAGCGCCTAAAACTTTTGTAGTGATATATCTTTTCTCATACATTTTTAATTTGTCATCTATAATTTTTTATATTTTTAAAATTATAAATGTAAGCAATTGAAAAGGTGCAATTTCTTATGTACTGTGTATTTCATGTACTTAAAGTATATTTTTCATGATACCTTGAAGATGTAGAGTGATGTCTGCCATGTATATGACGAAGCCAGTCCTCGGAGTCAAATGATTGTGAAGCAAAATTACACTTAACTATTAGAAGAAAATCTAACTTGGGTTTGAAAAACTCTGGGTAAACATTTATTTTTATTTTTTATTTTTTTAAAGATTTTATTTATTTGACAGACAGAGATCACAAGTAGGCCGAGAGGCATGTGGGGTGGGGGGAAGCAGGCTCCCTGCAGAGCAGAGAGCCCAATGCTCAGCTCCATCCCAGGACCCTGAGATCATGACCTGAGCTGAAAGCAGAGGCTTAACCAGAGGTTTAAGCACCCTGGGTGCCCCTCTTTTCATCTTTTAAAATCATCAGTTCAGGTGCACCTGGGTGGCTCAATCAGTTAAGCGACTGCCTTAGGTTCAGGTCGTGATCCCTGGGTCCTGGGATCAAGCCCTGCATCGGACCCCTTGCTCAGCGGGAGCCTGCTCCTCCCTCTCTCTCTGCCTGCCACTCCCTCTGCTTGTGCATGCACTCTATCAAATAAATAAATAAAATCTTAAACATTAAATAAAATAAATGAAATAATAAATCAGTGCAGAAAAGGAGCTAGGTAATAAGAAAGTAAAATTACTGGAGGCTCAGGCTATGTTGAGCTGGCTTGCCAAGAGTTTGTTGTGTTTGTCAGGAGGTAGGGAAGAGGGGTATATCTGTCCAAACTGGGTGCTCACGTACTGCGGAGAAGAGACAGAAACACAAAGCCTATAAATTGCAAGAGGATTGGCTGGGAGCCATCCATATATGCCCAGAATCCCAGAAAGGTTCACACTGCTGAGGGTGTTGAACTGGGGAAGTGGGGAGCGCCTTAGAGACAGTGTGTTGGGGCCAGAATTTACACCATATCTGCTACCTCCACTCTCCAATAAGTAAGCCAAATAGTGAGTTTAAAGTGCTCCTAAGAGAAGATATTGGGGTGATTGAATGCACCCCAATAATGCACACCTGCACAACAACGTAAATTTACTAAAACCAGACTAGACACTGAAAATAATTGAACTTTCTAGCATGCAAATTACACTTCAATAAAACTTTATAGGGTGGGGGTTGAAGAAGGGTAAAATTGCCTGTCTTGCTTCTCATTCTAATCACGATCCATCCACCAGCAAATTGTTCTAAAGCTAATACAAGCAATTAATGTCCTTCAATAGTAGTATTTCCACTGATTAAAGATAGAATGAAAAGGGGAAAGAAACTCAAGAAGAGAAAAGCAAAATAAAGAGAGGAGAAAACTTAGAGGTGTACCATGAGATACCGGCTGTGTTTGAAGAATCTCCCAGAATGATTACACAACCAAGGCAGAGAAAACCAGGTCAAATCTGCATATGTTCATTACCATAAATTCATGATTGCTCAAAAATTTTTTTAAAAAGTTCATTACAGGCAATAATGATCTTGGAATAAATAGAGGAGCAAAAATAAAGTATAACACCACTTCCTTTTGTATTTTTCCGGGACAGGGAGAATGGGAAAGTTTGGCTGTGTGCTGGGCACAGGGAATTCCAGTCACATGCCCCATCCCATCACTTTCTCCCCTGAGCCTTAGTCTTCTGAAACTTCTTAGATTCTTTGGAATATGATTACTTTCCCAGTAAGGTGGCAGTAAAAGTGCCCCATGTCTTTCAACCCTTGGATTACTATTCCTATGTGTTGTTCTTTGTACACTTTCACATGAGTCAAATATATCTAATACTGCTTCTTATTGTCATGGGAAGAGCAGATCTACCTATCAATGAATTCTGTTCCTAAATTTTAGAATCTCCCACTACCAAAATCAAGTCTCCCCAGATAACATATTTTGGTAAAACTATATTTTGAATGCATCATCGAGTGATTAGGTTTCTTCCACTATTTTGCAAAGTAATCCCCAAAGACAATATGTTCTTAAAATAGAGTCCTTTTTAGACAGCAAGTATGTACATTTTAATCATTATTTGGATTTTTGATATAATAAAACAATGCATGACATTTGTAAAAAAAAAAAAATCTAATAATACAGAAACAGACATAGAACATGGGAGGTCTCCTTTCATGCCTCTTAATTCTCTTTCCTGCTGGGGTAACCACTGGGAATGGCTCCATCTGTATTTACACACACACACACACACACACACACACACGCACTCACAATGTACTCATAAATTTGACTTCAGTGGAATAACTCTGTACTTTTTTGTTCACTTAACACACCCTGGAGATCTTTTCCTGCCAGTAAATATAGTTCTAACTTCATTTGTTTTATCTACTTCCCAGAATTCTTTTTTTTTTTTTAGATTATTTATTTATTTATTTGACAGACAGAGATCACAAGTAGGCAGAGAGGCAGGCAGAGAGAGAGGGAAACAAACTCCCCGCTGAGCAGAGAGCCCAACATGGGGCTTGATCCCAGGACCCTGGGATCATGACCTGAGCTGAAGGCAGAGGTTTTAACCCACTGAGCCACCCAGGCGCCCCACTTCCCAGAATTCTATCATGTGACTACACCATGATTAATAGGGTACATGGGCATTTAAGTAGTTTCTAATTTTTTACTATTGCAAACAAGCTTCAGTGATTCCTAGACTTGGAGGAGAAGCATCACAAGGCATGATGGTTACTGCCCAATTGCTTTGCATAAAAGATGGGCCGGTTTATACTCCCACGCACAATACATGAGAATGTCTGTGTTCTCACGTGTTCACCATTCCTGAATTTTAATCTAACTTTTTAATGTCTCAGTATTTAAGGATTAAATAAAAATAATATTCCAATTTAATTTGCATTTTCCTGAATATCAGGGAAATTTAGGATCTTTTCAGAGTCATTTGTATTTATTTGCCTATGAATTGCCTGTGCATTTCTTTTCTAAGTTTTAAGTTTAACTCCAGTTAGTTAACATATAGTATAGTATTAGTTAAAGGTGCAAAATATAGTGCTTCAATTTTTCCACGTATCACTTGGTGTTCATGACAGCAAGTGCCCTCCTTAATCCCCACCACCTCTTTAACCCAGCCACCCACCCACCTCCCCTCTGGCAACTTCTGTTTCTTCTCTATGATTAAGCATCTGGGATGCCTGGGTGGCTCAGTCAGTTGAGCTTCCGACTCTTGTTTCCAGCTCAGGTTATAATCTTGGGGTTGCGCAATAGAGCCCTGTACTGGGCTCCATGCTTAGGTGGGAGTCTGCTTGAGGTTCTCTCTCTCCCTCTCCCTCTGCCCCTCCTCCCACTTATTCATGTACTCTTTAAATAAATAAATAAAATCTTTTTAAAAAGAGTCTGTTTCTTGATCTGTCTCTCCTCTTTTTTCCCCCTGTTCTCATTTGTTTTGTTTCTTAAATTCCACATATGAATGAATTCATATGGTATTTGTCTTTCTCTGACTGACTTATTTGACTTAGCATGATACTCTCTAGATCCAACCAGATCATTGCAAATGGCAAGACTTCATTTTTTTTTATTTTATTTCTTTATTTAACAGAAAAAGAGACAGCAAGAGAGGGAACACAAGCAGGGTGAGTGGGAGAGGGAGAAGCAGGCTTCCCATTGAGCAAGGAGCCTAACACAGGGCTTGATCCCAAGACCCTGGAATTACAACCTGAGCCAAAGGCAGATGCTTAACGACAGAGCCACCCAGGTACCCAAAGATTCCATTCTTTTTTATGGCTGAGTAATATTTCATTAATATATATTGCCTCTGATTTCTTTACCTGTTTTTCCTACTGCCTTACTCAAATCAGTTTATAGGAATGCTATAAAATATGGCTTATTATCAATTCTTTATGTGAACATATTTTCTCCTACTCTATTGCATGTCATTTTACTTTGCTATACAGTTTACATTTTTTGTGTAGTCACATGAATAATTGATGAGTTTCCCTTATCTAGCTCCAAATTACAAAATAATTGTCCCCTATTTCATGTCAATACTG
The DNA here is from genome assembly GCF_030435805.1 of Mustela lutreola. NCBI lineage: Eukaryota > Metazoa > Chordata > Mammalia > Carnivora > Mustelidae > Mustela > Mustela lutreola. The sequence goes on from NC_081292.1 coordinate 76,473,677, forward strand.
TTACTGTTTTATTTTTGTATCAAGATTCTTCATCCATCTGGATGCTCCATGTCCTATTTCCATTGTCTGTTTGTTTACTGAATTGGAGTTACCCAAGGTTTCTGTTGGGAAGAATAACTCTTTCTGCCATACCTTCCCCAGATGTGTTTTTAGGTTAAGGTATCTTTTGCTCTGGTTTTTAGAAATAGAATCCATCTGCTTACTAAACTCTAACTTCTAATTAGTCCTCACTAGTAGTCCCTTTCTTACTCTAAGCATTACTCTTTTTATTCATATTTTTATATCTTCCCTTTCAATGGAATTTTGCAGAAAAAAAAAGGATATAAATGCATATACTCAGTTTACCAGCTTACATGGAGATGTCTGTATGTCTGTATACTCTAAGAAACATTTTTATTTGGAAATACAAATATGCACATAATGGGAAGTTTGGAAAATACAAAAAGACACAAAGAAAAAAGTTCATCTATTTGAAAAGAAAAAAATGCTAAGACGTTGGTGAATTTACTTCCAGCATTTCTAATGCATTTTAATGAAGACTATCAGAAAAACTGGATCATATATATTTATTCTTATACTATGCTTTTATTTATTTAGTTAGGTAGTTAGTTTTAAAGATTTTATATATTCATTTGACAGAGAGTGAGAGAGAGAGGAGCAAGGGGAGGGGCAGAGAGAGAGAAAGAAGCAGACTCCCCTCTGAGCAGCATGCCCAACATAGGGCTCTCAGTCCTACAACCTGATCCTGACCTGAGCCAAAGGAAGACACTTAACTGACTGAGCCACCCAGCCACCTCAGTCTTATACTATGCTTTTTAAACTAACATTATGTAAAAGTATTTTCCTATATACCCTTAAAAATATGATTTTATAAAAGAAAATGGTTGTAGAGCCCTCCATCTGTGCATATTTATTAGAAAATAATGATCAGTTTGTTTTTATTAACCTGCTTATTCCCCAAAAGAGTATTGCATTATTCAATACAGTCAAAAGTCTCCCTTCCAACCCATGACTCGCACTGACCAGTTTCCCTTCCTGAAGTCAACAAATGACACCTGATTATTTTCTAAATATAAAGTCCCATTGGTGGAACTGGGTGAGAGGGTATAAACCTTTCTAGCTCTCGATATATACTTGCTCTTCAGCAATGTATAAATTATACCACCCCCTTACGAAGACATGCTCTGTTTTTCTAATATTTGTCACTTTGTAAGGCAAGAAACACTTTAGTATTCATTTCCCTAAGAATGAAGTTAGAGCATGTTTTCTTTCCTATGTTCATCAGCCTAGTCTACAACTTCAGTCATTGCATAGGCTTTTCCCAGCCTTTGCCACAAAAGACCTTTTAAAAAATACTTTCTTGGGGTGCCTGGGTGGCTCACTCAGTTAAGCATCTACCTTCAGCTCAGGTCATGATCCCAGGGTCCTGGAATTGTGTCTGAGTAAGACTTTCTGCTCAGCGGGGAGCCTGCTTCTCCCTCTTTGCTCACTTGTGCTCTCTCTCTCAAATAAAATCTTTAAAAAAGATAAGAATACATTCTTATCTTTCAGGATCATAGTGAACCTGCTGAGTTTCCCCTACTTCAAGTCAAATTGGGGTCTTCTCCAAACATCAAGATTTATATTTTCCTTAATGACATCATTAATGAAATTGCCACTGTTTTACATTTATACTTTGTTTTAATGGGATTTCTAATAATGCTTGAGATTTCTTTCCTGAGGTCTACTCTGAACTTCTCATTAGAAAGAAGAGTAACAGCTCAGAACTTCCCTCAAAGAAAACATGAAGACTTCATGGGCTGGTGTTTTGCACTGGCCACCAATCTGACCTCTTGCAGGCAGGTGATGTGAGCTGGAGCCCAGGACAGACTAGTCTGCGCCAGAATCCACTACCACTCCTAGGTGTTGCTCACCTCCCCACCTTGGCCCATTCCATCTCCAAAATCTGAAAGACCTTTCCAGTTACCTCTCCTCATGATGCAGGCTGGTTAGGGGCCCCTATTCTATGCACCCCAGGCATGGGGGTGCATGTCTATTGTGAAAATTAAAAACAAAACAAAACAAAACAAAAAAACAGGATGAGCCTTGAAAATTTGGAGCAGACAAAGCCAGTTGAGTCATAAGAGCAAAATTTAATTTAGCTTATTCTATAAGACTAACTTGACCTGAGCTGTTATCCCTCTGACAAAACTTGCAACTGTTTCCCAAGGTCAATAGATGGTAACCACTGACCAATTTCCTATCATTTAAGAAAATTCTAATATTATAACCAATCTCAGTGAAGAATAGTCACTGCCGTTTCACTATATAAGCTGCTTTAATATGAGACTCATGGGGCGCCTGGGTGGCTCAGTGGGTTAAAGTCTCTGCCTTCGGCTCGGGTCGTGATCCCAGTGTCCTGGGATCGAGCCCCGCATCGGGCTCTCTGCTCGGTGGGGAGCCTGCTTCCTCCTCTCTCCCTGTGATCTCTGTCAAATAAAAAAATAAAATCTTAAAAATAATAATAATAATAATAATAATATGAGACTCATTCCAGGTTTTGGTTTGAGCACTCTCAGTCTGCAAACTTTCTGGTGTGAGCCATAAACTTTCACTGACGACTAGTTCCATGTTTCACTGGTCTTATGTCTGTTATTTCTGTACTTTTGACACTAACATCCACACATGTGCAGTCCATGCATGTGTCCCCTCCACCTCCCCAACCAGCTCCCCAAAGCTCTGCAGTGCTCCAGAGCCAAACACCAAGCTGGGCACAACACTTGCCTGGCACAACACATGCTGGTAGGCAATGATTGCTGAGCTGAAACCCGTCCACACTCACCTGCCCCATTCACCTGCAGACAGCACAACTATGCACTTTGCACAGCTCACCACTCCCTACAGAACACCTGTAACGCACCAAAATGACCGTCACAGCTCTTCGCTGCACCAACTTTTCCAGACTTATACAACCCACCTGTTTCTTCTCATGGCCAAATAAAGAAGGAATGTTTAATTCCTCATGCAAAAATTGGCTAACCTGCTATCCTTCGAGCCTTCACCCCTTGTGTGTGTGTCTGACACAACCCTTTGTCAATTCCAAACAGTCTTGTCCTGACTCCCTGGCTTTCCTTCAACACTCTGTAATTTATGGATATTCCAGCTTCTTATATCACCCAGCAAACTCCACCCTATATAATCATCATTTCAACAGTGACTTATTCTATATTAGAGAATATACATTTTTTTGACAGATATACCATTGCTATACTGTCTAGATCTTGGTACACAGAGGTGTTCAGTGAGCACTGATTGGACCAGAGTATGTTGTTGACTTTTTCTCCACCTCATCTCCTTAGAACAAACCTCGCCCTCTCCTACTTCTTGGTCTCCCGCCAGTGCCGCACCCACTCCTGCCCAGCACTCCACCTGCCTTCCAAGAGACTATCCCACACCCACACTCCTTACAGCCATCAGGCCAGGGAAGCTGTTGACCTTGATCCCAACTACAGGAGTCAGATTCTGCTGGGGAATTCCTGCCCTGCTCTGCACTCTGCAGAGAACTGACCCCGCTCCCTGCGCACTCCCTGTCCCCCACCCAAGGACTCCTGCACCGGCCTCCTTTTCGGTCTCTAACACAAGGGTTCCCACTGTCCCTACCCCTCCCGGTTGTGCCTTGAAAACACCTGGGGAACCTTCCAACCCATAAGTTCTGACTTAATAATCCAGGATGCAGCCTGGATATCGGGATTTTTCAACATCCAGGGTTGATTCTTGTATTTGAACCGTGTGCGTCCAGCTATAGCGATCGAATGTCCCGCCTCTATAACTGGCAGCCTGGGGAAAAAAGAGGAGGGGTGGGGGAGGAAAGGAGGGAGGAAGGAAGGAAGGAAAGGAAGGAGGGAGTGAAGAAAAGAGGGAAGAAAGGAAGGAAAAGAAAAGAAAAGCGGAATCAAGGGGGCCCCAAGGCGGGGCCCCAAGGAGGCTCCACCCAGTGCGAGGGCGGAGCCTCCCCCACCTCGGACTTGGCCTAGGGCAGACGCGGAGATAAACTCCCGAACCTCGCGCAGCCGGGATCCTGCGACGCGGCGCGGGTGTCCGATCACTGCTTGTCGACCGACCGCGAAGGCTGCGTGTCCCGGGTGAGTTCCCCAAGTCCAGACCCGGGGCCGGGCGAGACCTGCGCGAGGAGGTGGCGCTGCACCCCTCCGAGGCGCCGTGGCTCTGCGCCCAGCCAGCCACCCACCCGCCGGCCGGCGGTAAAGCTGTGGCGGGGTGGCCTGAGAAAGGGGGGTGGGTGGCGTTGCGAGAGAGGGCGCGGGCCGGTGAGCCCCGGCCTTGAGGCTGGGAGTGAGCGGGCGAGAGCGCCCCGCAGCTCTCTGCTGCCCAGCGCGTCTACCACTCTCTCCCCACCGTGCCCAGTCCATCACAAACCTCTCACCGGGGCAGCTTGCTGCGTCCTGGCGTGGGAGGCACAAGACATCTGTTTACATTGCATCAAGTTAGTTCAGCACTTTTTTTTTTTTTTCCAAAGTAAGCTCTACGCCCAAGATGGGGCTTGAACTCAAGACTCTGAGATCGAGAGTTGCTGCTTTCCCGACTGAGCCAGTCAGGTGCCCCAAATTATTTCAGCTTTTGAACTAAGTAGTCAGGCCTTTACACACCAAAGTGTGTAACCCGATTAAATTTAATGTGCTCTGTAACTTCCTAAGACAGAGTCTTTACACTAAAACGGAACCTTACATTTACTTTTGTTTGTAAGTATACTTACTGTCACCGTCTTTCCTTGCTGTGGGCAGGGATCGTAATTTATATGCTAGCAGGAACACCAATCATAGCTCTAGCCAGTCCAGTCATTTTGCTGTTATGGTCCTGGCATTGTTCTAGAAAGGCCCCCACATTATGGGCATTAGGAGTGGAGACAGAGGTGATATGTAACTTGGCAGGTGCTGAAATCCAGCCCAACTCCTCTTGCCCCACCCCCACCCTATACACCCTGAAAGAAGGAGCTGTGTGCAGGACAATGAGAACCTTCCCCCTCACCACCTATTTGCTCAGAAATTTCATAAGGGATCTTAGGGGACAGTATTACACACCTTAACACTTTACCTGTATTAAGTTTTAACTTCCACAGCTCCCCGATTGGTGCATCCTGCAGAATCCCATTATTTAGAAAAAGAAACTGAGGCACAAAAGATAAAATATTTTAACCAAGTCTGCAGAAAAGTCAGTGGCAGATCCAGAATTCCAACCCAAACTTTAATCTCTACACCGCACTACCTGTGCAGATACTCAGCAGACACCCTAAACCCCAAATGAGAGAGACCTCAGGATGCCAAGCTATTGAGAACTTAATAAGCAGCTACCCAGACAGTGATAAGTGGTAAGACCTTGCTCCAGGTCTTACATCATGCCAGCACTGAACCGTGGAATCTGAAGTTTAGGGCCTCTGGCATTAAGAACCTTTCCCCAGGTCAGTGGTGAAACTTCTAGCCACCATATGGTGTTGGAGCCCACTGAGGAGAGAAATAGAACTCTCTCTCTTTGGCTCCTGGGTAGCTCAGTGGGTCAATGCCTCTGCCTTCAGCTCAGGTCATGATCCTGGGGTCCTGGGATCGAGCCCCGCGTCAGGGAGCAGGCTTCCTCCCCCCTCTCTCTCTGCCTACCTCTCTGCCTACTTGTGATCTCTCTCTCTCTGTCAAATAAATAAAATCTTTAAAAAAACAAAACAAAACAAAAAAACCCTCTCTCCCTCTGGCATGGACTCTCATAGTGGTGTGCCTGAAAGGGGGCATGGATGAGTTGGTGTGGGTCCTCTCGTGGAAGGAGTGTTGACAGTGCCCGGTCTGCTGCCTGTGGAGGGTACCCAGGGTGCTCCATTACTGTGGGAAGGCGGACCCTCATCCTTGCAGGTCTGAAGACACATATCCCACAATTGAACTTAAAATGAGAGTCTGAAAATCACCACTTGCCCTTCAGGTCACCTTCCTTCCAAATTCTGCACCAACCCCCCACGTATGGCCCCCCCCCATAAATAAGTCTTTAAAAAAATAATACCAGTACAAACCCCAAAGGAGGCAAAAGTAAAACCAGAAAGGGAGCAGTTACCACATAAACATTACAATATAGTTATGACTTTGAACATAAAAGCAGTCAGCGGGACTTGGGATTATTATGAAGAAAGGTTAACTATGAGAAAGAATTAACTTTTCCTTCAGGTCAAATATTGGTGAGGTTATAGTTCCTGGTTAGGGAACATTCTGTCCTGTCCTACTCAGATATGGGCCCAGCTTGGTTCTGTGAATGAAAGTTGGACAAGACACAGTCCCTGTGTCTAAGTTCAGAGTCTGCTACCAAGATAGAAGCTTAAATAACACGTCCCAGTTTCTTCTGCTATCTCAGAAAACATGAGCTCCATGTAGTCCACACACTCAGAGGGAGTGGTCACGGATGGCTTTATGTGGGTCTCTCTTCCTTTACAGGTCTCATCCACAACATGGCTTCCAGCCTGAAGTCATCCAAGGAATTGGTCGTTTTCTTAGGAAAATCGATGATTGCTTTTCTGGAGTCTTTGATTTTCACCATCATCCCCAAACCACGGAAGAATGTTGCTGGTGAAATCGTGCTCATCACTGGAGCTGGGAGCGGACTGGGAAGGCTCTTGGCCCTCCGATTTGCCCGCCTTGGATCCGTGCTGGTTCTCTGGGATATTAACAAGGAGGGGAACGAGGAAACGTGCAGGATGGTCCGGGAAGCTGGAGCCACGAGAGTTTATGCCTACACTTGCGACTGCAGCCAACGGGAAAACATATACAGAGTGGCCGAGCAGGTAGATCTTGTGTCTTGCTGTTCCCTGGGGGTAGTAAGCCCTGTACACGGATACACTCGCGTGTACTGTCCCTTTGCCTTGCTCAGTGCAGCTTTACCTGTCTCCAACTTCCCTTTAATTGAAAAAGTTTTGGGGAGTGAGAATTAGGATTTGTGAATTGTCATTGTATACCATACACCACATGAAACACCCCAGCTGTATTGTATCCTAATCCTATAAAGTGAGGTCCATGACTATCTCCGTTTCACAAATAAGAAAACCAAGGCTTAGGGAGGTAAGTAGCTCCCCTAAGGAACAGGTACTAAGTAGCAAAGATCCAGCCCAGCCTTGAGTCTGTTGACTCCATAGTACACACTTGGCCCTGCCAACCAGGTGGTACAGACTGTGTTACAGTATAGGAGGTAGAGGGTGGCCCTCTTCTTGAAGGAGGAAGGAGACATACAGATAATGAATAACCTCTCAGTGGTCCCAGCGCTAGCCCTTGACTAAGCCAGGGCTTGAACCCATATCCGGTCTGAGCTGAAACTCCCTATTTCTACCACACCACAGTGCCTTTCATTTGAATGTGTATTTCTCTTAAGTAATCATAAGAAAATCAGAATATTTCATTCATCCTAAAGATGCTTAACCACAGTTGCTCCTTTGGTGATGATACAGCTGCACATTTAAAGAAGACTTTAAGGAAATCAAATCCCCAGTAAGCAGTGGTAAGAGGTTTTTTGTTGTTATTGTTGTTCATCGAGGCAGGTACTTACTTGCTGCCTCTTTTCCCTCATAAGGTTTTTCTCTATACCCCCATCGGCATGAGTACTCCGCTCATCACTCTCCTGAGCCACCTTTTTGGCGGCCCCCAGAATTCCCCAATTTAGTGAGAAAGAAGGAACCAGACTGGCCTACAAAGAGCAGCCCAGCCCTATTGGAAAGTTCTTACACAGCTTCTAGCCCCTACCTCAAATACCCTTGCTGTTTCCCACCTTACTTCCTAGTGGTAAGATTGGCAAGTCATTGGCAGGTGAGTGTGCAGCTTCTGTTGAAATTTGTCTTTAAATTCTATACATCTGTGACTACCATCTCCAGTCCCACGGAGCCCCATACAGTCTGGAGACCCCAACCTGACAAGCTAGTGCCTCCCTCAAAGTGCCAACCTCACAGATGAATGTCTGTGCGCTTACAGCGATGATCACCTGGCCTGTCCCCTCATGCTGACTGCAAACAACTTCTGTAGCCACTCTTAAGCAATCTTCGGTTCATATTCACATACTGAAGACCATCCAAGCTAACTAATATTAGCAAGCTAATACGAGGCACTCTATAAATAACCACCTCTTCCCCATATCTGTGGCTTAGTTCTGACCAACATGCTTGGTTCAGAAATGGTCAAATGGTACATATTACCAGTTCATTATTCAGCTTTTCTTACTTATGGGTCTTAAGAAGAGTTGATTAGGTGCTCTTCGGAATTCAGGGGAAGCAAACTACTCTTCACTCATAAACTGGCCATTTGCACTTCTTCCTCTGGAGAGAGGAAAGATACCAAACGATTTTCTAAAAGTATTCCAGAGAGCAGTGATCATGATGAAAGGTTTCAGATTAGTAGGACATTGTGTCATCTCCACAGACCCCAAGAACTTTGAAAGCTAGTGTCCTCAGATCATAGTTTGACACTAAGTTCAGGAAGGTTTGGCACTAAGTTCAGAAAGGTTTGCTACTTGGCAACCAAGGTAAGCAATTATTTTAAACAATAAGCAAAACAATAAACACATGAGAGTGGGGCTGTGTCATGGTTGTTTACCTTTGCTGAGGCATGTAGAAGTGTCCTGACTACATTTAATGACTGATCCCTTAGACAAGTCAAATCAGAATCAATTGACTGCATTGGTTCAACAGTGGCGGGGGGGAGGAGGGGGCTTATTTGTGACATCTATGAGAATTCTTTAAGGTTTATTTTTGCTTCCTGATGTTCAAGGTCAAGTTTCAGGATCATTTCATCTTTTAAACCATGTCATCACTAGTAGAAGCAGACCTTTCTTTATTGCCCACCACCACTAATGAGTACTGGTTGGGAAGTTCATATCAGCCATCTTGGACAGTTTAAAGTGAGATGCTGACTTGCACGATCTTCTGGCTTTTCCTTCTTTTCTTTTTTTTTTTTTAAGATTTTATTTATATATTTATCAGAGAGAGCAGGGGAAAGCACAAGCAGGGAGAGTAGCAGGCAGAGGGAGAGGGAGAAACAGATTCCTGCTGAGCAGAGAGCCTCATGTAGGACTTGATCCAGGACCCTGAGATCATGATCTTAGCTGAAGGCAGACACTTAAATCGACTGGGCCACGCAGGTGCCCAATCTTCTGGCTTTTATTATAGCTGGGTTGTTTGTTGAGAAATCTCCACCAGCAGGCAGGCCCAGCTTATGTGGGAGTCTCACTAGACTTGTCATTCAGGGTTGAACACACTGTTGCCACATTCTTACAATGAGGAGAATAATGAATGCAAAAAAAAAAAAAAAAGAAAGAAAGAAAGAAAACTAGTCTGTTGCATTTTCCCTTAGCTGCTACCCTATGTCTCTTATAAAACAACACAGTGCAAACAAGCTTAATCTGATTGCATGGACGAGCATTTTATTGGGTTATCATTGGTCAGTAATACTTAAATATATGTCTCATACAATTAAACCTTTTTTTTCCCCTAATGTGGTAGAGGCTGAATACTCGTGATGTCTTTCCAAGCTAATTTAAAGAGCAAAGCAGACTTTGGAGCAAGATAATCCTTTAAAAAAAAAAAAAAGGGGGGGAAAGATAAACCTATATACAAAACAGATAAAGCAATATAAACCTATATACAAAACAGATAAGGCAATAGGAAGAAAGATTATTCACATGAAAAATCTTATCACAAGTGCTTAGCCTAGTACATTTAAGGTATGATTCATAAAGATACAGTATTCATATGCTGCAAAGACACAAGCCACAGATAATGAAATCAGGTGCCATTTTGAAATTAAAGTCTGATGTTAATTTTGTCAAGTATATGATAACATGCTTTATTCAGGTGAGAGGGGGCAGTGGACACACACATCTGTTTATTTCTCTGAGATGTCATTTCTGGCTTTGCCATCCCTGACTCTGAGCAAGGCTATGAGCTTCTGATGCTACTATCCTACTGGCTTCCAGTCCACAGCCCTGTCCAGCTTTTTTTTTTTTTTTTTCCATTTGAGTATAGTTGACACACAATATTATATTAGCTTCAGGCATACATCGTGGTGATTTAACAGCTCTACGTGCTAGGGTATTCTCACCACAGGTGCAGCTGCTCTCTGCCATCCCACAAGGGTACCACTGACTATGTTCCTCTTGCTGTGATTTTATTCCTGTGATTTATTCATCCTGTAACCAGAAGCCTGTATCCAATTTTGCCTTAGGTGGGGCTAGTTGTTTCTAGCCTTGACTTTTGTTCAGCTTGAATTTGACTAAATATTTTACCCACTCTCCAAATAAAACTGATCTATTTCCAGTGCTTTTATCTGAAAATGCTACCATAAGGTGAGGTTTCCTTGGTCCTATTTATTTCATCCTCAGTTTTCCCTAGACTGCCACTCTGGTTGGCTCAGAAATCCTTACCATGCCACCCTCATTGCTGGGGCTCAGGCCTTCCAGAGCAGTGGATGAGGTGGTAGCTTCCACCTGGCTTCAGTAATACCTCCTGCTCTGTGCCAGAATGTGCCATCCATGTAGAGAGCTGTACACACACACACACATAGGCACACACATGCATGCACACACACACACACACACACACACACACACACAGCTAGCATTGTAAGGGGTACTGCTGTGAGCTTCCTGTTCAGCACAGGGCAACTGCAACCAGGGGTTCTCTCTGATTGGGGGGGGGCAGAGCGCCTGCTTAGGATACAAATTACAGGAATGGAATTCTAAGCACAGAAAGGAACAAAGGGATAGATACCACCATCTCATGGCACCAATCCTGAAAAATCCTGCACTCACTTCTGCCATAATAGCCAAGATTACAAGCTAAAGATTTACTATAAATGAAAGGCTCCAAGGTCCCACGCAGAAATTATATTTCTTAAATACAAGTTATGGAGTACCTACTTTGGCCAGCATTACAGCAGCAAATGGGGCTTACTCTAATCCTCCCTTCACATATCTTAATACCTAGAAGCTGTGGTAGGGGGAAGAAAGCCAGCTAGTTGGTATAAGCAGGACAGACAGGTTCTGAGCTGTGGCGTGTGCATAAAACCTGTTTAGAAATGTCATGCTTCCTCTGTGCCTTCCTACTCCGCCCCATCTCGGTGTGTGCTGGGTCTGGATTTATATAACATGACTGTAATGCCCTCCTCAGTGATTGAAATAACCTCTACTTACCTGGAGCCTGAAAGAGGGACTAGAATGGCTCTAACTGCTCTGTTAAGGAAAGTAGCCCTGCAGTGTTGGAACCATCCTAGGGAGGGGGGAAGAACTGAGAAGAAAAGCATCAGACGTGGATCTCTGACGCACTGTACACTCAGCAGAGGAAATAAAGCATACTTTGCAGAGTACGTAACCTCCATCTGAGTTAACTAGGATAAGAAGCCTGTAAAACTATGGAAATTTACGCTTAGATCATGGAAAGAATTACTCCATGGGTGGTGTGTTGCTCTTGTTATTCAATGCAGGTTAAAAAAGAAGTTGGCGATGTCTCCATCCTAATCAACAATGCCGGAGTCGTGACAGGCAAAAATTTCCTCGACTGCCCAGATGAGTTGATAGAAAAGGCTTTAGATGTGAATTTTAAAGCACATTTATGGGTAATTATTTTTTCTTCTCATAATAAATCTAAAGTTACTCTGAATTTAGAAGTACCTTCCTCTTGTTTTCTTACAATTTTATTCACCTCTAACTAAAGCAGGGACTTCTCAATTTCAGATTTCTCCTGCTTGACCCCGATGCTCCCCCTCCCCCGCCCTGGATCCAACTTAACCTACACCTGTGTGAGCCTTTGCTCGGAAATCCTGCAAAGACAACTGTCCTATGGTTTTACTGTCATTTATTGATTATATCAGGTTCTGTCCTAGGCACTTCCTGTATAATCCTTGAAATAGCTCAGTGAAATAAGGGATCAGAGGAGTTAAAAGATTTGCTCAAGGCTGCACAGAAATGACATCACATAAACTTGACAAAGGTGACCTTTTAATTTCCCAAAACTGGAACCCTTTTGAAAGTGGAAAAGATAATAAAAAATAATAATGATGATGATTGAAAAGAGAAGGTGAAAGAGAACATTATTAATAAACAAGCATTAATCAGGTCTATTCTGGGCAAACCAAGATGTGCAGTCACCTCACTCAGTATCTAATCAAGGAAAAGAGAGTTTCTACCGTAGCCTGGGTAACATTAAAGGGCACAGGACAGGTGCCGCGGACATGAAGGATCATAGCCCCTGACTTCTAATATGATGTGCCCCTTGCAGAATTTGGGTTTTCCTAGCTTTTGCTGAACCTAGTCTTGCCACACGTCCCCATCCACAGGCATGCCCCCCATTGCCTCTTTGCCCCACTGCCCTGGGTGGCTGTCTGCTGGGAGGGTGTATTTGCTGGAGACTTCTGAGCTCCCTCCACCCTCCTTACACCTCCCCAGCAGACTCCCCGCCCTGCCATCATTGGCAGCCTTCAAATGTTATTTGGACTTTGTCGGTTTCTGTCACCTCGTTTCACCAAAAGTGTCCTGGCGCTGGTGGTATTGTTGGTGTTCTGTGTTGTTTTCAGGAGAAAGACGGAAAGACTCTGAACTAAGTGAGCACCGTGTTTCTTTGGGAGCTACTGCAAGTGACTTATGTGTTCTTGTCCCAAATATCCCTCTCCTTTGTTAGAATGAAGTTAGATTCTTAGGCCAGAATGAAAACAAAACCATCATCTCATTCATAGTCTCCACTACTGTTGTGTTCTTTTTCTTCCTGGGTCTCTTCTTTCCCTGCTTTCTCTCTCTTCCTCTAATTGTCCCCAGAGTCCTGGTGTCCCTGACCCCAGTCATTCTCACTCTGGACACTCTTTCTAGGCAAGTCTGCATACGTTCTTTGAGCCCTGCATGGAGTAGGCACTTAATTGCTAGTGGGTCAGAGGGCTCCTGGTGGCCATGCTCCCAAGGGATGCGTCCCCAGGGAGAAGTAAAGAGACTCACCTCAGACCATCAGAACTCAGGGAGCTTTTCATTATGCTTTGCTGTGGACTCGCTTTGATTTTCCGCCTCTAAGTGTTAGTTATCACGTGGAAAGTCATTGTGATGCACGCAAAGGTCATTTGACTTCTATAAGAGATCCCTTTTCTCGTATTTACTCATATGATTCAAGTGTGAAAATAAATATGAAATAGAAATTCATTGAAATATGCAAGTATTCCTGTGTAATGAGTTATTTCTGTGTTGTAGAACATATCTTCTGTCAAAGCTCATTTCTCTCTCCTTTACCTTCTTTTTCCCACAGGTCCCACATCAAAGGTGAAGGTGCTCTATATTACTGAGACACAGCACACACCCATTCTTTCTAACATATCCTCTCTGCTGACATGGAATCGAAATTAGAAACCATTATTCAAAGAAGTAGAGACGAACTTTAAAACAAAGTGATTTTTTAAACCAAAGCCAATAGTGGCATGTCCTGTGCACAACGTTCAGAAAAATTTGAAATCCAAATATGATCCAAGAGGTGAAAAAAGGCAATATAAATCTAAATTATCATATCTCCAGTACTCTCACTGGTGTGTGGGTTGTGCCTGCCACAGTTAAGATTCTCCCATACTTCTTGAATTATTGTCAGAATATTGTTTTTTAAAGTCACATATACATGAAATATAAGTCTAAATAAGTTGTTTTGAACAATATTGGAACTGCCGTCATTAAATACTGATTTGCCAGGTTGAACAAACTAAGAGGCTTGCTTGCCAGATGTTTACATTTTTATACCCTAGTGCCTTCAGGTAGTTTGATGAGCTTAAAAGACTCTTTTCATAACAACGATCATATAAACATCTGAAAAAAGTGTAAAATGTTAACAGTTCTTTCTTGCTCTTCTTAGACTTATAAATCCTTTCTTCCTGCTATGATCGCTAATGAGCATGGACATTTGGTTTGCATTTCAAGTTCAGCTGGATTAGTTGGAATAAATAAACTGGCAGGTAAGAGAAATATATTATTTAGCAGTTGCAAAAAGTTTTATAACTTTATCTTACTTAGCTCTGAACAATCAGCACTCATTTGATGTACCAATGATAAAGGGTTATAAATTAAGAAACATATTCAATAAGATAAGTGGTTGAGAACATGGTACAGCAGAATTGCCTATCAGATTTGCTTACATGCAGGTGAACTCTGCACTTTAGAATGATTAAGTCAGCGCAATCTCCTGGGCTTTCAAAAAACAAAGAGGGGCCCCAGGGGGTTCAGTCAGTTAAGGGTTTGCCTTCTGCTCAGATTGTGATTCCAGAGTCCTGGGATCCAGTCCTGCATCAGGCTCCCTGCTCCCTGCTCAGCCAGGAGTTACCTTCTCCCTCTGCCTCTCCCCACTGGCTTATGTACTCTCTTTCTCTAGCTCTCTGTCAAATAAATAAACAAACAAACAAATAAAAATTAAAGAGGAAAAGAGAGACCTTACTGATAAATTCTATTTATGCAAGTGATTAGCATAGTCACTATCTGGGGGACCCCTGGCCCTGTTAATGGGATGGTAAGGAGAAGCACTCTGGCTTCTGAAATTTTCATTAAGTGGTCTCCTTCTGCTGGGCATGTGAAGAAAGTTTCTCCAGTCCAAGAAATCTAAAATTAACCTCTCTGCCTCCCACTGGTTGCAGACTCTCAGCTCAAGATGGTAAGCACAGTTCAGCTCCATTATGGGAATAGAGTTCCCAGAACCATCAGTCACCCCAAATGTTATGCATCTGTACACATCTCCCCATAAGCGGTCCTCCCCTTCCTCCATCCTTCTTAGAGTTCACTAGGTTTTATTGTGACCTTGTGGGTCTCTGAACTCCTGCTGGTCTATTTGTAGTGCCTATGAATCCTTTTCCTGGCACAGTATCTCTGTCTTAGGATACAAGACTCTTCCACGCCCTGCTCACCCTAGAAGCATGTGTAAGACTTTTGTAATTCCCGTGGTGTGGGTCTTGGCTCCCTGCTTCATAATCAGTGGGAGTGCTATGTAGAATGCAGATTGCCTGAGTCCGGGTTGTTTCTGCTCATCTGAATTTCAGAGATGCAAGGGCTCAATGAGGTGCATTCATGCCCCACGACTCAGGTGATCCTAGAAGCTGCTCGGGACTCCCCTCTCCCCTTCCCTTCCTCTACTGTCTAACCCGCCGCAGTCTAGGAACGTGACTCTTGTTGGTTGTAGTGGCTGCCTCTCCCCAGAGGAAGGATGGCTCATTTGCCTCTTCTGACTTTGTGAGGAAAAGGAGAGTCAGAGTCCACTTAAATGCCGGTTCTTCTCCAAGTGTTCTGTGAGTTCAAGATTCAGGTGTTCACTTGGCGTGAGTATGATTGTAGACAGAAAACTCAAAACTGACATTGATGCCACTTCCCACTCCCGCTGCATTCTCAAGATGGGTAAGAAGTAGACGTTGACGTTTGCCAGTCTGTTTTTCTCCAACAAAGGGAAAGTTAGAGGTTTAGTTAGAATATAGTTAGAATACTTAGAAGAAAATTTGATCTGAGTATCATGACCCATGGTGATCTCTCTTGCCTGGACTCCTGCATCCCTTATTATTTCATTTCTTCTTCTGTGTGTCTCCCTGCCCTGATGCTCTTGAAACTCTTTGGGTCAGGGACTGGACACACATGTCATGCTCCACAGAACAGTTCACCCAGTGTCTGACCTCTCGTCAGTGTGGAAGTAAAGTCTAGCAGGGTGACCCGCAGGGGACTCCCCGAAGCCCTGCATCTCCCGGAGGGCACTTGGTCCTTGTCAACAGACCTTTAGGTGACGCTGCTCCTCCCCACGCATTCCTTACTTCCTCCGGTGGGCCAGACCAAGATCATACAAAATAAGAACTCTGACATGACTGTCCTATTCTCCGTGTGTATTCGTGTTTATGAGGAAAGCTTAATGTAATGCCGCTTAAAAACACTGGAATATACATTGGCATTGTTTGCCTTTTTCAGATTACTGTGCAAGTAAATTTGCAGCCTTTGGATTTGCTGAATCTGTATTTATGGAAACAATAGTCCAGAAACTAAAGGGGATCAAAACCACTATTGTGTGCCCATTTTTTATAAAAACTGGAATGTTCGAAGGTTGTTCTACTGCGTAAGTATGTCCTTTGATTTCAAAGAAATGACATATTTTTAAAAATGATTGACTATTTTATATTGTTCTATTCATTAATGTTGTTTTAAAAAGGTATTTTGTAGGATTCAGCTGGATTTATAAGTGATTTCAGAATTGTTTCTTTCTTCAAATGTGTTTGTGATTAAGCCATTGAGTTTATTAATGGTTTGGGATGGTTTAATGGGATGGTTTATGAAGGCCGGGTCCAGCTCACCCCACGCCATAGCCAGATCTGCTAAGCACCCCTGCAGCGTTCCTGGCCATAGTTTCTTTCTGCCACCAAACTCCATTCTGCACTCTTCCCTGACTGATTCCACAGCAAGACTGAAAATCATGGGGATGGAGGGCACAGATACCTAATTCTGCATCTTGTGGAGATGTCAGGAAGTTGTTTAATATGGTTTCATGCAGATACATATATTGTATCATCAGTGTGTTAATTAGAGCATCATTTGCCATTTTAAAGTTAAGTTGTCACTAGCATGTTGATAATAAAGGAGTAAAGAGAGAAATCGATCAGATCTAGAAGGGAAAGAAGTAAATAAGTGCTAATGTTTGCAGCCTTTTTTTATCCCTAATCTATAAGATTTTTTTTAGTAATTTATAATTTTTTTTTTCTTAACTCCTTAGCCGTCCTTTCCTGTTACCCCTTCTGGAACCAGAGTATGTAGCTGACAAGATAGTAGATGGCATCCTGACAGACAAAGTATACTTAAATGTGCCAAAGTTTATATCCTTCGTGTTGTTCTTAAAAAGGTAACCGTATCAGCTTCCTATTACTTCTCTAACGAGCCAGTCAACAACTCATTCTCCTACCAGGAGGAGCCACTTTAAAAATATCTGTTAAGTGAATGCCCTTGGATCCCTTCCTTGTGCCTGTCTGCCAACATGACCTCAAATTCGCAGAGCCTAGAAGATGGAATTGGATCCTGCCAGCCACCTTAGTATTGCATGATTGTCAGAGAGAAGTGCATTTACTGAATGACCTGTGGACAGATCGAAGTCTTTTTTTTTTTTTTTTTTTTTTTTTTTAGGATAGATGGTCTTCTTGTGGGTATCACAGAGTAATTGCATTGGAACAGATATTGTATCCACACTTCTTGAGTACAGATCCCCAGAATCAAGGGCAGACAGTAAGCCAAACATTTCAGGAAGTTATAGTATGGATATAATTGGCAATAAAGGATAAACTTGAAGTATAAGAGGGTTAAAAGCATTGGCGGTAGGGACTAAAAAGATAACCACCTCTTGAAAACACCAAGGGCATATTTGCTTACCCTCTCTAGTCCCATTTGGATTCACATTCTAATTATACAGCACCCCCCACCCCATCAAAGTTTCTGCTTTGCAAGGAAACATATTCCGTGATTGAACCACTTTCCTCCATGGCACTGAAATGTGTCTCGTTTTAACGTTCACTGACTCTAGCTTTGCCCTTAGCGTTATGACTAATTCCTTCCCTCTTGACAGCAGTTCTTGAGTTATTTGAACATAGATAGTATGGCTGGCAGCCACTGTCCTTCTTACATAAGGAAATGCCTTTTTCTTTCCTGTTAATTGTATCTACTTTGCACAACGCACCAAAATCATTCCTATGTCCTTTCACGGACCAGGTTTCACAAGAGAGATAGAGCCGACAGGCTCTGGGAGGCGGGGCAAAGGACCTTGGACAAGCACTTTGAAATCTGGGATTATGATCCTGCAGTTTACTAAATTTGTGACTCTGAGCATGCCCTTTATTCTCCCAGCCAGTTTCTTGTTTACGATTTAGAAGTCAATGCTTGTTCGAGCTTGTAGATTAGTGAGCGTCACGCAATTTTTAGGACAGTGTGGGCATTCACAGGAGAGTGGCTATCTGTTGCTTAATCGATAGAAGTATGTGGTATAGTAATGCCAAGTGTAAAGAACAGAGGAGTTAGTTTTTCTAATGTTTTTGAATAATCATAGAGGTTATATTTACTTTTATAAGATATGAAAGATCTACATAGTTCCTGAGAAGTACTTGGAAACAAGAAGTTCAGTAAAGGGGATGACATCACACATTCCCTCAAATATTCATTCAGTAAGCATTAAAGAGTGCCTAATGTGTGCCACAAATTGCTGATCGTCCTAGGACCCGGGGTTACAGCAAAGAAGGAGAGAGAAGAGTCCTTGCCTTCACTGAAATTTTCTTCTTATGGGGTGGGTGGCAGGGAACAGACAAAAAAGTTAAGTAAAAGAAAAGGCATGCTGGGTAGTCATAAGTTCTAGGAAGAAACAAGAAAGCAAGAAAGAGAAATCTAAGAATAGGAGGCAGGCGGTGATGCAAGTTGAGTTTGGCCGTTCAGTGTGTTGCTTAGGAGAGGGATCATGGACAAGGTAAAATGTGACATCCTAGAGAGCCCACAGATGGACAGTGAGCTGAGTGTCCTTTCCTTTCCTCTACTCTGAGGACAGGTCTTAGGTTTAATGTGCCTCCCCTTGCTCTGCATTGTGACTGTCAGAGGGGTGGGGTCTGTGCTGTCTTGGGAACGGTGAGTAGGCATGGAGATGAGCAGTCCTAGTTAGGTCTTGCCAAAGGTTCTGGGACCTATCTAATCCCACAGGAGTGCCAGAAACAGAGACCGAGGACTTCATTTGATTCCAGAAGAAACAGGCTCAAGAGTTAAGTAATGGACCTGGGATGGTTTGTGAGTGACAGGGCTAGGATCCAAGCTAGGCTTATCCGACTCCATAAGGCTTCACTGCTTCCTGTCAATCATGATGTAGTGCAGTGAAGCTTTGGAAACCGATGTGAGAAGTGAGTTGAGTAAACGTAAATAAAGCCAGAAGAGTTAGAAAGGCCCTGAGCCAGTTCCCCCCATATAGTGGACAAGCCCCAAGTGGTCCTAAATCACGCACACTGATGTGTGCACATGCCAGTGACTCCCATCTGCAGCAAAGTCAGTGACCCTGCATCTCGGCCGAGTTGGTCGAGGCGCTTCCATGATAGTAACCAAGAAAACTTCTCTTGTGTTCTCTTTAGTATCTTGCCTGTCAAGATGGCAGTGCTTACGGCTGACTATATGGGCGCTTTTAATGTGATGGACAGCTTTGTTGGCAAGAACAAGAAAAACTAAAGACCAACTCCATGGCTGATACCCGGCATTCCATAATCCTATTTCAAGAAAAGCATTTTTGTCCAACAGTGTATCTGGAAACTACAAGTACCATTCTTTCTCTGCTCTCTGGACTATTTTCAACCAATACCTTTGAAAATAATGTTCCTATCTGCTTTCTGGTTGTTGTTGTTGTTGTTTAGTTAAAAAAAGGAAGAGCCTATTTTTGTCATTTCTGCTTGCAACTGATTTGTTAAGAAAATGAATCCTGTCTCTCATGAACTGCCCTTCACTTTGGTCATTGGGGACGAGGCCCAAGCAGAAGAGGTGGCTTTGCTTGAACCTGCAGCAGGGTACGGTGAGGAGTGAAGAGGATGGATGAGTACTTTGCTTGAATGCCCTCTAAACAGAGGACACAGAGTTCAGGGTTCCCTGTCACCTTGAGTCCCATGTCCTTCTTTCCAAAGCCAGCCATACAAATGCTCTGTTCTACATGTCCCAGGTACTCAGACTACATACCAGTCCCACTCAGGGTATTTCAGGGGCCACTGTGCCCTGCACATTCCCTGAATGAACTTAGTAGACAGTGATTTTCGACCAAATTCTGTGTTGGAGCATTTTTTTTTTCCCTAGAAGAGATTAAAGAATGGTTGCTTCTTATTCGGAAAATGACGTTCCACTGAGTTAGATGAACTGCTGCCTAGTGGACTGGAAAACATATTCATGTGATTACTTTCAAATGTTTAATTTAGTATTTCAGAGTGGGATTCATGTTATATTTTTCCACAGAATGGACAGGTCTATGAATTGGCATTCATCTGTGATGCCTTCATTTCAGATCTATTGTATGCTTACAGTTTAATGAACTGGCCAACTGGAGATTGGAGATTAACTATAAAAGGAAGATTAAGAAAAATATGTTAATTACCATATCCCTGAAACTCCTTCCCAGGCTGGGAGGGGCATCTGCCTTGCGAGAAAAACAGGAGCCTTTGTCTCTCACCTTCTTTTGTGTGGGGAGCAGAAAAGGATGAGAAGTACCTCAGAAGACTCTGTGAGATTCAAAAGAAACAAGTCATGAATATCTTGGGGGTAAGATGCTCTTAGAAAGGCAGTGGCCTCAGGGAATGTAGAATCTGGAATCCACTGTGGACTGATTTATCTTGAGCTGCCTGAGTGATTCTGACAACTCTGCCCCTATATTTCTTGTCTGTGCAGAAAGCCTCCAAAAAGCGGGGGTGACAACAACTTGTTTTATAATTATAAAAGTAATAGCTGAGGTTTTATTGTGCCTGGCACAAATCTATGCCCCTTACACATATTAGTTCTCTAAACAAGCATATCACACCATTACTCGAAGAATAATAAAGGTATTTGGTGTATGCTGAAGAATAAAAGGCATTTTATTTCACAAGAGTGACATCCTACTCAACTGCAGACGTGTACCAAGCAGCTCAAAAGGCCCTCTTAGCCTAACCAGCTAATGTTCCAAATCCTTGGTTAACAAGGTTAATTAAGAGAGAGGCACAATATTGCTCCCCTATTACAATTCCAAAAGCGTACATTCCAGGGGCCTGTCTATTTAGCTGAAGAATAAAGAAGAGACTCGAGGGATTTCCAAGAACAAAGGTCTGGGGCACAGTGGGCAGCCACCACGTCGTCACAACATTAACAGCAATTTTTTCTAATTGGAGTGCATCTTGGCTGAACTGCTACAAAGGCCTGAAATTCAATTGTGGTTTTACAGTACCCATGAAATTGTCTAAACAAATTTGGATTTACTTGAAGAGCTTCTATGAGAAGAGACCACATGTAAATTACAGCGTTCTAGAGGGTAATCTACAACAAGGTGACTTCATCCAAGGGGAGCAAGTGCTCTCCGCATTGGTTTCCCAGCAGTTTCCACTTGAAGTTTTGCCCTAATGAAGCCATGATCAAAAGCCTGATGCCTAAGCAAGTCTTGAGACGTGGAAGCCTCAAAGATCATCCAGAATGACATGATTTGGCATCCAGGAGTCAGCTGCTGCTCAAGAACTGAGAAGAATTCTTGACATTAGAAGGAGTTTGGCTGGATACAAATGTGCAACCATGCCCTTGTTCTGTTCCTTTGGGTTTTACACTGTGATGCAGTATTAGACCACAACAAAGTACTGTGGGCTGGGGAGCTGAGACAACAACAATTTATTGCCTTACAGCTTTGGAGCCTGGAAGTCCAAAATCAAGGTGTCAGGTGATTTGTTTCTGTGAGAACTCTCTCCCTGGCTTGCAGAGAACATCCTTCTGTGTCCTCACACAGCCCTTCCTTTGTGTGTAGGTGCAGAGAGGGAGATCTCCCTCTTCCTCTTCCTGTAAGGCCGCTAATCCCATCATGAGGGCCCCACTCCCATGACCGGATCTATCCTTAATTATCTCCCTGAAGCCTCATCTCCAAACACCACCACACTGCGGGTTTAGGGCTTCACTATATGAATTTGGGGAGATATAAACAGTCCATGATAGAAAAGGAAATCCAGGCTATACATGATCTTTACACTCCTCAGTGTTCTAAGACTGAGGTAGTCATGATTTGTCAAATGAAGTCATTTAGAATCTTAGAGGTAGAGTGACTCAGATGTTTGGAAATAAACAAAAACAAAAAACCTGAATAGCAACCTCCAAGAGTTAGCACTTGAGAGAAACATGACCAAGAATTTGGGCCAGCAAACAAGAGCTGACATGAGGCAAAATGTCCCATGCAGAACTAGTTTGTGAAGACCTCTTATGGTGGTCTCCACCTTCATTTCTGGGATAGTGGCCTGTTTGGGATTTATTCAAACATCCCAGCTCACTTCCCTCCCAAGCTACTGAACAGTTTCCTTCTGCTATGAACATGCCACAGCTGAGCCACTGAGATTGCCATTCGTGGCCTGGATTCCTTTTTTTTTTTTTTTTTTTTTTTTTTCCCCTCATAAGTTTGCTATCAACTTGGAGACCAAACCAGTAACAAGTGCACCAGTCATTGGTGCTCAGCCCTTGGGGAGTCTGCTTCTAAGATGGTAATGTAAGTGTCCTTGCACCTGGACCCCCTTCCTCTGGACCAGTACTAAGTAAAGCAGTGATGGCAGAGGTAAGGTCCCTCAGCTCCGTGTCCTCAGTTCCTGCTGCAGGGCTTGAGCTTCATTGGTTGGCCTCACATTGTCTTCCTCCTAGCAGTTTCCAAAGGCTAGCCTTGATCTCCCATGGGGCCTCAACTCAGAGCCAGGCAGATCTGTCCCCCTTCGCTCCTTCTCTTCCCCCTGGTGGCCTTTCTGTGCTTCCTTCTCAAGTCCACCACAACCCATCCCATCACCCACTCTTTCCCAAGGGTAACTTCTCTTGCCTCACCAAGAAAATGGAAGTTGATAAGGACAAATTCCTTCAGCAACCCAAACTGATATCTTCACAGGCACTTCCTTCTGCCTTCACCTCCCTGCTCTGGTTGACCCTGTGGCTTGCACTTTCCTTCCAGTACTTTCCAGGGCTTTTCTCCCACACCTCAGTATCTCCACCTCCAAGCTGTTCCCTGCATCCTGTCAGTGTACTAACCACTGTGTGAAGCTGAAAACTAGCAAAAATAAATTAACTTTACAAAAACCTCCATCCCACTCCATCCCAGCAAATCTCTCTTCATTGGTAACATCATCTAAAATACAGCCTAGAGGAATTTGTCCATCTCCTCTCCTCACATTGGCTCCTAAGCCACCCTGCTTCCACCTCCAATGGGTCACAGCGATTTCTCTGAAAAACGGGGATTTCACTCCACATCTTATTTTCTTCTTAGGACTGATATTAACCTCTCTGCCCTTGTTCTTGGTATCATCTGCCTACGGGCCTGTTCTGCTGTCCCCTCCTCAAATTATTAATGTTTGTCAGGTTTTTGTCCTTGGATTCCTCAATGTGTAGATCATGCCCCACCCCCAGGACTTCTAACCATGTCCACTGTTCCTCCTTCTGGGCTCTGTCCATTATTATCAGCAAGATGGCCACCATCATGGCTGCTTTCCAGGCAGCAGATGTAGGAAGGGACAAAGACTAAAGAAATAAAGGCATCAATTTGTCTTTTAAGAATATTTCTAAAAGCAGCCACACAACATTCTTCAAACATTTGGGCCAGATGCTAGTGAGACTGGGGATTGTAGTTTTTCCTACAGTAGCCATGACTCCATCTAATAACTAGAAGAGTGGGGAAAAGGGCATTCAAGTCATCTTGGTCACAGACTCTCCCAAGTCACAGCTGGGGATTCAAATAAGTTTAGCTATGCAACTTGGGTCAAGTGAGGTGAACTTTCTGAAACCCTTTTCCAATTCTGCCAATGACTGTAATTCCTCATATGATTGTTGTAGGGATTGAGGTGACAATTATAAAATGCCTAATGTAAGGTTGGTTATATACTCAATAAACACCTGTCTCTACTATGTCCCCTAACTAAATTCTGACCTTGAACTTCCAGTTTGTGAAAATATGTGTGGTACTACTTGAAATCTCTTTATCTTACAATTATATTGACACTTTCTAACCTGTATATGAAAGGTATTTTAGTATTTCATGGTGAGAAGTGGAATTATTACCTCTGGATGAACATTTGTGAAGGTTACAGCATTGAGAAACAAGTCCACTGGAAGGCTGATGTCTAATCAGAAGCTAATAGAAAGCTCCCTTTCTCCCCACTCCATACTATACACCAACAGACACCCAGCATAGCAGCAGATTACATTGCTATAAGTCACATGCTCTCTCTCTGAAAAGAAATACTTAGGGAAACCCAAAGATTACAGAGGAGACAAAAACAAGGATCCTAAGGGAATTTGAAGTCTTTGGCACTTATGGCCACAGAGAACATTGAACAAGCTCCTAGCCAGATAACATCAACGCTCACACCAAAAGCCTACTTACCCCAGTTTCTATGACCCAATAAAATATGCTCAGCTTTCAACAAAAACTCACAGAATGTGCCAAAAATCAAGAAAGAACACAGTTTGAGGAGACAGAGTACCATTTGACCCACACTCAGATATAACAGAGATGTTCAAATTATCAAGAAAAGAATTTAAAATAACTATGATTCCTGTATTAAGGGCTCTGATGGAAAAGTAGATAAGTAGATAAAGTAGATGTTATCCAGCTAACAGGCCTTTTTCCTCTTTCCACAACACCTGAGTCATGTTAATACAGGGAATTTTGGAAAGCCCTTAGGAATGGGGGCTGATTGCCAGGGGAACCAACCATGACTAAAGGGTTGGAATTTTTAGACCCACACCCCAGCCTCCAAGGAATGAAGAGGGGCTAGAGGTTTAATCAATTGCCAGTGGCCAATGATGTAATCTATCATGCTTAAGTAATGAAGCCTCCTTTAAAACACAAGAAGGCAGGCCTTGGAAATATTTCCATGTTGGTGTATGCTTCTACCTGCCTGGAAGATGGTGCACTCCATTCCATGGGGACAGAAGTTCCTGCACTTGGGAACTTTCTGGGATTTGTGTACCTCTTCCCCTAGCTATTCACCGACATCCTTTATAATATCCTTTATCATAAACTGGTAGACACAAGTAAATGATTCTCTGAATTAGTTGAGCCTTTCTAGCATATTAATCAAACTGGAAGAAAGGAATGGGAACCTCCAATTTATAGCCAGTGGCTCAGAAGCACAGATAACAACCTGGACTTAAAATTGCCTTCTAAATGGGGGAAGACTTGTGGGACTAAGGCCTGTCGACTTTAAAGTAAAACAGCCAGTTATTTTACCGCAAAATGGGTCTATTCAGGAATAACAGAAAATGCAATTCAGGACATGCCATGGCAAACCATAAAGTCTAGAGATCAAGGAGAGGAAGGTTACTTTCCAGAGAGAAAGAAGAAGGTGGGAGGGGCTGCTTTGAATGAAATCCGTTGGAGGCAAGTGAGAGTTCTAGGCTCTGATGGTTTCTCATTGGCTAAGTTGTCGTGTTTTCTTATTGGCTGAGCTTATTGCTGTGTCAGGAGTCCTCAGACTGGAATAGTAGAGTAGGCTCCTTCTGCTAGTAGTGAAAGGTACATCTTTTCCCATCGGGGTTGTGA
The DNA here is from genome assembly GCF_030435805.1 of Mustela lutreola. Classification (NCBI taxonomy): domain Eukaryota; kingdom Metazoa; phylum Chordata; class Mammalia; order Carnivora; family Mustelidae; genus Mustela; species Mustela lutreola. The sequence continues at coordinate 76,498,947 of NC_081292.1, forward strand.
CTACAAGTGATAGGGCATGAGAGCTCCCATTTCTGGCCTCCTGACTCCATTTTATTTATTTATTTATTTATTTATTTACTTTTTAAGACTTTATTTATTTATTTATTTGACAGGCAGAGATCACAAGGAGGCAGAGAGGCAGGCAGAGAGAGAGAGAGAGAGAGAGAGAGAGAGGGAAGCAGGCTCCCTGCTGAGCAGAGAACCCGATGCAGGACTCGATCCCAGGACCCTGAGATTATGACCCGAGCTGAAGGCAGCGGCTTAACCCACTGAGCCACCCAGGCGCCCCCTGACTCCATTTTAGATGAAGTTTCCTTTACTGGGTTTCACATTTCCCCCTTTTGTTCAAGATCTTTCTCTGAAAGCATTCTTGAAATAAGAGTCAGGTTTTCCACATTTAGCAGTTTTGCTCCTTGTGCCTGGAAGAACATTTCCTTGTGATGTCCTATGTTGGAGGGAAAGTAGGTAACAGTTGGAAAACATGTAAGACCACATTTGAGTAGCAAGGAAGGTTAGGGAAGAGCACTTTCAGGTACTTCTTATCTAAAGTCTGTATCTAATCAAGGTCATAAATGTTAGAGCTCATCTAGAAGCACTGAGCCTAACATCACCCTATTGGGTATGTCATTTCTACAAAGGTTTGACAGGCACAGGTACAAGACTTTAAAATAATAATGTAAAACAGAATCAAAAATACTATGACAAATGCAGCCTGTATGATGATTCTAGCCAGGAGTCCAAACCTGAAGGTAACTAGCTAAATGGATTTAAAAAAAGAAGGTGTCATTAGGTGAAATTTGTTGTACCCAATGGACTTATTCCTTGATTCTGTGTAATTGAATTTCTACCTCTCCAGAGGCATTTATCCAGGTGCAACAGGTGGGATTTGCTTTACACAAACACCTTATTTAGCAAGTAGGTACGCAAGGGCAATACAGCTAAGACTACTTTAGCCAATGAGTCAAGTGATCTATTTTCGGCTGCTACTGCTTTGGCTGTGGAATCAGCTAGCACACTTAATGTTAGGGAGAGATTTCTGATCCTCTTTCATTGGCACTTACTTCAATATAGGGGAGAAAGTCTCTCCTGGTGGAAGCAAACCCACAGCCATGTATACTTCCTGGAACTTCCTGTTTAAGACATCTATGAAGGGTTAATGAGGGAAACCAACTGGAGGCCTCTGATTTATTATGGATGTTGACAAGGACAGTTGAACATCCCAGTAAATATTAACCTTTATCTCACCAGCTATCTAAATATTCATATGCCCACAACTTAAAGCAGGTAGAGTGCAGAGAAATCCAACTAAGGTCGGTTATTGCTATATCTGTTAGCTGGAATTTCCTGATTGATTTTTTCAAGCCACAGATTAGAGAAATTTGGATGATATTCTGTGAGGTACCATCCCATCCAAAAGGGGTCTCTTTGGAAAATCTTACAATGAGAAGTTAGCCCGTTTGTATTTCCCTTTGGTACAGGGGACAGATCATAGGAAAAATTGGTTACAAGTAAGTCTAAGGAATCTTTGGCATGAACAGAACAGGATTTCTGGTGACAAGTCTAATAGAAAAGTCACCCCCCCTTAACAGTAACCAGGGAGATACGAATAATGATGTTCTCTTCCCAGGCCAATCTAAGAGTAAAAGATGTAAAGAAAAGAATAAAAGATTTTGTGTTTAGTTAAAGTAGGAAGTCCTGATCCTTTGAATTGGGAGGAAGCAGTCTACCTGATGTCAGGTTATTGTCTTCCTCGTCGATTTGATTTGGAGGTCACTGGCATTTGCACAGGAGGGAGGGGATATCAGGCAGAACCTTCTTCCGGTGTGAGATGTGTAGTCAAGGCTCAAGTCCCTGAAGTTCGGCTGCCATTTCAGTAATGAACAAGACCTGCTATAGTGCCCTCCAAGACCTAGGAGCAGTCTTTGTTCTTACTGATTCCAAGTCAGAAGAGTGGGACAAATCTGGAAACATTAGTTTGGAGAGTTGTAGCCAGATATATGAGGAAACTGGAAGAGTTCAGGATCCAGTCCAGTTTACTGGTATATAACAAAACCTCAAAGACAAGTAACAGGACCAGAATCAAATAGAGACAAAGGTGCAAACACAATTTTTCTCTCTGTAAGTATGCCCATATTTTGCCAAAGATAATCACAGTAAAACTCACGTGTTTGCATTAAATTTGCCCAGGTTATTCACATAGCTGTGCTGAAAATAATGACTGGCCATTTAAGTTCTTTTTAAGACTGTTTTTGCTGGAACTTTTCATAAGGAGTCTCAGACTGAACTATCAGGCACTGAGGCCAGGAAGTCACACCAAGACTGGCCATTAGATTTACCTATAACTGCATTCCAGTCAAGGCCTTGGCAATATAGCCAGTGTCTCTGATTGTGTCCTGTTATAAGGAGAACATATTTTTATTGAACTTACGCAAGTAACAATAATGTCATGAAAAAAAATACTCAAGAGTTTCCAAATTCCAGAAGGACCAGGGAGGGAGAAAAAATAAATGTTTTCATCTTTCTTTACAAAGGTATACTTTAACGAATTGCTGTAAATCATAGATAACTTAAGAAAAAGTGCTCCTTAATCTGAAAAAACCAAAGCATCAAGGAAGGAGCAGTATTTCAAAGAGTCATAGTAATTATAATCACCCTCCTTAGTTCATTTAGTCCCCTATAATTTATACTTGTTCTGCCTGAATCTAGTTTGTCCACTAGTTCTGGAAATTCTTATCAAGTCCAGTTTTATCATCTTAAAGTTATCAGAAACCTGTATTTGTCACAAAAAAAAAAAAAAAAAAAAGTCCTCTCCATGAATCTCCTTAAAGATCAGGTACTTTTTCAGGAAAACATGTAAAAGCTTCAGCGAAAAGCAGTAACGATCTGTAAAAAGACTTAAAGATGCTTATTTTTAAACATCTGATGAGAGTTCATTATAATGGAATTGACAAGTAAATTTGCTTATTTCTGTAACATGCAACATTTGAAGATAACAATTAGAATTTATGACTGATAACATTATACTGGAACATAAGAGATTTCCAACATTTCACACAATTTCAGGAATGCTTATAATGTATACCTACACAAATAAAACATAAAGAAGGCTTAGTATTACTTCTCATTCAACAGCACTTCCTACATAATTTAACATAACAAATTAGCGTAATTAGTTTAACATCTTCCTTTTTATAAGAAGAGACAACAAATCTTTTGAGAAGCTCCATGGACTCTCTGGAAAATCCAAATGTCAGTTTGACTACAAAAGACAATATTTAGAATTTTATTTGAAGGAAGTTATTAAAAAATATCAAAAAGGTTTAAAACATTTGATCGAATAGCATCATAGGTCACTGTGAAACAATACTTAGTTACACATTTAACCACAGGGACAACTAAAGACTTCATGAACAAATATAGAAGATTACATAGCTATGAGCAGAACTTAGCTCTTTTAATATAGTGAGTTCTACCAGATTTAAGACAATTAAAGACCTGATTCAGACAACAAATACAGAAAACTATTTTGATATAAAGATCACTCAAAAGGTAAGGAAACCCCTGTTTACAATTTCTTATTAAAATTTGACCAACAGGGGCGCTTGGGTGGCTCAGTGGGTTAAGCCGCTGCCTTCGGCTCAGGTCATGATCTCAGGGTGCTGGGATCGAGTCCCGCATCAGGCTCTCTGCTCAGCAGGGAGCCTGCTTCCTTCTCTCTCTCTCTGCCTGCCTCTCAGTGTACTTGTGATTTCTCTCTGTCAAATAAATAAATAAAATCTTTTTAAAAAAAAAAAAAAGTTGACCAACAGGATCACCTGGGAGGTTCAATCAGTTAACCCTCTGCCTTCGGCTCAGGTCATGATCCCAGGGTCCTGGGATGGAGCCCCGCACTGGGCTCCCTGCTCATCAGGAAGCTTGCTCCTCCCTCTCCCTCTCCCCCTGCCCCAACTTGTTCCCTCTCTCTCTCTCTCTCAAATAAATAATTTTTTTTTTAAAAAGTGACCAGCAATTCAAGAAAACTTGTCCTTTCAGTAGATGAAAGAAAATTAAGGGTTGGTTTTATATAAGTACAATTATTGATATAAAAGGTTTTTTCTTTTTTTAAACCTTGAAGTTCATTTATCTTGACCATGCATGAAATTTCTTTCCCAAGATTCCTTTCCACAAACCTTCTACAAGTTTTTCCATCTTTTGTTTTGTTTTGTTTTTTACATTCAGATTTTGTTCTATGTTTTTCTGCTCTAAATAGTCTCACATTAGGACAAAAATACTTCCTTTTCCTTCAACAATAATGCATCTCTATTCTTCATACCTTCTCTTACTGAAAACACACATCCTGCTTTCCTTGCATAAGATGTTTCCCCTATTATTCCCAGTAGACTTAATTACATTTATTAGAATTTGTACCTCACAGTTGCATTTATTCACACCAGAAAGAAAACAACATGTCTACAAGCACACAGCAATGCTCTGTGTTGCCATCTAACAGAGCTTACTGAGATTTATAACCAGGCTGATGGTCCATCTGATGTGTACTCCAAGTAAAGATGGTTAATGATGACTACAAGCAGGTGCAGGACTCAAAGCTTTCAAAGCTTTACTTATTTTATCAGCACTTCTGATGTTATAAATGACACCCATCAACCCCATTCCTACACAAATCTGGTAAATTTGAGTATAGTAGGGCTTCATGGGAATCCAAACTTTTTTAACAAGGCTTTGGAGCATCTTAACCCAGAACCCCCAGGTCAGGCTGCCCCAACCTGCATTGCCAATGACTTGAAAAGGTCACCAAGTGCCTATCATTTATTAAAATTCTTAACCCTCTGAAAGCTTAACTTCTAGTGAAAACTAAGAAGTAAGCAAAGTTACATCAGCCTTCTTTAGACTGGCAAATTTATTAGCACATTTTATAATTTCTTAAAGTATATGTTTTTTAAATTTCATAACACAGCACTAACACATCTAAATATCTTTTAGTTTCTTAGTCATAAGAAACCAAAAGTAGATAAAACTCCATTCATAATTAATGTATCAGTATTTTATTTTGTTTGGAAATGATCTAGATATTTAGTGACTATCCATCATCTAATTTAACTTAGCAAAATTCTAAGGTTTTAAGTTACCAAAAAGACTTGGATAATCCATTTAAGTAGACATGAGTATTGCTGAAAAGTTCATTTGTAAACTTCTTCTTGCATCATTTTAATAATAAATATTCTTAATATTACATTAAGATTTGTCATGAAAATCTCATGAGATATTAAACAGCTAACCATCATCTTAAATTATCTTTTTCGCTGACAAATTTTAATACCTAACATGAATACATTTAATCTTTAGTAAGCCTCAGATAATTAAAAGTATTTTATTTACTACTGAAAAGTCTAAAAAGTGCCTATTTTAATTAAAGCAACAAACTTAAAGTAGCTTAAATACTGAATTTTTTCCTAAATCACATGAACCCGTAATTCATTTGGATTAAGTTTCTATTATATTTCTAAGAACCTAATTTATTTAATTGCTTAGTTTTCCTTATGTTAATTAAATAGATCTCTTTTAAATATTAATTTTAGCAATATCATCTGGAGGTAAAAAATACCATACAACTACACATCTACATATGTAGACACACACGAACATACAAGAGAGATGCAAACAGAGACCTTAAAGTTCCCATGTTAAAATTACTATCATGAATTAATTAAAATAATACAAAGCTCACTAGTTATAAAAGAAATCAAGTCTATTCAAATAACCTTTCCTCCTTTCCTTAGCCTTCTGATAAAAATTGCCTCCTTGAAGTTTGCATATCAAAGACATTGTCCAGATAAGAGCTCTGGAGAAGACCCTGAGTAGAATCTTGACACCTCAAAAGCATTTGGGGAAAAAAATGCAAGAATTTTATTTCCTTGGGACAATATGTACAAGCTTTTTGGGATGAATGGTAGAGGTTTGGGGATTGATAAATGGGATTGGTGGGCTTCAAGTTGTTTTTGGAGCCACACCTCTGGTCATGCAAAGACTAAATTTGTACAAGCACAGCCTTTTTAATTCATGGAAGAATTCAGTTGCCATCTAAGTGATACAAAAGGATTGGCACATCCATCCACCATTCACCTGTTAGCATGCTTTTCTTTCCCTCTGAGTACATTTACCTTAGAGGAGAAAATCTAAAAACAAAATTCTATCAGGCTCTGAATACCAGCTTCCAATCTGACCAAATTTCTGATCACAAAGTTATTAAATCCTTCCAAATGTCTTGCCAGGTTGTACCTGGGACAAACAGTGCATATTTCTGACAACATTAAACAACTCTATGGACCCAGGAAACATCCTCAAGGAGAATATAAAGATGTTATCATCACAAGATTGATAGTCACTCCCAAAGATTACCAAAAGGACTGACAACCTGCACATCCCAGTCAGGCAGAAAGCCAAGCCAAGTTTGTAAACTGAGGCAAGCAAGGAGGCCATAGTCATCCCTGCCTGGGAGAAAGAGTATCAATAATGAATTTTTCTGGATTTGGAAAGGAAGGAAGAATGTGAGATTTCATTTTCCTCTCAAGACGAGGTGCAATAGGTAATCAATTCACAAAATCTTTCGAGAATCCTCCCTGGTTTAAGAAATTCTTTAACTATGACTCCTAGTTTGGCATTTGACCAAGGATTGCAAAATACCTGAAGAGAATCACCCGTAGCGTTGGGTGGTCTTATTTCAAAAGGTAACCATTTAATTATCTCTTCAGAATAGAAAGGCAATCCTAGACAATACTTAGTACTAGACTGAGTACTCAGGTAAAGAAAGTAAAGGGGAATTACATCAGTCTTATAGGTCAGTCTTATAATCTTTTGTGGGAGATACCTTTTATCTCTTTACTTTTTCATGGGCCTTTTGCCATGAATTTTTCAATGAAATTATTCTGATATTCTGAAATCTTTTGGAGGCTTCTGTATGCCAATTAAAATAGGTATCTCATTCTCTTTGTCTTTCAATTTTGGAGATGCAGCTTTCCAATTTACTTTTGAGAAAAACAAGTTTGGCAAAATAGAAATTTCCCAGGGTGCTTGGGTGGCTTAGTTGATCATGACTCAGGTCATGATCCCAGGGTCTGGGAATTGCGTCCTATGTCAGCAGGGAGCCTTCTTCTCCCTCTGCTCCTCCCCTATGCTCTCGCTTCGCTTTCTCTCACATGCTCTCTCTCAAATACATGAAATCTTTTTTAAAAGAAAGAAAGAAAGTCCCCCATAATGACCATTGAAATTTTAAATTATTTCTAGTTAAATTGGACCATTTGGTTAAAAATGCACCTGAGAAAGGACCACAGTTTTTAAACATAAAACCAACAGGAACCCTTGAAGTGGATGTGGGGGACTCTCCACAAAGTATTTAGAGGATTGAGATCCCATTACTCAAAACCAGAGGTTCACAAAAACAAACAAGTACTCCCCAGAAAGGACAAAGCCCTCATGAAAACAAAGAGGACAAAGCTTTTGAATAGATCCCTAAATACAGTCTGCAGAGCTCAAAACACAAAGAGACTACAGCTTGAATGCAGGAGAAAACATACCCTCAAATTCCAGGGTCAGGGACAAAGCAGGGAGTTCAATGACCTCAGTGGGTACTGGCAAGTGTTTGATCACCAGCCTTGGAGCTGTTGAGGTCTTTTGTGAATCTTATTTCTCTGACACCAAGTAATGTCAACCTTAAAAGTAGAACAGCCCATGATTTTACCAGCCAAATGGGTTTCTTTGGGAATAACAAAGGAATTGCAATCCAGGACATGCAAGCTATGGCAAACCAGAGACAAGTCTGAAGATCAAAAAAGAGGTGAGAAAGGAAGAGAGTTGGGAAGGGTTGCATGCCACATAAAACTGAGTAGTGTTATTTAAGAGTGGATTCAGATTAATCAAAACTATGTATTGTGAACTCTAGAGCAACCATTAAAATTTTTTAAGAAGTATAATTGGCACACTAAGAGGTGATAAAATAGAATTATATAAAATGCTCAATTAAATAAAAAATGGCAGAAAAGGATGGAAGGAAACAAAAACAAATGACAAATCAACAAATAGAAAATGCTTTATTCATCTACATAAATAATCACTTCAGATGTGAATAGATAAATGCACCAATTAAAAGACAGCGATTTTCAAGGTGGATTAAAAAAACACAGCACAGGATTCAACTATATATTACTATAAATATACTTCAACTATAAAGACTCAGGATAAAATAAAGGTTTAGAGAAAGATATATTATACTAACACTAATCAAAAGAAAGCTGGAGCAGATATATTAATTTCTGACAAAGCAAACCTCAGAACAAGGAGGTTTATCAGGGATAAAAAGAAGCACTACTTAACGATAAAGGGGTCAATTCTCTTTGAAGATGTAACAGTCTTAAATATGTATGCATCTAACAACAGAGAACCAAAATACAGAACGCAAAAACTGATAGAACTGAATGGAAAAATAGACAAATCCACTATTATAGTTAGGACTTCAATAGCCTTTCATCAGTAAGTGTATAGATAAAGTAAATGGTAAATCAGTACAGATACAGATCACCTGGAGAGCACTATCAATTGATCTAATTAGCATTATAAAATAAACCATCCAACAACAGGAAAATATATTTTCTTCTTAAGTTCATCTCTATCTTGGAACATCCACCAAGATAGACCACATCCTAGACTCTCACACACATCATAATAAATTTACAAGAATTAAAAACATTAAAGTAGGTACCCTGACCAAATGGAATTAAGCTAGAACTCAATAACAAAAATATATCTGCAATGTTTCCAAATGTTTGAAAATTAAACAATATACTTCTAAATAAGCCATGAGTCAAAGAAGTCTGAAAATAAACTTGAAAATATTTTTAACTAAATGAAAATGAAAATACAAATTACCAAAATGGATGGAATGCAGCAAAAGTCGTGCTTACGGGGAAATTTACATCGTTACATGTATCCATTAAGAAAAAAGAAAATATTTTCAAGTCAATAATCTGAGCTTCCACCTTAGGAATCCAAAAAAAAGAGAAGAAAATCTTAAACCTAAAAGTTAAAGAAGATAAAATGGAATCATAAAATTCTTGCAATGAGAAAAGAAAGTAAAAGAAATCAGCAAAATTGAGAAGTTTGTAGTTGTCCTCATATCTGATAGAAAAGTCCCAGATGCATTTTTTTTTTAAAGGTTGGCAGATTCTCATGGAACTTAGACCTTAATTCCCCCATTAAAGTTTTAGAGGCAGTATATAAAAGTTCATTTAAAAATCTAACTGGATTTTATTTTTATATTGAGCAAACAACCCCTTTATTGAGTGGTGTGAAGGCTAGGAGTTTTAAGTGGTGCAGAGTAAGAAAGGGCTCTCCAGCAGAGTGGTAGAAAGATGGGTTTCTTAATTAATGGCATTGGAACAACAGGAAAACAAATAAGATACCTTACACTATAGTAGAACAAACTGCAAATAAATAAAAGATTTAAATGTACTAGAAGAAAAATATGAGAAAATTCAATTTATTAAGAAAAAGATGAGAAAATTTAACTAAAAATACATAAAGGTACTAGAAGAAAAACATGAGAAAATCCAAAGAGAGTCTTAGAGCAGGGCAAGCCATTTTAAAAAGATTAAAATCTGATTAAGACTAAAAGGCTAGTGAGTCCAAGTAGATAAATATATAAAACTTCTTTATAGTGAAAAAAGTTTTATATTCATTTTAAAAGGAATGTATATAAAGCTTCTTGAATAAGTAAATAGTTCATATACTTCAATATTTACCATTCAGTGAATGTGAAATCTTTTGGCATATAAAATTTATCAAGTGAATAAAGTTTCCTTACATTCCTAATTTATCAGAAGTTTCTTTTACTAAGATCATAAATAAGTGTGTTTTTTCAGTTTTCTGAAATAACTTGCATTAAACCAGAATTAGCTCTTCCTTGAAAATTCTATAAACTGTACGTATAAAACTGAATGGGCTGGTGGGTTTTGAGAGGGAGGATATTGGCGTCATTTCCATATATTTAGTTCTTACCGGTTGATCCAAGTTCCCTATTTCCTCTTTTTTTTTTTTTTTAAGATCTTATTTATTTGCGAGAGAGACACAGCAAGTGAAGGAACACAAGCAGGGGGAGTGGGAGAGGGAGAAGTAGTCTCCCCACTGAAACAGCAAGAGAGGGAACACAAGCAGGGGGAGTGGGAGAGGGAGAAGCAGGCTCCCCACTGAGCAGGGAGCCTGATGTGGGGCTCATCCCAGGACCCCAATCATGACCTGAGCGAAAGGCAGACACTTAAAGATTGAGCCACCCAGGAGCCCCTCCCTATTTCCGCTTGGATCAATTTTGTCTTTGTATTTCTTTCTAGGAATGCGGTCATTTCATTCAAGTTTTCCATGCTCATAAAACGTATATCATTGGTAATACTTATATTAATTCTAAATCTCTTCATGTCTACAATTGTTGTTCCTTCTTCTATATTATAAGTGATACTGAATCCAGCTCTTTCTTCTACATTCATCTTTATGAGGAGTTGATGCTTTTCTATTTACCATCTACACAATTTTTTTTTAGAAAAATATCAGTAGAGTTTGGGATTGGCCAAAGAAGATACCTTCAATAGAAGTGTTCCTTGTGGAGGTTTCCAAGGCAAGTTCCACAGCCAAGCCACGAGGCTTGTTTGAAGGTGGGCTGAGGGTAGAAACTGGAGTGAGAACAATTTGAAATTCAGAAAGGAGGAGTGAGATTAAAAGATCAGGCAGCTAGAGGTTGTTACTGTACAATTTTATTACTTCATGTGTCAGATATGTAGTATGTCACCTGAGGCCATCCTCCGAGTATGAGAACCTCATTCTGTCTCGGCCTTTACCCAAGCAACACAAAAGTTAGTATGAACATTACAAAGGAAAGTCATCACTCATTACTGATTTTTCCCTAAATTTTATCTGAAAAAAACGGGCCCTCTTTAGAACCCAAATTTTACACACACACACACACACACACACACACACACACCCCAATTCTGGATTTTAGCTAAATTAATCAGAAGGTGTTGTGTAATGTGTTTTGGCAATATTCTCCCTTGTGCATGTACACTTTATCTTGGCCCAATGCTTATGTATTTGTGTTATCTGCCATCCGAAGTAAACATTTGAATTATTGGATCCTAGTATAATAGGTCTGTGAATATGGTCCCTTTACAATCATTACAGACTTGTCACCTGAGAATAGAAGGTTTTCTGGGCACAGACCCGCCAGGTCCTGCCCTTTATGCACCTACCAGTGCAGTATCCATCTTCGCTCCTCACACCTGACCAGCAATAGTTATCAACCTATAACAAGCCATAGCCAAACCCTGAAATTTGAAAATATCCTATGAAATCAGAGCTTGCTACTTGCTCTTACATTTAACTTTTCATTGTGATGAGAAATGTCTAAAATTATTGCATTAAAAAATATGTTTCTAAAACTCTTATAAGTGAAAAGTGCTCCTAACAACTGATCCAAGGCTATAAAAAATAGGATAACAAATTGTGTATAATCCAAACGATATAAAATTTAAAATCATTTGGAGAAGACCTTAGAGGTAGACATGTACCAAAAATATCTTTGGCATTGCCTCCATGGGTAATATGACTGAGGGTGATTTTTTTGGTGGCTGTTGCTTGTTACTTCTTTTTCCTGTATCTTTCAAATTATAATAAGAATGTCACACTTGCTGTGGGTGACGGCTCAGATCTCCCTTACCCCCTGTACACCATCACAACTGCCGCAAGTCATTACTAACAGGTTGAACCTGTGACCTTCTCTCCAGACACCATTTGTTGAAGAGATGGTCTTTTTTCCATTGGACATTCTTTCCTGATTTGTCAAAGATTAGTTGACCATAGAGTTGAGGGTCTATTTCTGGGCTCTCTATTCTGTTCCATTGATCTATATGTCTGCTTTTGTGCCAGTACCATACTGTCTTGATGATGACAGCTTTCTAATAGAGCTCGAAGTCTGGAATTGTGATACCACCAACTTTGACTTTCTTTTTCCAACATTCCTCTGGCTATTTGAGGTCTTTTCTGGTTCCATATAAATTTTAGGATTATTTGTTCCATTTCTTTGGAAAAAGTGGATTGTATTTTGATAGGGACTGCATTAAATGTGTAGATTGCTTTAGGTAGCATAGATATTTTCAAAATATTTGTTCTTCTAATCCATGAGCATGGAACATTTTGCCATTTCTTTGGGTCTTCCTCAATTTCTTTCATGAGTACTTTATAGTTTTCTGAGTAAAGATTCTTTGCCTCATTAGTTTGGTTTATTTCTAAGTATCTATGGTTTTGGGTGCAATTGTAATTGGGATTGACTCCTTAATTTCTCTTTCTTCTGTCTTGTTGTTGGTATATATAAAGGCACTGATTTCTGTGTGTTGATTTTATATCCTGACACTTTACTGAATTCCTGTATGAGTTCTAGCATATTTGGAGTGGAGTCTTTTGGGTTTTCCACATAAAGTATCATATCTGCAAAGAATGATAATTTGACTTCTTTGCCAATTTGGATGCCTTTAATTTCTTTATGTTGTCTGATTCCTGAGGCTAGGACTTCTAGTACTATGTTGAATAGCAGTGGTGATAATGGACATCCCTACCATGTTCCTGACTTTAGCGGAAAAGCTCTCAGTTTTTCTCCATTGATAATGATATTCATGGTGGGATTTTCATAGATGACTTTGATGACATTGAGGTATGTACCCTCTATCCCTACACTTTGAAGAGTTTTGATCAAGAAAGGATGCTGTACTTTGTCAAATGCTATTTCAGCATTTATTGAGAGTATCACATGGTTCTTGTTCTTTCTTTTATTAATGTGTTGTAACACATTGATTGATTTGTGGATATTGAACCACCTTTCAGCCCTGAAATAAATCCCGCTTTGTTGTGGTGAATAATCCTTTTAATGTACTGTTGGATCCTCTTGGTTGGATCCTAGTAATTTGGTGAGAATTTTCACTTCTATGTTCATCAAGAATATTGGTCTGTAATTCTCTTAGTTGATGGGGTCTTTGTGTGGTTTTGGGATTGAAGTAATGCTGGCCTCAAAAAATGAGTTTGGAAGTTTTTCTTCCATTTCTATTCTTTGGAACAGTTTCAGGAGAATAGGAATTAATTCTGCTTTAAATGTTTGGTAGAATTCCCCTGGGAAGCCATCTGGCCCTGGACTCTTCTTTGTTGGGAGATTTTTGATGACTGCTTCAATCTCCTTACTGGTTATGAGTCTGTTCAGGTTTCCTATTTCATCCTGGTTCAGTTTTGGTAGTTTATATGTCTCTAGGAATGCATCCATTTCTTCCAGATTGTCAAATTTGCTGGCATATAGTTGCTCATAATATGTTCTTATAATTGTTTGTATTTCTTTGGTATTTGTTATGATCTCTCCTCTTTCATTCATGATTTTATTTCTTTGGGTTCTTTCTTTTTTCTTTTTGATAAGTCTGGCCAGGGAATTATCAATCTTATTAATTCTTTCAAAGAACCAGCTCCTAGGTTAATTGATTTGCTCTATCGGTTTTTTTGTTTGTTTGTTTCTATTTCATTGATTTCTGCTCTGATCTTTATTATTTCTCTTCTCCTGCTGGGTTTAGGCTTTCTTTGATGTTCTTTCTCCAGCTCCTTTAGGTGCAGGGTTAGGTTATGTATTTGAGACCTTTCTTGTTTCTTAAGAAAGGCTTGTATCACTATATATTTTCCTCTCAGGACTACCTTTACTGTGTCCACAGATTTTGAACAGTTGTGTTTTCATTATCATTTGTTTCCATGAATTTTTTCAATTCTTCTTTAATTTCCTGGTTGACTTCTTCATTCTTTAGAAGGATGCTCTTTAGCCTCCAGGTATTTGGGTTCTTTCCAAATTTTGTCTTGTGATTGAGTTCTAGCTTCAGAGCATTGTGGTCTGAAAATACACAGGGAATGATCCCAATCTTTTGGTACCAGTTGAGACCTGATTTGTGACCCAAGATGTGATCTATTCTGGAGAATGGTCCATGTGCACTAGAGAAGAATGTGTATTCTGTTGTTTTGAGATGGAATGTTCGGAATATATATGTGATGTCCATCTGGTCCAGTGTGTTTGTTGATCTTTTGCTTAGATGATCTGTCCATTTCAGTGTGTGTGGGGGGGTATTAAAGTCCCCTACTATTATTGTATTATAGTCAACGTGTTTCTTTGATTTTGTTATTAATTGGTTTATGTAGTTGGCTGCTTCCATGTTAGGGGCATAGATATTTAAAATTGTCCAATCTTCTTGTTGGACAGACCCTTTAAATATGATATAGTGTCCTTCCTCATCTCTTATTATAGTCTTTGGCTTAACATCTGATGTATCTGATATAAGGATTGCCACCCCAGCTTTCTTTTGATGTCCATTAGCATGGTAAATTATTTTCCATCCCCACACTTTAAATCTGGAGGTGTCTTTGGGTCTAAAATGAGTTTCTTGTAGACAGCATATTGATGGGCTTTGGTTTTTTATCCATTCTGATACCGTGTGTCTTTTGATGGGGGCATTTAGCCCATTTACATTCAGGGTAACTATTGAGAGATATGAAGTTAGTGCCATTGTATTGCCTGTAAGGTGACCGTTACTGTATATTGTCTCTGTTCCTTTCCTGTCTACTACTTTTAGGCTCTCTCTTTGCTTACTTAGAGGATCCCTTTCAACATTTCCTGTAGAGCTGGTTTGGTGTTTACAAACTCTTTTAGATTTTATTTGTCCTAGAAGTTTTTTTTATTTCTCCTATTTTCAGTGATAACCTAGCTGGATATAGTATTCATGACTGCATGTTTTTCCTCATTTAGTGCTCTGAATATATCATGCCAGTTCTTTCTGACCTGCCAGGTCTCTGTGGATAAGACTGCTACCAATCTAATATTTTTACCATTGTATGTTACAGTTCTGGGCTGCTTTCAGGATTTTCTCTTTGTCACTAAGACTTGTAAGGTGTGAACCTATTCTTATTCATTTTGTAGGGGTTCTTTGCACCTCCTGGATTTTGATGTTTGTTCCCTTTGCCATGTTAGGGAAATTCTCTACAATAATTTGCTCTAATATACATTCTGCCCCCTCTCTCTTTCTTCTTCTGGAATCCCAATTATTCTAATATTGTTTTGTCTTAAGGTATCACTTATTTCTCCAATTCTCCCCTCGTGGTCCAGGAGTCGTTTGTCTCTCTTTCGCTCAGTTTCTTTATTCTCTGTCATTTGGTCTTCTATATCACTAATTCTCTCTTCTGTCTCATTTATCCTAGCAGTAAGAGTCTCCATTTTTTTTTTTGCACCTCATTAATAGCTTTTTAAAATTTCAACTTGGTTAGATTTTAGTTCTTTTATTTCTCCAGAAAGGGCTTTTATTTCCCCAGACAGGGTTTCTCTAATATCTCCCATGCCTTTTTCAAACTCAGCTAGTACCTTGAGAATCGTCATTCTGAACTCTAGGTCTGACATATTACCAACATCCATATTGATTAGGTCCCTAGCCTTTGGTACTGCCTCTTGTTTTTTTGTTTGTTTCTTTGGTTGGCTGGGTTTTTTTGTGGAGACTTTTTCTACCTGGTCAGTTTATCCAGATAAGAATATATAAATGAGAGAATAAAATACTAAAAGGATGCAAAGACCCCAGTATAATGTGCATTAACTAAATCAAAAGAGAACCCAAATCATGGGGAGAAGATAGAGGGTAAAAAGAAGTTCCAATAAATAAATAAATAAATAAATAAATAAATAAATAAGAAAAAGATAAAATGTATTATCTGGTGAATAGAACAGAGCCACCCACTTGATTTTGGGAGTATTTCAGTCTCTTAGAAGAAGCTATGTCCCAAAATTTTAAGTAAGAAAAGAAAAGAAAAAAAAATATATATATATACACACACACACAAATAAGGGTAAACACGATGAAGGGATGGAATATGACTGTAAATATAATTTTTTTTTAATTCTAAAAAAGGAGTTGATAATATAGGTTGGTTGGAAAAAGAAAGAAAAAGAAAGTGGAGAGAATTTGCTCAGGGCGGAGACTAGAACAAACCCTGAGCTAAATTTAGGGTATAGTTCGATCTATTAAAAGAAGTTGTGTCCCAAAATATTTTAGAAGAAAAAACCCTATATGTATACAAAAGATAAAGTTAGATACAATGAAGGACAAAATATGACTATAATAATAAAGGCTCAAAAAGATTTTTTAAGAAGGTTATTGTTAACATAAACTAGTTATAAAACATTAATAGGGGGTCTGCGGAGCCATAAGGTGAACTGCAGGAAGATCCCAGCCCTGTACACATGGGGCAGAGCCAGCCAAGAGGCAGGGAGAGGCCAGAGCTGTTGTTCTGGGCAACCCACTCGAGGATGGCTCCCAGTCTTCCGGAAGGTGCTCGGCTTGGGGAAAGCAAACCCTCGCCCTGCTCCTTTTCCATTGAGAGCATTTTAGGACTGTACCAGAAGAAAGACTGTGTTCCCTCAATGAAACCCCACAGGCCCTGGGCCGACACCTGCGGCTCCTCAGGGAAAGATGTTAACCTACGTGTGCATATCCCAAGCCTTCCCAATGGGATATCCTTCCCTTGTACTGTGGATCACCCAGTGCCAGAAGAAAGATTTTTGAAATACAAAAATTACTTTTCAACCTCAGAAAGACTTTCATTGAAAAGAGAGCTGAGTTGGTATCGAGGCCGGAGACCCAGAACTGCTTTTACTCAAAACCAGATTGAAGTGTTAGAAAATGTCTTTAGAGTTAACTGCTATCCTGGCATTGACATCAGAGAAGACTTAGCTCGAAAATTGAATCTAGAGGAAGACAGAATCCAGATCTGGTTCCAAAATCGGCATGTAAAGCTAAAAAGGTCCCATAGAGAATCACAGTTTCTAATGGGGAAAAAAATTTCAACACGAATCTCCTGGAATAGATAGAAATCTAAACATTTGAGATTCTCTTACAATTGCAGACCATGAAAAATCAATGGAAATATCAAGTGATAAAAATGTGATGTTTTCTTTTCTGCATTTAATCTGAGTGTTGTCATTTTTTCCCTAAAATATATTGTAAATATTTACTGTTATAACATGGTACCTATTATACTTGGGCACTTTTAGTTACAATAAAGCCCTTTCCTATATATTTTAATAAAATTTTCAGAAAAAGCCAGCTATTTTTTAAGTGAATTTAATCTAATAAATGTTAAGCAAATTTAATCTAATAAATTAGTTCAGTAAAATCAGCAAACTCATGACTAGGTGATTCCACAAGCTGGATTCAATTTACAAAACAATTCAAGTAAAATAATCTGAAGAATGGCACAAAGATATGATCTGTTTCAATTACTCTTCTTTAAGTGCATTTTGAAACGGGATTATTAGTTTCTCTTAATTTCTGGCATAAAGCAGCAAAAATTTTTCACCATCTATCAATACAAATCCTTCTAGCATGCCAGTTTCAAGTTTTTTTGTTTTTCTAAGCAAAATCATTATGGGGAGGTAGAGATAGAAAGGTATCAGTTTCCTATTCATACATACATTGTAAAAAGATTCTACCTGGAAATAAATGCAAAAATTTAAAATAAAAAAAAACGTTAATAGAGGAAAAAATAAAAGTTTAAAAAAATTAGAATAAGAAAAAATATAAAATTAAAACAATTTAATTAACTTTGCAAGACTAAAGAATCATGGGGAGAAAGCCATGAATCCCAGGCTTTGCTCTCCCCTACTCTGGAATTCCACTGTTCTCCTTGATCAGTGAACTTGGTCTTGGCTAGATGTTCTTGTTGATCTTCCGGGGGAGGGGCCTGTTGTAGTGATTCTCAAGTGTCTTTGTGTGAGGAGGAATTGCACTACCCTTGCCAGGGTCCCAGCTAGGTAATCTGCTGTGGTTTGCTCTCAGAAGCTTTGCTTCCCTGAACGCTTTCTGTAGAGCTCTGGAGGATGGGAATGAAAATGGTGGCCTCCCAATCTCCAGCCCAGAGGAGCCAAGAGTTAGGGCCCCCCCTCCTCAGTGTGCCCTTGGAGAAAAGCACTCAATCACTCCCATCTCCCTGGCCTCTGGCCATGCTCTGAGCTCACCTGGCCTATGACTGAGCATCTCTGTCTCACCCACAGAGTCCCACCTGGAGTCTCCAAAGCCACCAGATCCCTGCCACTCTTCCAGGGGGGTATCCCCAGATCTACCACTTGTGAGGTCCCTGCTCAAAGAGCAGTGGTCTGACTGTGCCACGGATCACAGTTTAAGGTAACCCCAAGCTGAGAGTTCACGCCTGTGCTTCATCTCTGTAGCCAGCTTCCCCACTCTAATAGCTGCAAGCTATGCTACACTCAGACACCCCAGTACTTCTGTGACCCTGTGGGACCTGAAACCAGGCTGTTCCTGCAAGGGCTCCACCCCTGCTTAGCATCTGGAGTGATGTCCCTCAGTGGTGCCGACTTTTAAAAGTTCTGATTTTGTGCTCCATTTCTCCTCTGCTTGCTGGGAGCTGGCCCCTCCCCACTGCAGTCTATTTTCCTGTTGCTTTGGATTCACTTCTCTGCATGTCCTACCTTTCAGAAAGTGGTTGATTTTCTATTTCTAGAATTGCTGCTCTTTTTCTCTTTGACCTCCTGTTGGGTTTGTAGGTGTTCAGAGTGGTTTGATAACTATCTAGATGAACACCTGCTACCTGATGTCATTTCAACCTGCTACTCCTCTGCCATCTTAGGAAATTGAGCCCTTTTTTAAAAACTTTTTTAAAGATTTTATTTACTATTTGACACAGAGAGAGAGGGAGAGAGCACAAGCAGGGAGGGGTTACAGGCAGAGGGAGAGAGAGAAGCAGGCTCCCCACTGAGCAAGGATCCCAATGCTGGACTCAATCCCAGGACCCCAGGATCATGACCTGAGCTGAAGGCAGATGCTTAACCGACTGAGCCACCCAGATGCCCTGAAACTGGTATTTTTAAAGCCCCAAGTTTATCTAATATGCAGCCAGGATGACGACTTACTGACAGTATTTAAGGTTGAGCTGCTCTGAGAAGTAACTATACAAGTATGATGCACCTTACCTCCATTCCATAATATTCCCTATCTAGAATGTAGCTCTGCTGTGATATTTGCTGAGCTAATACCTCTTAAGACTTGGCTTAGCTAATGTTGATAACCCAGGGGCTCTCCCACACTCCCTTCTGCAGACTAGGTTTGGTCTACTTTCTCTGGGATCCTGTAACACCAAATACATTTTTCTAACATTGTAATAAGTATCATTGTGTACACAATATAATTGTTTCTCTTTATCTCTTCCAAGTAAGGTTGAGCTCTTTAAAGGTAAAGACCTTAATTCATGTATCTCTGCCTCCTTTGAGGTTAGTGGTGTCTGGAGTGTGTTGGTACTGAATAAATAATTGTTGACTGAATAAATGAGTGAATGAAAAAAGGAATGGCTTACTCTCCTTGAATTATAGTTGGAGTAGCATGAAGTTAGAATATTGGAAAGAAGACAATATTTAAGAGTGTAGCTGTGAATTACCAGGAGATGAGTGGAAGAATTGAATTTTGTGAATATATTAAAGCGTGGGAATCAATTTCTTTATTGTGTTTAAAGTATTGGCTTAACCATGCAATGCTCTCTATGTGTAAGGTACTTCAGGTGCCATACAGCTGTATGAATATAATTAGGAAAGACGCAAAGAGGATTTAGTTGTTGTTGTAATGGGTTGTCAGCCCTTTACACCTTAGTGTAAATGAAAGCTTTAAAGGGAGAAGGGTGCCATCTACTGAGAAAATGGAGCATAACAGAGAAGCAAAAGCTTCAGAGATTTCTCATTTATAAATTGTTCCTAGAAATTGTCTTATGTAAATCCTTGCTCTGTCCATCACATATTTTATCAAGAATTTTTCTAGGTCATTTTAAACAGATTCATATTTAGGAAAACTTCATATGTCCTCAATAAATATTCCATACCCATTTTTTTTTAAGATTTTTTAAAATTTATTTATTTGACAGAGAGAGATGACAAGCAGGCAGAGAGGCAGGCAGAGAGAGAGGAGGAAGCAGGCTTCCCGCTGAGCAGAGAGCCCGATGCGGGGCTCTATCCAAGGACCCTGGGATCATGACCTGAGCCGAAGGCAGCGGCTTAACCCACTGAGCCACCCAGGCGCCCCCATACCCATTTTTTAAAAAAGATTTGTTATTTCTTTATTTGAGAGAAAGAGAGAGCAGGAGTGGAGGAGAGGGGCAGAGGGAAAAGCACACTCCCCACTGAGCAGAGTGTGCAGAGGTGGGGCTCAAACCCAGGACCCTGGGATCATGACCTGACCCAAAGGCAGATGCTTAATGAACTCAGCCACCCAGGCACCCAAAGTGTGATGTATTTAAAAATGGGTATGGAGGGGAGCCTCGGAGGCTCAGTAGGTTAAGCATCTGCCTTCAGCTCAAGTCATGATCCTGGAGTCCTGGGCTAAAGTCCCTTATTGGGGGGTCCCTGCTCAGCAAGGAGTCTGCTTCTCTCTCTCCTTCTGCCCCTCTCTCTGCTCCTGCTCTCTCTCTCTCAAATAAAGAAATAAAATCTTTTTAAAAATTACACCACACTTTGTTCATGTTTTCCTTAAAACATAGTGTTTTTTTCCTAAATACCTTTAATCAAGCTTTTGAAGAATAAAAATTAGCAGCTAGCACACCTCTAATGTCCAGGGGGTTATTCATTAACAAATAAAAAACACTGCCACCTGTTCTGTGAATAAATTCAGGGGAGGGGAAGCATTTTTGACACAAGGCAAGGACCAGGTATATTCCCATTTATTTAATACAAAAGGCAAATGATGCTCAACTAAATGCATCATTGGAGTCTTTGCAAGAGGGTATCTGGGACATTGTACAGTGCAAGGATACTAGCAGAGGGAGTCACCTGGATCACACTGGAAGGAAGGGCCATGTGAAACTAGGATTTTTGGTTCCGAGGGGCAGAAGGAACCAAAACTTTTTTTAGTTGCAAAAACTAAACTAAGTTTAGCTGCAACTTTTTTTAGTTGCAAAAGGTTTTCTCAGAATCCTTCCTTGTTCACAGGAGACTTGGTTATTATTCAGACAGGAGACTGAACCGAACAGAGTCAGTTTTGCGGCCTTCCTGGTCTCATCCAGTAAGTAACCCAGTTGCCGAAATTCCAAGGCCAGTCTCTTTGACCCTCAGACCTAACTTTTCCCCACATGCTGAGCCTGCATTGCAAGGGGAGAGGAGACAGTCTCCCCAAGAAAAAATAGCTGTTGGGCAGCATCAAAGAGAAACTAATTCTTAGCCTGGGGATACAGAGTTGAGCGAACCCCCATTAATTTGAATTGTTTGTCGTATCTGTGGGGAAGTGTTTCTCAAAAGGCTTGATGGGAAAATTCATCATTCTCAGAGTCTCCAGGGAAAAAGGACGCTGTGAGTTCAATTGAATTTGGGAACTGTTGCAACCTATATCCTCCCTTGAAGAGTCAAAATGTTCATTTTATAGTAAGAGATCTAAGAGGTAAAGAACTCTGTTTAAATTGATGTATCTAGGGTGTCTGGGTGGCTCAATGGGTTAAAGCCTCTGCCTTTAGCTTAGGCCATGATCCCAGCATCCTGGGATCGAGACTCACATTGGGCTCGGGCTCTCGGATCAGCGGGAGCCTGCTTCCCTTCCTCTCTCTGCCTGCCTCTCTGCCTGCTTGTGATTTCTGTCTGTCAAATAAATAAATAAAATCTTTAAATTGATGTGTCTAAGGCTTTGTGCAGATTTTTTTCTTGTAGCACATCTAACACGCAGTGAAAGGAGGTATCATTGTGAGGTATCATTACTGGGTTTTAAGCAGGACATTGACGTGGTCTTATTCGCATCCTGACACAAGGACTCTGGCGGGTGGGTTTGGGACTGGGAGGGACTGATTATGAAGAGCAGTCACAACCTGAAATAAAATATCTGGGGGAATATGGATAGACAGAGAGAGGAAAAAAATGGAAAAATAATTAGGAAGTAAAATCAATAGGACTTGGAGAAAGATTTGATATGGGAAAGTAATAAATAATGAAATAATCTGCAGATTTCTAGCTTGGGGGACTGAGTGGATGTTGTAGAGAAATTGGTCTAAGTTTTAAATTCAGTGCTTTCCAAATGTGTTTAAATCTAGCCTTTTTGTTTGTTATCATCATCATCACCATTTTTTGGGTATTCAATGGAACTGATGTCCTAACAAACACACTTTCAGAAGCACCGCTAGGGGGCACCTGGGTTGCTCAGTGGGTTAAACCCTCTGCCTTCAGCTCAGGTCATGATCCTGGGGTCCTGGGATCAGCCCCACATCGGGCTCTCTGCTCAGCAGGGAGCCTACTTCCCTTCCTCTCTCTCTGCCTGCCTCTCTGCTTACTTGTGATCTCTCTCTGTTAAATGAATAAAAACAAAAAAGAAGCACTGCTGGGGGAGGTTTATGCCTCAGAAAGGCAACTGGGCCAGAAAATCTCCTTGACATCATCCAAATTTTGCAAAGGAAATCCTGAGAAAAATCTTGTTGAAACAAACAAATTTTGCAGTATAAGTTAATAGTGCAAAAATAATTTAAAGCGACATGTAAATCTAACTGAACAGAAAAATGATCATCTTTTCTGCCACTCTGAGATCTAGAGCAAAGGGTCCGTAAACTAGAGCTCTCGGGTCAAATCCAGACCAACGCCTATTTTGTAAATAAAGTTTTATTGGAACATAGCTGTACTCCTCTATTTATATATTGTCAGTGGCCACTTTCATGCACCAGTGGGAGCACTGAGTAGGTGTCACAGAGACTGAATGAGCTGCAGCATTTAAAACACTTACTATGCCCCTTCACAGAAAAGTTTATGAAACCTTGAGACAGGCAACTGTGAAGCACATTAGAGATATTTGTAAAAAAACAAACAAAAACCCAGCAAACCGACATATTGAAATCCAAGAGTAGGAACACCAATACATTTGCAGCCTATTTCCTCAGGTTACACCAGCTGATGAGTACGAAGAAATCCAAAGTGAAGCTCTCTGGTCCAACTTCCCGCCCTGCTTGCAGAAACTCAGGAGCACACACCTACCAAGGCTTATCCACAATTGGTATTTGCCAGCTTCCCCACCACCATTCCTGCCATTGCTCCCCACATCCCTGGTTCCCACTCCCCCTAGCAGGCTGGCCCAGGTAGCTACTAACAGACATCACCTCAGTGCTTCCTGGAGCCTCCATCAGTTAGGAATGCATTCAGCAGCAAATAGGAGATTCCTTCTATACAAAGGTGTCAAAAAAAAAAAAAAAATCAATCTAGCCATAAGCATCCAGGGCTGGTTCCAAAGAGGAAAAAGAAAGGAGGAAGAATGGTAAAGGACTGAGGGAGCATTCCAGACCAAATTGTCTTTGCAAGGACTTTTCTGGTAGCCCAACCTAATGGCTT
Organism: Mustela lutreola; assembly: GCF_030435805.1. Taxonomy (NCBI): domain Eukaryota; kingdom Metazoa; phylum Chordata; class Mammalia; order Carnivora; family Mustelidae; genus Mustela; species Mustela lutreola. Next base: position 76,522,390 of record NC_081292.1, read on the forward strand.
CCACTAACACCTCATGCTCAGAAGTAGCTCACATGGGAACCTCTTCCTGCAAGGGAATCTGTAAAGATGAATGTGTAAACTTTCCAATCCATATAGTAGAGGAAGGGAAAGGACACTGAGAATGGCTTTGGGAGTTCCCAAACTACAACATCTGGCTCAGTGCCTTTGCTTTGTTCCAGTTTTCAACACTTCTCACTATTGTTGGTCCAAGAGAAGACAGTGTCTCCCACTTCTGTTGGTGCCCCCACATCGATGTGGGCCCCACAGAGTTCTGTGAGTCATACTCAGCAGCTTACAGAGATGTAGGGGCTGTGGGCTTGTGTTTGCCATTGGCCTTGACTTTGCCATTATCTCCCTTCCTTTCTCATTCTAAAGCTTGAAAGGATCTCATATGTGTACCAGGTCTCTTCAAGAAAACTCTTTCTGACATCCTCCCTACTATCTCGTGTTAGTTTATCTCTGGAAGGTCTTCCAAATATCTCCAAAACAAGGCTGAATCTACTGGTCGTTTACAGCTTGGGATCTCCCCCTGTGATCCTCATAAATCAAAACTGGATGTATTAATAGTACTGATGAATTAACCAGTACTCAGAACTTAGGTGAGGCTATGGAAGCAAGTATTTATTAAATGCCTACCATTTGCACGATTTTAAGACCTACATTTTAATGATAAAATGTTGAATATTTAATATAAAGTAAAATATCGGAAGTCTGTATTTTAATTATAGATATTTCATCTTTTTAAAAACCAGACCAAACAGAAATTCTTGGAAACATGGTGACTAATACAATGTCATGTTCTTAAATTTAATAAGAATCTGTGCTTTGAGGGTGCATGAATGGTTGGTTGGTTGGTTGACCAATATGTTTGGTTAAAGTCTATACTAAAAAAAATACAAAATATGTACTATTTATTGCATATTCTACAAAAATAATCTGTTTCAAATCAATAAGATAGAGTTTTTATTCTTTAAATTAAAGAAGTTGTACTCAACTCAAAAGCATCACAAAATAAACATTTACACCTTTACTAAATACATTGTTTTGGTCACATGTGACACTAACTAGGAATCTAATATTATAACATAATAATAAATTTAGGTATAGACTATTCAAATTCAATTCACATGCCTTATCTCATTTGACTTTCACAATTATTACGTCACTCCATTTTCTCCAGACTACATCATGGCTGATCTCAGAAACATGGCTCCAAATTTAAGGGGCACTAGTTAACGGCTCCCTACCTCCCCCCAATACTGCAACCTACTCACTAATACTTGACATATTTTCAAAAGAGATAAATCTTTCATTACACAATTAGAAAGAAGACCAGCAAAATGCACACAGAATGGGTAATATTCTATTCAATTTCACACAAGCTGTGAAGACTAAGCGCAGATGAAGGGTTCAGGCTCTAGACAGGCCAATGATCCAACATGAACAACCATTTTTATGCTTTCTCATCTATAAAATGGGATGATAATTCTCTGTATCTCATGAGTTCTTTTTCCACGATTAAATGAAATAATATTTATAAATCACTTAGTGAGCTAGGAAGGACTCTATAAATGCTTAGTGTTCTTGTTCTTATTCTTGAACTGATGGGGAATGGAGAGACAGTACAAAGGCCACCAAGGTATCTAAGGGGAGAATACATTTATTCCACAATGGAGAATAGAACACCAGAAGAACAGAGAAGTTCCTGTGGCCAAACTTGCCAATTTTTACACTTCAGTCAGTAGGCCGGCCAAGGGCTCATGGGCAGTGGAGTGGGACTCACTAGAGAAGGCAGTGCAGCAATCTACCACCAGATGGCAGCATAGAACCACTACCGTTTTCACCCTCCGGTAGCATTGCAATTTCATCCTGCTGAGCTGTATATGACGTTCCAAAAAATTGGGTTCATAGCAGTGCAAATCAGAATTATCCCAGCCAGACTCCCTAATGCACCACCTAAGCCCTGAGTGCTAGTGTTCCTGAAATCCTATTTCCAGCCACTTTCCCTTCCTCCACCTTTTCTTTTTGCTGTTCTTGGGAAAACAGAATGGCTAGTAAATCTGATTTATTCAAACAAGAATTAATCTACACCCAAAGTAAAGAATTGTAGGGTCCACTCTGCAGTAAGCATTTTAGCTATTCTTTCTAAACTCATATACTTCAGCTATGGCTAAAACTTTTATTAAAACAAATCACCCTTGGGGTACCTAGGTGGCTCAGTCATTAAGTGTCTGCCCTATGGCTCAGGTCATGATCCTAGGGTCCTGGGATCAAGCCCTGTGTTGGGGTCCATGCTCAGCGGAAGGCCTGCTTCTGCCTCTCCCACTCCCCTTGCTTGTGTTCCCTCTTTCGCTGTCTCTCTCTGTCAAACAAATAAATAAATAAATAAACAAACCTCCCTTTGCCATGCATAATGCACCCCCAGTGACAGGCAACTCACATTCCAACAAGAGCAGTTCAAAAACAAAGATGCCGCAGAAACCCAATTGCTTTTTTGTAGAAAACTCAAGCATTATTCCATCAACATCTTTTAAGACCAATTTTCTTATACCAAGTAGCTTCTAAATGGATCCCTACAGATAAAGTATATTTCATCCCCAAAACCAAAATCTTTATGAATTTTTGTTGTTGATCCAGAAAAACAGGTCCTTTTCCTTTCTAGCCACAATTAGGAATAACACTGTGATCTATCCACCTGTAGAGAGTCTATCAAAATATTGTAGGGCCGGGGTGCCTGGGTGGCTCAGTGTGTTAAAGCCTCTACCTTTGGCTCAGGTCATGATCCCAAGGTCCTGGACTCGAGCCCCGCATCGGGCTCTCTGCTCAGCGGGGAACCTGCTTCCCGACCCCTCTCTTTGCCTGCCTCTCTGCCTATTTGTGATCTCTGTCTGTCAAATAAATAAATAAAATCTTTAAAAATATATATTGTAGGGCCATCATACTAAATCTGTTTATTTTTAATTGGGACCAAGGAGGTCATTCAAGGAGAAGTTCACAGATATACATAATATACCCTGAATGCTATAATTTACATTTGGTGCTTAGATTTAGTCAACAGATGTGAAAAATATATGTATCCAAATAATTCCCTAGAAACTGTCACATACAGAAGCTGAAAACATTATTCCTGCTTAGGTTAACACTCCCTTAGACTTGAAACATTCCCCTCATCTGAATTTTCACCATGATAGTACTATCTTAACCCACTGAGCCACCCAGGCGCCCCCATGATAGTACTATCTTAGTACTGTGTTATATTCCCATTTCTGTAGGTATACCCAACCTGAATATGGATTAGATGTGAGTTTGTGTCAATTTAAAAAGAAATCCACTATTTGAAATACGTCTTCTTACCCTAAAGTTAATATATAAAGTTAATATCACCAGTAATTAACTTTTTTAGCAATAATAACAAGCCACAAAATGTTTCCCCTAATACGATGCCTGAAGTAGGCTGCACTTGATCTCAGGTGGGACTTCTTGCAAAAAAAATGACCTGAATCCTGTCATGAGAAAAATCATGGGTAAACCCCAGCTGAGAAATATTTTACAAATAATCAGGCAGTACCCTTTAAAAATATAACCCATTAAAGGCAAAAGAAGGAGGAAAAACTGATCCAGCTCAAGGAAAACCAAAGAGATATGAAAACGAAATGCAACATATGATTCTGGACTGGATCTCAAACTAGAAGAAAAAAATTGCAGGCTAGGACACTCCTGGGACCATAATGTGAAATTCGCACAAGGTCTATGAATTGGATGTTGATCATGTATCGATATAAAGTTTCCTGATTTGGAGAACTGGACATGGCTGTATAGTGGATCTCCTGTTCTTGGGAAATAGACACTTAGAGCATTTAGGAGTAAAAGGCTATGAACTCTCCAATAACTCAGAAAGAATATATAATTTTATGGGTATAAAACACATAAGAGAAAGAAAGTGCAAACATTGCAAATGTTAACAATTGGTGGATCTAAGTGAAGAGTATATCAAAGTCCTTTGTACTATTTCTGCAATTTTTTCAATTTTTCTGAAACTGTCTCAAATAAAAGGTAATCCATTTTTTAAAGTAGCCACAATGTCATTCTAGACTCAGACCTAATAAAGCAATTTTGACATTATTCTTTTCTTAATAAAACAACATGTACCAAGGCAGGAAAAAAGGAAAATTTTAAAAGAAAATAAGATCACCCACAACCCACGTTCCTATCCTGCAGGTGCTCCCCTGTCTCCAGGGTTCTCCCTCCTTTTTTGCTGCCATGCACCTTTTGTACCCTCTGTGTGGTTGCTCCAAGCCTCCACCCAAGCCTCCATCATCTCTTGACTCTTAAGATTGGGCTCCCTGCCTCCACCTGTCCCCTCCCATCTATTCTCACCAGAGCAGCCCACGTGTGTCCTTTTGTGTTCAGCACTTTCAGCGAAGTTGGACACATTTGCCAAAAACAAACAAAACTCACCAAAGTAGAGATTTTGGCAAAATATGTAATCAAGTGTCTGGATAAGCATTTTGGCATTTGAAGACATCCAACTTCCATTTATGATCAGTAAGCTCCCTTCTACTCTCGCTCATTTCTGAAGTTCACCTTCTGCCAAATGCCCTTGACTCTAATTTCATCCTCCTGTCTCCACCCTGTCTTCAGTGGGCTGACCAAATTCTACCTTATGTTGTGACTTGCTCTGCTTGGGCATTTCTGAAGCCAGGCAGCTGTGTCTTCATCTCTCCAATCAGGTCAGACTGGGCTCTGCCGTCTGGTGGAGCCAGAGCCTCCTGGGTCTCCCTGAAATTTGCAGGTCATGGGTTAGGCACCCAATATTGAGTGTAACTCTGTCACTAACCAGCTAAAGGCCTCTGGCAAACTGTATGATCTTTCCTGTTCTCAAATTTCAAGTAAGTAAAACAGAGAATTAAATAATTCCGAAAATCACTTTTAGTTCTGAAAGACTATATTTCTATGATTCTACAGCCAGGAAAAACAGAAATCATCAGAAAATCAGAAGCAGAAAAATTTTGAAATGCAGCAGAATGAAAGATGATCACAAGCTGATGGGTTTATTTTAGGGCTTTGAGGCAGAGGATAGAAGAGTAAGACTCACTTCTCCTTTCAGAAAGTGGTTCTCAATGGAGAAAAACTGAAAGCTTTTCCGCTAAGGTCAGGAACACGGCAGGGATGTCCATTATCACCACTGCTATTCAACATCGTACTAGAGGTCCTAGCCTCAGCAATCAGACAACAAAAGGAAATTAAAGGCATCCAAATCGGCAAAGAAGAAGTCAAATTATCACTCTTCGCAGATGATATGATACTATATGTGGAAAACCCAAAAGACTCCACTCCAAAACTGCTAGAACTTATACAGGAATTCAGTAAAGTGTCAGGATATAAAATCAATGCACAGAAATCAGTTGCATTTCTCTACACCAACAGCAAGACAGAAGAAAGAGATATTAAGGAGTCAATCCCATTTACAATTGCATCCAAAACCATAAGATACCTAGGAATAAACCTAACCAAAGAGACACAGAATCTATACTCAGAAAACTATAAAGTACTCATGAAAGAAATTGAGGAAGACACAAAGAAATGGAAAAATGTTCCATGCTCCTGGATTGGAAGAATAAATATTGTGAAAATGTCTATGCTACCTAAAGCAATCTACACATTTAATGCAATTCCTATCAAAGTACCATCCATCTTTTTCAAAGAAATGGAACAAATAATGCTAAAATTTATATGGAACCAGAAAAGACCTCGAATAGCCAAAGGGATATTGAAAAAGAAAGCCAACGTTGGTGGCATCACAATTCCGGACTTCAAGCTCTATTACAAAGCTGTCATCATCAAGACAGCATGGTACTGGCACAAAAACAGACACATAGATCAATGGAACAGAATAGAGAGCCCAGAAATAGACCCTCAACTCTATGGTCAACTAATCTTCGACAAAGCAGGAAAGAATGTCCAATGGAAAAAAGACAGCCTTTTCAATAAATGGTGCTGGGAAAATTGGACAGCCACATGCAGAAAAATGAAATTGGACCATTTCCTTACACCACACACAAAAATAGACTCAAAATGGATGAAGGACCTCAATGTACGAAAGGAATCCATCAAAATCCTTGAGGAGAACATGGGCAGCAACCTCTTCGACCTCTGCCGCAGCAACATCTTCCTAGGAACAACGCAAAAGGCAAGGGAAGCAAGGGAAAAAATGAACTACTGGGATTTCATCAAGATCAAAAGCTTTTGCACAGCAAAGGAAACAGTTAACAAAATCAAAAGACAACTGACAGAATGGGAGAAGATATTTGCAAACGACATATCAGATAAAGGACTAGTGTCCAGAATCTATAAAGAACTTAGCAAACTCAACACCCAAAGAACAAATAATCCAATCAAGAAATGGGCAGAAGACATGAACAGACATTTCTGCAAAGAAGACATCCAGATGGCGAACAGACACATGAAAAAGTGCTCCATATCACTCGGCATCAGGGAAATACAAATCAAAACCACAATGAGATATCACCTCACACCAGTCAGAATGGCTAAAATCAACAAGTCAGGAAATGACAGATGCTGGCGAGGATGCGGAGAAAGGGGAACCCTCCTACACTGTTGGTGGGAATGCAAGCTGGTGCAGCCACTCTGGAAAACAGCATGGAGGTTCCTCAAAATGTTGAAAATAGAACTGCCCTATGACCCAGCAATTGCACTATTGGGTATTTACCCTAAAGATACAAATGTAGTGATCCAAAGGGACACATGCACCCGAATGTTTATAGCAGCAATGTCCACAATAGCCAAACTATGGAAAGAACCTAGATGTCCATCAACAGATGAATGGATCAAGAAGATGTGGTATATATACACAATGGAATACTATGCAGCCATCAAAAGAAATGAAATCTTGCCATTTGCAACAACGTGGATGGAACTAGAGCGTATCATGCTTAGCGAAATAAGTCAAGCAGAGAAAGACAACTATCATATGATCTCCCTGATATGAGGAAGTGGTGATGCAACATGGAGGCTTAAATGGGTAGAAGAATAAATGAAACAAGATGGGATTGGGAGGGAGACAAACCATAAGTGACTCTTAATCTCACAAAACAAACTGAGGGTTGCCGGGGGGAGGGGGTTGGGGAGAAGGGGGTGGGATTATGGACATTGGGGAGGGTATGTGATTTGGTGAGTGCTGTGAAGTGTGTAAACCTGGTGATTCACAGACCTGGGGATAAAAATATATGTTTATAAAAAATATATGTTTATAAAAAATAAAAAATTAAAAAAAAAAAAAAAAGAATCTCTAGGTAAAAAAAAAAAAAAAAAAAAAAAAAAAAGAAGAGTAAGACTCCCATCTCACAAGCTGGTAGAACAGAATTAGGTGATTAGAGACTAGTCATTACAGAATGAGATAATAAATGACTTAGTAAAAATGGCTGACCATCACTCTGACCAGCGATGGATGAATGATACATCTCCAAATGTTGTAATTAAATCTCTCTGAAACCAAATTCTAGCAGTTACTAAGCTTTTCTTCCTTTATACTTTGAACAGCTTGAGAAGTACAGTCAGTTTTTAGATTAGGTTCTCAAAGCATAGTCAGCGAGTCTAGACTAGAGATCAGAGCATTTACGTGAGGAGGGAAGGGTTGATGAACAGCAAGTCTAACCTTTTACTAAGTAGATGAGGAACATAAAGACAAGACTCGTTGAATGAATGACTTGTCAAAGGTCACACAGAGTGATGGCTCACTCCCAGAATGTCTGACTGGTTGTCTCACTGTCATATGTCCTCATCTGTGAAACACCTCTAATCGGTCACTATTAGGCTGGTCTCGATGATTTTACCGAAGCCAAGGCCATGCTTGACTTCAGGCATTGATTCACACATTTCAGCCCTGTCCAAGCCTCTGGGACTGCATGTCAGCCTGGTTACATCGTGTACAAGACCATCTTTTGTGGTGTTGGAGTTATGTCACCCCTCTGGGATGGGGTTGAACATGCACCCCCCTGCTTCCCTGCTGTGGGTCCCTATCTAAAGTGGACCCAGTGAATACAATCACAGGCAACTCTTCATCTGCAACCACCCAGGCGTTTTCTTTTTTTTGCAATGGCAGTAAGACACTAGGGTTACTTATTGCCCCAGGAGCTTATCTCTCCATCAGAGTGCCTCTAGAAATTTGGAATGTTGGAAAGCCATTGCACTATAGCACACTGTGCATATGCTGAGTTCACACACACACCTGTCAAAGTAGAAAAGCCAATTCCCTAGGAGGAATCCTCAACAACATCTCTTCCCTGGGTTTGTCTGGAAAGAGAAGATCAAGTTAAGGAGAACTCCATGAGAGAAGATAATTCCCTTCATTTCAGCTATTGGTGATAATAAAGATAGCCTTCGTCACCTGATGGAGTGATGGTCACTTCCATTTTATCATGTGAGAGATCAAAACAGATAGCTATCATGCCTGTGTTGGCTCTGCAGTGAGGCTTCTCCAGCACCTCTTGAGTTAATCCCTAGACCCTGCCAAGGCTTGATGAGAGCTATGCCTTTGTATCTTCTCCTGCTCTGTGCAGGGACCACTTCATCCAAAACCCTAGGATCCAGCAGATCCTGCTATCACATATCCTCTTGTAATATTTTCTCATGAAAACAAATAAAACATTTTTTTAATCAGGTAGGAAGCATCTTCAAAACAAACAAGAATGTAATTCCTTGAACCTCAAGGTCTCAGGTCTTGACACTTAATAAAAACCTCCCCAATCATCTAGAAGTTTTGGGGTTTTGTTTTGTTTTTGTTATTTTTTAATTGTGACTCTACACCTGGCAGGTCTCTAAAGCTCTTTTGTAATCCATTGCATTCCAGAAGAATGAAAGCGATTCTTTGTCAGTTCAAAACTTTGAGAATTCCTAACTTAGGAATTTGGATTTAGGACAGAAGGTCTGAGGTCCTTGTTCTAGAGAATCTAGATGCACAATTTAATTTGTGAGATTGTTCATGGAAGGGGGAGTGGTACAATCAGGAGACTGAATTTCTCTTTGTTGGAAAACAGATTTGAATCCAAAAACATATTCCTTAACTTATTAGCCATGGGAACGTGGGCAAATCACTTCACCTCTTCAAATCTCATTTAGATCTTTGGTAAAAACAAGTCTGATGACAAGCTGGATAATGACACACTTCAGTTATTATTATTATGGTTTTTAGCAGCTGCGGAGAAAGCAATGTCGCATAGCATTTAGGCTTGTGACCTCTGAAATCACATTTCCTATGTTAAAATCCTGCCTCTATCCCATAGTAATTAGATGACTATGTGCAAGTCATTTTAACTCCAAGTCTAGGTGTTTCTTCTATAATGTAAAGTTGAAGGCTGTCATGAAGAATAAGTGAGAAAGAAAAGCCATGTATCCACAGAAATTGCATGGTGCAGTGCTTCATGCATAGTAAGCATTTAAAAATATCACTTATTGTGATTACTAATGGAAATGCAGCATCAGCAACAGCAGCAGCAATGGTAACAATACTGCTTTATTATGGAGACAACTTGTAGTTATTTGAGCAGTGGAATATGTCCCCCAAAAATGTTTTTGGCAGAATGAATGTTTCCGTCTTTGACTAAAGCTCATTACAAATACTCATCTTCTCTAAATGGTATAAGGACCTTTGAAAGAACATTCTAGAGGAACCAAAAGAACATGTTATCCAGTAATATTCTAGACAAGGAAACATTTTTCCCTCCTGAGCCGATCTGTGTGTTCTGATTTTACTAAAAATCCTTCTTGTGCCACTTTAATAGGACACTGATAAAAGCAATAAAAATTCCTGCCAGTATTTCTAATAATAACAGTTTTCACTGCTCTAATATTATTAGTATTTTAAGTATTTACCTGCAGTCAACTGATTCTCAAGGAGCACTATTATATAATAGATGTGCACGGGATTTGAAGCGGAAACAAAACCAGGCACATTGTATATAAACTGCACCTCCATCTACCATCTTGGACAGAATGCTGCAGCTCTGGACTATTGCTAAATATATATATTTTTTAATCTAGTTCCTCTGCTATGAAAATAGGAACCTTAGGAGCTGCCCTGCCTGTCTTCTAAGGTTGTTATTGGATATCAGATGAGGGAAAACTTGGATTGAATTTCAATTGAAGTTCTGGTACAAATTTAATTTGTTCTTATTTCAAAATGTGAGCTCACTCACCCACAGAAACACGAGTTCTTGGATTTTGTTTGTACTCACTGAAAAACAACTTCTTTGGTTGGTACATTTGCCCCATCGTCAGCGCCTGGATTTGGCTCTGGAAAAGGAGGGACAGGCAGCTGAGGAATACGCTTTTCGGTATTCAGAGGCAGATCTATCTTCTCTGGGAACAGGGAGGCCTGCTCCTGCCCCAAGAGCTTTTCAAAGACTCCTTTAAGGAATTTTACCAGGCCTTCTCAGAGCTGTGCACATGCCAAAACATATATTGACATGATAAACCACAATGGACTTAAGTGTTTAAAGTCAAAAATACACTGTTAAAAATAAGTACTTTAGTTAGCTGATGGAGCAATCATACCTGGATGCCGAATTGAATTTGTTTAGCATAAACCACAGAGTAAACTTTTTCTCGACATTTTGCATGGAAGCAGGGAAAACCGAACGTGAAAAACACAATCCGTGAACCTTTTCCTCATTGCTACATTATGGAACAATCGCAACTCATAGCAGAGTAACACAGCTAAGCCAATAAACTCTGACATCTCTGTGAAAATGTTTAGGTTCAAATTAAAATTAAATATGCTTCCCGTGCCCCTGGCTCTGTCTGCTTACTTCTGTCTCACACTTGTCCCTGATGCTTCCTGTTCTCCTCTTTCTGACATCCAGAATATCTGCTACAAAGAATCCCCCAAACTTGGGAAAAAAAAAAAATGGTGTAAATGCCAGGTGCCTATTTTTCACCTCTGTGTTCTGCGTTTGCCTGTTGGTGTTAAGAATGGAGTCATCCAGACTCTTTTTTTTCCTTCTGTTATATACAGTGCATATTATACGTTCTAGTTGTCTCTATTGTTTCATTTATTTTTTTATAATTTTTTGGGGGGTGGAGTTGGGGCTAGAAGTCTGCCTGCTTTGAGTTTTGGACCCATTATTTCGCCTCTCTATGCCTCAGTTTCCTCATTTGTGCAACGGGAGTTTGGAGGGGGTTGTTTTTTTTTTTTAATTTTAAAAAATTTTTAAATTTTTTATAAACATATAATGTATTGTTTGTTTCAGGGGTACAAGTCTATGAATCATCAGTCTTACACAATTCACAGCACTCACCGTAGCACATACCCTTCCCAATATCCATTGCCCAGACACCCCACCCCTCCCATCCCCCTCCACTCCAGCACTCAGTTTCCTGAGATTAAGAGTCTATTATGGTTTGTCTCCCTCTCTGGTTTCCTCTGGTATCCTCTCTTCCTCTCTTCCCCTATGATCTCCTGCCTTGTTTCTCAGATTCCACGTATCACGGAGATCATATGATAATTGTCTCCATTGTTTTAATTTGGCTGTAATATTGCAAAAGATTTTGACCTGAGCAACTTCTTGTGTGGGTGGGGTATCTTGGGTGTTCTGAAGGGTATAGGTGATTTTTGTCGCATTCATTCAGTTCATTCGGGGAAACAACTCTGCCTCCAGCCTAGTCTAAGAAGCAATAAATTATTGTATTATTTTGCAAGATTTCAAGCACGAGCATGAAGGATCAGAGGAGAGAAACTTTGTTTAAGTAGATAAGTAGTTCAGAAAACTCTTGCTCCCATCATATCCCCCAGTTCAAAGACATTCACATTGCAGGTTACCCCAAGAAGGTCTCAGAATTTGCTACAAGGGCCCTGGCTCTTCCACTTCTTCTGAACTGGTTTTCTGGTCTAGGGCTGGGAACTGAAGAGAAGTACTCCTGAATATCGCCTGAATATACAGCAGCAGATCAGAAGTTGTCAAATTCTCCCTGTGACTTACAGGGACCGTCCACATACTGAGATGTGGATTTATTGGTTTTTCTCACTTTGTCAGAGACACAGGTCAAACACACAATGTGTTAAGCCTAGTAGGGCCCATGGAAGCCAGGACAATGGACAGCATGTTTCCAAAAAGAGGGAAAAGTGTTTCTTCCTCCTACCTGAGGTTATATGACTCCAAGCTCAAATTAGTATCTTCATTATTTTATACTCACCTTCTGATCACAGTTCCAAGCTTGACTCTAAATACACCCATGCAATGTCATGAAGAAAAGTGAGAAACTGGGTCAGCCATCTAGGTACTTGACAAGATAGCCAAGGACAACTAACTGAATTTTTCACCTTGGATCTTAGGATCCCCTATGGGAAGAGTTTTTTCAGAGTTATTTAGCATTCTCTAGATTCAAAATTGAAAGTGTTTTTGAATTCAAAAACTTCATGCACGGTCTTAGCTTATTTTATTTTTTGAACTTCATGTGCTTTTTTTTTTTTTTTGATATTATGAAACAAAAATCCATTTTCCAGAATTTGACTCTAAACAAGAACAATACTATACATTAATCAATATGAGTATCCAAAAAGATTATAACGGGACATTGAGTTGATATGTCTTTGCTCATTTTATGTATGACAACAGCACCCACTCACCCCTTGCTGCTCATAGGTTTAGGATTCACTCCACTAACCCATGGTCCTGCTCCCACTGTTGTCCTTTGATGCCTGAATCCTGGAAAGCGTTGACACTACTTTTCACTGGTGCATTTTCATTTCCTCCATCAATAGGAGTTTCAAGTTCTTTATATGACTATTCCTGCCCTCACCAGGACATTCATACGACCTCTTTTACTTCCACATCCTAAAACCCAGCAGACGTTTATTAGAAAAGTAAAGTCACCCATTTGGGTGGTGGCCTGAACCACCATCAGGGAGGACTAAGCTGTGTTGTCCGGACCCCTTGCCATACCCAATACATCCTCCCCCTGACATCCCATTGCTCCTCCCCCTCTCTTGCCTTTGTCACAGCACTTACAACTTCCTAATATGCTATCTTTTTCATTTATTTATTGTGTTTATTGCTAAATCTCCTTCTCTCTCTCTAATCAGATCAGTCCCAGGAGAGGTCTTTGCCTATATTGTGCAGTAATAAATATCATTTGCTTCAAATCTCTAAGGACAGTGTAGAAGCTATAGTAGAAACTCAATAAATATTTGCTGTACAAATGAGCAAATGCCAAGAGATAGGTACTTCCCTAACGTTCAGGTCATGAAACTTTCCTACTGACCGCTCGAGCTTTTCCTTGCTTACTTTCCTCCTCTCTGGGTGCTGAACTCTAGCAAAATTTTAAACTCTGTTCATGTCTTTCTTCTACAACCCCCTGTGGCCTAGAACTTTAATCTAATCTAAACACACCCATTTCTTTGATCCATTTTGACCCATATTCTTCAAAGTGCCTTGTGTTTCGATATATAATTCATTCACCCATGGTTATTCACCCCTTCTAAGTAAATCCATCCCATCCTTTGTTTTCTTGTTTAGGGAGATATTCAGAACCCTAGAGTCATAAGCATTTCAGGAAAAAGTCTCTATTCAGATTAACATAATGCTCTATTTTTGTAAATCTGCTATTGTCTTCTTGAAGATTATTAAGGTGCCAAACCATACAATTTAATGCATCTGACTCTCTCCCTTAGAGATATCCAGATAGTAAAATTACTATAATTAGTTTGGTAATCACTCAGCGCTAAAAACCTCTTACTCAAGAGTTCTATTTGAGAATATGAAGAGTTCAACTACATGGAAGCAGACAGTATTGACCTACTATTCCAGCAAAGGAAAGACAAAGTATAAGATCCCTGATTTTCAAAATGTAAACCCTCTTATTCGATGGAGATTTCATAAGTTTTTTGTTTGTTTCTTTACTTTTTCTTCTCCTGAAAAGGTAGGAATAGAGAATAAAAATAAATAATATTTACTGGGGCTTTCTATGTTTCAGTCACTGTGCGAAAGCTTTTTACAGATATCATCTTATTCAATTCAACCACCCTCTGAGGTTGGTATTTTGCAGTCACAGAATTAGATATTTCTAGAGTGAGCACTTTGTCCAAGGCTCAGGGCTTAGGATAGGTCAGGATAGTTAGAAAGAAGTGGGGGTATACATCTAGCCAGTGCAAAGCCAAGCAGATAACTTCAACCACCAGCTGCAAATGTCCTATTACTGTACCTCGTTTCTGCAGCTTTTCACATCTTCTCTCCACTTCTCCATACCAAAATTAAAAATAAAGGATTTTTTAAAAGAGATAGAAGTGACCCCCACAGTACTCTAAACCATCTTGTGCTAGATCTGAGGGGTCAAAGGCTGTGAAGGGCTGGGACCGTGGACCCTATGGTTGACAGGAAGCAGAAGAAATTAACCAGTCTGGGTTTTGTTTTCGTATTGTCATTGTTCGGTTTTGTTTTCCCAAGAGGTAAAGAAATGTAGTCTATTGAGGTTGTGCAAGACATTCTTCAAAAGTGGGAATTATATACAGAAGCTGTCAAGGGTTTGGAATGCTGTTCTACAAGATGACATATACATCTGAAATGAAAGAAACAGAGAGACAAGATGACACTCCAGTTGCCAAGTATAGGAACTATAAATTGAAAACACCCCCGCCCCAATCCACAATTCTCTGAGTCTTTAAGGAGCCTATGTATGTGTCAGGAAGCTCTTCAGTACAATAAAATGACAAAACCAGCCTTTTTATCTTGGGCGGGAGGAGGTTGGAAATCCCCTCTGCATATCACCCGGACCTTTTGTGTTCTTCTCCCCTGCTATTTCAAAACAAAGAGCACTGTCCTCTCACTAATGTCACATCTCACTATCACTTCAAGAGCAGAAACGGAGACAGGATTGACAGTGCACACAGAATCAAACATTTTGAAAGAATTCCTTAGAGTCAATAAAAGGTTTGGGAGAGAACCTCTCTACAGTCAATGATGCTGATTAATTTGTAAATTTCCTCCTAGAGTATAAATTTTCTCATTCACTTTTACATCCCCTACAGAAGCCTTTTATCTGTGTGCAGACTCAGTAAGTGCTAAATGGCAAAATGAACAGTAATCTGAATAATGGCCTCGGTCAGGAGCCGCAAAGAAACTGAAAGGACTGGGGATGCAGAGTCCACCGCGGGGGCGGGTTGGGGGGGGGGACGGGAGTGCACGTGGGGAGCAGGCGACATGACAACCGCGTTCAGTCGCAGGTTCCTTAAGCCACAAGGGTCTCAGTCTCCTGTCTGCAAGCCAAGGAGAATGCTGATTTCACAGCACTGGGGTGGGTTTTAAATCCGATCTTGTTTCTGACAATATCTTGTGAACCGCAGGGTGCTGTGCAAAGTGTGAAGGACCATAACGGTCTCTGCTTTTGCAATTCAGTGCAGAAAATGACTGATACCACCTATGTGTACAATGCAGGGACAAAATGACAGGCACCAACATATAATCTGGGACAAAGTCAGAGTCTCACAGGGTGTCAAGGCACAGGGAAGGTGCAAAGAGGGGGAAGCTGCGTGTGAGGTTGGAGAGTTACCTGGGGAATAGGAGTGTGGCACAAAGCTGACATACATGAAGATTTCAGGATGTCAGAAGAACAAGAGGAGGTCCCTAAAGGGAACGGAGGACAGTTTTTGAAGGGAAAGGAAAGGAGAGGGCTCTTGTTCCCAGGTTGAGGGACAAGCTAGCCGGTAATCAGTTTTATTCATACATGTCTGTCATGCCCTGAACATTGATGGAAAAGATTTTCTTCTGAGTGATGTAGTAAATGTTTCCAGTTCTTTTTATCATCTCCCTCTTCCAAAATGAATTTTCTTGTTCTTGCTTTCTGGAGGCTTCAGGTGTATATGAAGCATCTAGGGTAGTGTTATGGGCGTGAGTGAGAAAAAAAAAAATTATAAGGAGGTAACATTTTGAGCTAAATTACATTGTGAAACTATTAAAGTGAAGGAGTGAAATAAAACAGCAATTAATTTGGCTTTTCATACTCGCCAAACTTGGGGCATTATTCTGGGGGGGCTTCTGAAAGAGGGGATCAAGTTGAGAAGATCATAGTAATTGAGGTTATATAGCTTTACCGAAGTAGACCAAGAATTAGCTAGGCTTTCACTTCTTATAAATAAATTCAGCCTATTTCTTATAAATGTGTTTCAAATATTAATATCTACTTGCACAACACATGTGAAATCTTCTTTGGGCTTCACAGTGACCTGTAAGACAGAGCATTAAAAAATACATATTTGTGGGGTGCCTAGGAGGCTCAGTCAGTTAAGCATGTGCCTTCCACTCAGGTTGTGATCCCAAGGTCCTGGGATGGAGCCGAATAGGGCTGCCTGCTCAGCGGCAAGACTGCTTCTCCCTGTGCCTGCCACTCCCCCAGCTTGTGCTCTCTATCAAATAAATAAGTAAAATCTTAAAAAAATACATATTCACAATAGGAAAGACACTAAAAGCTGAAGCAATTTACTGTACAGGCTGTAAGTGGCAGAGCCAGAACTCAAACCCAAATATTTTGACTCTAGACACAATGCTGCTTTCAATCGTATCATGGTTTACTTCCGTGTATTAAGGGGGACTTTTTGTTACAGATTCTGGCATTGGAAGCTTTATTTTCATCATTACTAATCTTTTATTTCTTATTCTTCGGTGTTCATTGCCGGTGCCAGCTCCCTGCACCCATGCAAGCACTCCCAACTTCTCTCAGCTCCTCATCAGCTCTGTCAGGTCATCTCCTCCCCCTGCCAAAACGTCCCTCCAACCTGCCTTCTTCCCCTCCTCCTGCCGACACCAGAATATGATGCTGTGAAATGATTTTTGCTTTCTTTTCCTTTCTCTGGGGGGCTATCAATATCGCTGGAGGAACTGGAGTTGGTCCCAAGCCGATTTATTTGTGGACTCTAAATGCAGTGATGAGAAACCAAAAAATCAAGCCCCTGCACCTGGGTGATGTTGCTGTGTAGCCCGGTGACAGTTTTTGTAGACAGACAGATTTTTAAATGTAAATTTACAGGCTTCCCTGGAAGAAAGCAGGTGCTGTGAAGCAGATGTTGCATCAGTGTGCAAGAGCTTCACCCAGTTGACAGAGGCAAAGCCCAGCACCCTCCAAGAGGTCCGGCGGGCCCGCGGAGTCTAAAGGCAGGTGGGAGGTGGACCTCACACTGACCACTGCACGCTCAACCACCCACAACAGAAACCACTCATCATCTTCAACCTGTCAAGGGAAATTGTTCCTGTGTTCGCAGCTGAAAAGCAAACCAAGCCCACGTCTTTGTAGCTCCTTTTCAGAATAAAACATTGGACACTTGGGTCACATTTCTCATTTTCTTATTCTGCAAAATAAAAACAGAGAGTGAGAAATTAAAAGAACACATAGGTGACTTTGTTTGCCTAATGTAACCACATCCGATGACATCCGCAGCTAGCCAGGGAATACAGGGTGAGTGTCACCCTAGAGATGGGAGGGGAATGAAGAGGGGGCATTCATTCTGACTGGTGTGCTGGCAAGGGGTACTAGAGACAATCCATGTAAGTGGAACGTGAAAGCAGGACTTAACCACAGCATTTGAGAGATGGACATTCAAGTTGAGAAAATTGGGTGTGTATGGGCAATGGAGAAGGTGGCAGCAAGACACCCCACAGGGAAAGGATACAGTCTGATATTTCCGTGTCTGCCTCCCTCGCTGAGATGGAAGGTGCTTGAAGACACAGGTTTGGTCTTGTGTTTCCAAAAGCAGACCCATTCCCCACTTCCTCAAGTCTGCACCCTTTCACAAATGTCCCCAGATCTTAGAGGACCCTGTGAACCAAGGGAAGGAATTTAGACATGTGTCCTGAGGCAATGGTCTTGGAATTTTCAGACCTGTATTTGCATTTTGGAAAGATTCTCTGGCCAGCTGCATAGCAAAGGAACTGGAGTCAGGCAAGAATGTATGGAGGAAAACAGTGAGACGGTTGCAGTGATCTAGGATCATTGTAAAATCCTATCTCAGCACCTCCTGAATTTTTCTTCCAAACACAAACTGATTTGACCCTCTCCATCACACTTCAGCAGCTTTCATTTAGATACTGAACAAGGTTTAAAGTCTCAAGCATAGAATTCAAGGCCCCTTGTAATGTAAACCTACTCTACCTGTTCTACATTTCTTCCTTCACATACTCTGGTCTCAGTCAGTAGAGACTAATCCCCGATACCCCAAAAGCATGTGTCCCTTTTTTATTAAGGTATTTACCCTCTTAGAAGTTTCCTCTTGCTCTTACTGAGGTGCTCACTTCTTCCTCCCAGCTTCTTCCTCCCACACAGCACAGTGAAGTGTTTTGAGGGCCAGATGGTGACTTACTCATGCATGCTCCTCCACCCCCGTTAGCCTAGCACTTTGCACATTATAGACACTTGGCAAATATTTGTTGAGCAGAATTGAACTGTAATAGCAGTACTTGTAGTTGGATTCATTTCATATTTATTGAGCACCAGAAAACATAAACATCAGTCCATCTAAATACATTAAAATGTAAATCACTTCACAGAGATTATAAGAGACGAAAGATACAGAATATAAATGACAAAGAGGTAGTTTCCTTAAAAAATCAAGAGTTCCCCAAATCATTCACTGATAATCTAAAAAAAAAAGAAAAAAGAAAAAAAATGGACAAAGGAAGTAAGTACACCCATTCCATTTTTCATTTGACAGTTGTAAGGATGAAAGGGTTTTCAGGTACCCATTTAGGGGGCACATGGGTGGCGTAGTCTGTTAAGAGTCAGACTCTTGGTTTTGGCTCAGAGTCTTGAGATCCAGCCCTGTGCTGGCCTCTGCACTCCCTCAGCGTGGAGTCTGCTTTAAGTTTCTCTCCTGCTCTCCCTCTGCCCACCCCCGTCTCTCTCTCTCTCTCTCAAATAAACAAATAAATAAATAGATCTTTAAAAAATATATTGTACCAGTAAGACTGAAGGTGTAAGGAAAAAACAGTCACAGGCTTTGTTCACTGGAGTAGAAACCAGTGTGTTCCTTCAGGGAGGGTGGCTTGTCAATACCCACAATATTTAAAATGCAAGAGCCTTCAACCTAGAAATTCTATTCTTAGCAATGTATTATAGAGATGAAAACAGAACAGGCAAAGAACCACACACAATAATGCATGTTGCAACCTTGTCTCTAACAGTGAACCCATCAGCAGGAGGCTGGTTCAGTGACAATATAACTACATAAGGGAAAACTGCAGTCATTGAAAGAAATGGTGGAGAATTATTCCCAAATGTATCAATAACAGAAAAAAGCAAGGTACCTCCGGCTTATACAATAGGTTGTTCCTTTTGTGTAAAACAAACATATGGATATCCTTTATATGCATTAAGAACCTTGAAAACTTGACATGGGCTGCTTCTGGGCGGATTTATCTTCTTTTGCATTATTTGGACCTTTGAACATCGTGTACCCTTTTGTGGTGTTTGAGCATGTTCTTCAATGTGTTCAATTTTAAAAGCCACCCCTCATCCCCCACACATACACATTTGTTGATCAATTACACACACTAGATGCTTACCTGGTATTAGGGATATAACTATGCATGATATAGCTTATATCCACAGGGAGCTTTCAAGTAGGTAATGATCCTCAAAAGGATTGCTTCTACATACTACCTCACAGCATGCCACTCTCTCCCACGGCATGGAGAATCTGCAATGAGACACCTTCTCTGAGAGATGTGGGTGAACACAGTAAAATATTTGATAGTTGATATCAAAGGCTTGTCTGAAAATTTTCTCACTGCACCAATACACATCCTGATACAAATGATTTATCAGGTTAATTAGCTTCACTTTTCCTGTACTGTCTTGGAAAGAGAAGGACAATACTGGCAAATGTGACAGTGGGGATGGGTCTCTGCCTCTCCCAAGTGGTACAGCAAAGTCTTACATAATCTGGGTATAAGACGAGTATGCTGGAGTTATCAGGGTACGGTGTAAAGAGGCAAAGAAGGAATTGGGGAGTTAGTGAAGACAAATATAGAACTGAACATCCTTGCCTAAGTGAAGCCATATTATGATTACACACATTAATGATTTGCTGGTCAAATGTCCCCAATTAGTTTGTCACCAAGAGTACTTCATAGAAAACACACTTACAGAAACCATTCATCAAAGAGCTATGCCATTACTACAAAGCTACAATAATCAAGACAGTGTGACTTAAGACAGACATATAGATCAATGGAATAGAATTCAAAATCCAGAAATAAACTCTGACATACATAATTGATTTGCAGTAGGAGTGTCAAGACAATCCAATAGGAGAAAGCACAGCCTTTTCAACCAAAGGTGCTAGGACCTGGACAGCCACATGCAAAAAAAAAAAAAAAAAAGAAGAAGAAGAAGAAAAAGAAGTTGGATTCCTACCTCATACCATATACAAAAATTAACTCAATGGATCAAAGACCTAAATACAAGAACTAAAACTACAAAACTCTTAGAAGATAAAGTCTTTTTGACTTGGAATTAAGCAATGCTTTCTTAGAAGGGTCACCGAAAGTAACAAAAGAAAAAAGAAATTGGACTTCATCAAAATTGAAAACTTTTGTGTTTCAAAGGATAACATAAAGTGAAAATACAACCCACAGAAGGGAAGAAAACATCTGTATACCTCTATCTGATCAGGGACTTGTATTTAATATATATAAAGAACTCTCACAATTAAGTAATAAAGATACATTACTCAACTTAAAAATAGGCAAAGGATCTAAATGAACATTTCTCCAAGGAAGAAGACATATGACTGGTCAATAAGCACATAAAAAGATGCTCAACATCAGTAGCCTTCAGGAAAACGCAAATCATAACCACACTGAGACACCAGCTCACACCCATTTGGATGACTGTAATCAAAGGCAGATAATAAGTGTCAATGAGAATGTGAAAAAACTGGAACTCTTATACAATGAGAATGTGAAAAAACTGGAACTCTTAAAATGGTGCTGCCACTTCGGAAAATAGTTTCTCAGTGCTCTCAAAGTTTAAACATAGTTACCATATGACCAAGCAATTCAACTCCTAGGGATATATTCAAAAAGAAATGAATAACCACACAAACACTTGTACACAAATATTCAAGAAACAGCATGACTCATAATAGCTTCCAAGTAGAAACAACCAAAATGCCCATCTACTGATGAATGGATACAAAAAATATGGTAGATCCATACAATGGAATGCCATTCAGCAACAAAAAACAATGAAGGGCTGACACACGTAACATGAATGGGTCTTGAAAACATCAGACCAAGTAAAAGAAGCCAGTCACAAAAGACCACATACTTTATGATTCCGTTCCTATAAATGACCAGAATAGCCCATTCTAGAGACAGAAAATAGTTGCCTAAGTGTTGGAGAGCTGAAGAGAAAGGGAGGTGTTAAGAAGAAATTAATGTGTGCTTACGGTTTCTTTCTGAAGTGAAGGGTTCTAGAATCAATTGCGCTGGTGGCCGCACAACTTTGTCAATATACTAAAAATCACTGTATTGTACACTTTAAGTGGATGATTTATATGGTATCTGAATTGTATCTCAATAAACTTGCTATTTAAAAAAAAAAAAAAGGCTAGGCTAAGACAAATAGCTCCTGGATAAATGTTGATATTGGTAGGTACATTTAAAGAGGTGACAGTAAAATTCCAAACCCTTGAACAGCACGCTTAAAATACCGAAATACTTGTCACACAAGTATTAGTTTCTTGTCAGGTCCTATTTTAATCCATCATTTTCAGAGCAATCAATACAAATCAAGGCGTTTCTCATACAATCCAACTTTTATTCAAATAGAATCACATTTAACAATCAGGGTCATATGGCTTAAAAACATCTGACCTGGGTTTTGGACTATACCAATGAGATGGATAGTTTGTGGTCAGCAGCCTTTAAAATAACACTCTTGATCCAGCACCAGATAAAGAGAAGGGACACAAGCTATTTGCTTTCATTGATTTTTTTAGTATGCATTAAATATTAATAAATAATAGGTTCTAAAACTGGCCTGTAAATGAAATAAACTGGATTTAAAAACATGGTAGATATGAGAGCTGCCACACAACCTACCCCAATCACCATACTGAATATTTGTGTGTTTACAGCACAAATGAAGTGGAGCTCTAGTCTCATCCCAGTGTGTTCATACTTCTTGCCCACCTCCTCCTGCGAATAGAAATCCCCCTTCTAAGAAAAAATTTTTTTTTCCCATTACTGTGCTTCAAGAGTATAGGCCTTCAGGTTATCCAGTATGTATGGATTTTAGTCACAGAACCTTTTAACTAAAGCCTTTCCCTAAACAAAGAAAAAAAAAAAAAAAGAAAAAGAAAAAAGAAAAAGGCCATTTATTCGACAATCCTCCCAGACCACTTCTTCCCTGCCCAGTTAATGTACTACTCTGATTTAAACAAAGACAAGGGAGTGAAATGAGCATGGAGGTCTTCCTTTGCTGAGCCTGAGATCTGAGGCCCACTGCTCATCCACCACGAACTTACCTTCCCAGTCTCTGTTCTGCCTCTCCACCAACCACCTTAAACTCTAGGTGAAACAGCCTATAGACCACTCTCCAAAGCTAGCTTGAGCTTTCTTTCCACCATGCTGTTGCTCGTGTCATTTCCCATCCTTGGAAACCACCTTCCTTTCATTGCCAGTAAGTGTTTACTTTGTTACCTTTGCTTGTGAGCCAGCTGAAAAGCTCCACTCCTCCCATCACCTTTCCTAATGCTCCCTTACCTTTGGCAAGTCATGTGAACTCAGCGGCATGGCACAGTCAGCACTGGCAGACTATCTCACGGCACTGAGGGCAAACACATAGGACGCAAGGCTAAATTAACTCTATCTGCCCTTGTAGAATTTAAGATCTGTCTGGGTAAGGCCTAAAAGGGGTTAAAAGATTACAGTTATCTTTGTTGAAAGTATTCATCTGCTTCTAAATTAAATAAACAATTTTAATGCAAACAGTCAGTAAGGCATCTTTCCCATTGCCCCCAGGATCTCATCTCTTTCTGCTGCTGTAGGCATAGATGGTGTCACTCCATTCTGTCTTCTCTGGACCATGACAGAATTCTGCACGTAAGTATAAAAAGAAGAAATCCAAATCAGTCATATATCAAATGCTACTCATTTGCCAGTTATTGGCCACTACTTCCTCAAAGAGGAAATTCTAAAAACCAAGTGTAAAGAGGAATCAAAAAACTTATTCTAGGACTTCAGATTATGTTTTCAAACTAATTAAATAGAAGTGATCATTCCAACTACGCTGATGGTAATTGGGATGGGAATGTATATTATTCGAGTACAAGAGCACAAGAGTCCAGTCTATCAAGAGGATCTACTATATAATTGCTACATGAAAGCAATAGTTAATTTAGAAGATCTGGAAAGGAAGTAGCTGGATCTAGTGCTCAGAGATACAGAAATCACAGACCAAAGTCTCAAGAAAAATGAGACCATTTTAACAACCATGAGAGGTGGTGGGAAAGTAGAAGGCAGAAATGGAAGCATAAAATGCATGATGACAAAGCAAGCTCTCCATTCTGTTCATCCCCAGAACTAAAATTAAAACAAGGTTATTGTGTTAGGGCTGCAGCTCTTAAACACTCATAGGAAGACCAACCCACAGGAGACCTGCATTCTTTCAGCCTGGAGAAGGAGGAGGCAGCCACTAAAAGCTCGCAAGGATCCTTCAGGAAACACTGAGGAGAGTGAAAAACTTAAGTTTCCCCAGGCATCACCAAGAAGGGACTGTGGGTATGCACTGATTTGGGGCTTCAGTTTCATGCCTAAGAGAAGAGTTTCGACACAAAGCTAACCAAGCCAGGCTTACCCAGAATTTCCGGCAGTTTTTATACTTCAAGAAGTAAGTGGAGCACTGTTCCCTGTTGTAGTTATTTTCATCCATACATCGGGTAGAAGCATCGGATTCCTTAAATATGTAAGAAAGGCGTCATTTAAGAGGGTGAATGGGATCTTAAAAAAAAAAAAACAAAAAACCCCCAAACTTCTGAAGCCACTTCCCTCCAGAACAGATAATATGAACTCATTCCCTTCTGCTCTTTTAATGAGCATGTAATGAACAGAAACTAAATTATCTTCCCAAGCATCCCAGCACTCATTCTGCTCAGGGCAGACATCTTCCTTTTCATAGTCTGGGTCAGTTTTCTGAATATCTGATTATGGGAACTTGAGCCAGGGTGCAGACTGAGATCATTTATCCCAGTTACCGTTTAACAAAGAAGCGGAGGCAGGGTGCAAGGTGCTGAAAATCACTACTGCACAGTGAGAATCAAAACCCAATCTCCCAACGCAGATTGCAGCTGTCCTGCTTTTCCAAGTTCTCACTTTGACGTGACTGTTTCATGTAAAGCAGGTTTCAAGATCCTAAGCAAGTCGCTAGTAACTGGTCTACATCAAGGCAACGTATATTAACACCACTCATCTCAATGTATTTTTGGCTATCATTCCCTCCATTATGCAACTACATATACCATTATGCATGCAGTTTTAATAGATATCATTAATATCACTTCAACACACAGGGCTGTGAGTTCAAAGGTAGGAGCTATTTGGGAATTAAAATTAAGCTGTCTAAACTGGAAGTAGATTGGATAACAAACTTCAAAGTGAAAAGTATGATTCTGAGAGGTCATCTAAAGGAAAGCTTTAACTCCAGGGATAGGTAATTTGCTTCACGGATCTAAGAAACACGGTCTATCTAAAGAAACTTAATAAAGCTGTTCAAAACAGATCAAATATACAAAACAAAGCTAAAATTCTATGCCAAATATTTAATGAATGTGTGCATTTGAAAAATGCATTTGGTTCAGGGAATGGCACCAGTCTGATGACTGCATTATTCCAGGGAGACAAAGCTACAAGTCAGTATTGCTAGTCATACCAAATAGATGCCAATAAGACTTTATTATTACAACAAAACATTTTGTGTACATGATACCCTTGTGGGAAGCTTTAGGCTTTAAATAGGCAAATTCCATTATAGGCCCTATTCGTCGCCAGGCTGTCTTAAGGACAGGATGAAATTATTGCTATTAAAACAAATTTTAGTGGCAGTTGAAAAATATACTTTGCCACTTTCCACTTTTGGACTACAGACTTTCCCTGGTGTTACATATTCCGTCTGGTGTTACAGTGGCAAATATATGCTTGCACATTATACAAATGGAAACTTTGAGGGGATGGATCTTTGTTACCTAAATTATAAATACCTAAAACTGCTCTGGTGAAAGGAGGATACGCTGGCCAGGAATATTTTTGTACAGAAATAACTTTATTCAAGAACTTCAGAAAATGGATGCCCATAAGAACACAACAAGTCTGTTTTTCCAAGTTAATACTCGTGAAAATTAAAAGTAAATCACCTTACCGACAAGCAAGGGTTTATGTCAGGATCTCTCAGCCTCCGTGCTACCATGGGCATCCTAATACTTTCCTTACTGCAGGGAGATGTTAGAGAAGAGAGTTACACAGTGAATGACAGAAAATAAATCAGTACATCTCATTACACCCCTGAGTACTTGAAAAATTAATTTTGGGATGCTTATCCAGTAAGGAACTTTGTATGCCCTCTCGATTATGACAATAAATATTTGGTTGGGTTTTTCCTTTGCATTGCTATGGTGCCTCAGCACAAAGGCCATATTTAAATTCATCCACTGAAATTTGATTATAATGTCCAGGAAGAAAGTTCAGTTATAGTTCAGTTTTAGTTTATCTTTACTTCTAAAGGTTAAGCTATAAACACATTAAAAAAAAAAACCCTAAGAATACAGCATGCATTCTTTTTCAAAAGATATTTATTCATTTATGAGAGAGAGAGAGAGAGAGCAAGCCAATATGCCCAAGTGTGGGGAGGCAGGAAGTGCAGAAGGAGACAAGCCGACTCTCTGCTGAGTGAGGAGTGTGCTTCCCTTCCAGGCTTAATCCCAGGCCCCTGAGATCATGATCAGAGCTGAAATCAAGAGTCCAATCCCTAACTGACTGAGCCACCTAGACCTCCCAAATATAGCATACATTCTAATGATTACTTCCTTATTATACCCTTGATCATTATACAAAATAAGTGTGGAACAAATAGTACAACCCAACATTAGCAAAAACATTTGTTTACTAAACCTAACTGCATACTCTGTAGCCAGCACTAGGGTGGTCAATATACTAAAAAAAAACACAGTTATTGCTTAGTTGGCATTTTGAAAAGCTAAAAAAGAAAAACTGAAACTTTACTCCCAGTGGTATCTTCTACTTAACTGATACTTCCCTGGGTTAAAGGAAGTCATAAAATGCTACTGTGGTCCATTAACCTTCCAACTCAAGCCTTACACATGGAGAACTCTGCAGAAGTCCTCACCAATTAAAGATGATCACAGTTCCCTAAGAGCCAACTAGTGATTCCAAGTCAAGTCACACAGTACTCATATATGTCAACTATGTTCCAGGAAAACTGATCTCTATAATGGAGTTCATCTGAAATTGGTATGCCTATTATCTTGGAAGACATGTCATAGAAAGGAACTAAAAGAAAATAAAAAAAAACAATAATCAACAAACTATTTAATATTTCAAAGTGATTTTTTCATTCCACTATATGGGTATACTATTGATGAGCTACCCACAAGCATTTTTAAATGCTCTGCACTAAGTTTAAGGGCCTGAGCTAATATGTACTCTCGAATTCTCTTCTAGCTTAACCATCTTCCACCTAAAAATGGAAGCGGTAACGCAATATGACCTACACAACACCACCCAATAAAAAACTGCATCAGTCAGTATAACCAGACAAAGGTCAGAATTTTGGTATGAAATGGTTTCTACTTTTCTTGCCCTAGATGACACAGTTAAAAAGTATCAGTCATGGTAAAAGAAATAAGGTACATTCAGGAAAGTCAATCAAACCTCGTAAGCTCCTAAAAAGTGGAGGTATTTGTAATCAAGAGTCACCCAGTTCAGAGACCAGGGTGTCCAGGCTAAAAGAGAAAAAAGTTTAGTCATTCCAGTATCCTTTCACTTTTAGGAATCTTCCAAGTAATCCTTATATTTCATGATTTTCCCTGAACAATACATGAATATATACCTAGCTAACAAAAGCATCTAGGTAAAAAAAGAAATTCAAGTGGCTATTCAATTTTATCTAGAAGCTTCTTCCTCTCCTGAACACAATTCTTTTGCTCGCTTGACTTCTCACTAAGAGAACACAGTACTAAGTAAATCCACACCCTTCTTTTTTACATCCATCCTATGATGTAAGAACACAGAATTCTACTTAGCTGTTTATATTCCCTATATATAATCTCAACAATAATGAGACACACACAAAACTCTGGTTGCGTGCCTTATATGAAGATGCACTTTCACTGCATTTTATTATCATTATCAGTCAAGAATTCTTTTAAAATAACATCTAGGTAACATCATATGTACACAAATCAAGTTTGAAGCATTAATTTATTCAGATTTCCTTTCCTTTCCTTTCCGGATTCTACATACGAGTCAATGTTAAGTTTGGATTTCTAAATGTCACCTTCTTTGCCTGAATCCTCACGTATCGACTGAAAATGAAGAGGAAATGCCTGTTTACAAGAAGAAGGGCTAAAGGGAAGAT
The DNA here is from genome assembly GCF_030435805.1 of Mustela lutreola. Taxonomy (NCBI): domain Eukaryota; kingdom Metazoa; phylum Chordata; class Mammalia; order Carnivora; family Mustelidae; genus Mustela; species Mustela lutreola. Next base: position 76,550,044 of record NC_081292.1, read on the forward strand.
CGAGTGTTCTGATAGAGAACACTTGCCTGCTTACTTTCTGAAGGCACTCAACAAATATTACAGAGCTCTACATGCAAAGGACAGCCGGAAAGAAAAAGAAAGATTTGAGGGAGGGGCCGCAAAAGCACAGCACAGTTGAGGAGTAACTCTAACACCTTCTCCAAAAGGCAAATTGCTTTAAAACGTATGTGTTGATTTTCCATCCAGTTCATATCCCCAGAGGAAGAAAACGTTACTGAACACGTCCATGCTCACATGCTGGTCAGAGCCAAGGCAGGGGTCTGTGGCTCTGATAAAACGCAGATGCAACTAGCAGGAAACTGAAATACGTTATGTGAGAACCTAAAACCCTTACCCCACTGCTGAGCGCAGAAAGGCAGGGTCAGGAAGTCGGCATAGCAAGGCGGGGAGGGGTGGGGAAGTCGAATGAAGAAACTGGAGGTGCGGGTCCGCAGTCTCGCGACCTTCCGCGATGCTGCCTGTCGGTCTAACAGTGGACGACGGGCACAGAACACACCTTGCTGTGACCTTCGATGGAGCCGAGTGGGGCAGGGGGACAGGAAAACGCAGGAAACTGGGGGGGTGGGGGTGGCAATTACGCCCCAAAGGTTGAGAAGCAGGGTAAAGGAGAGCTGGGGTGCCCAGGCAGAGTGAGGGTCACTTTCCTCGTCTCCAGCCCGAACAAACCGGTGTCGTGGAAAGGAGAAGCGACAGGAAAGGGCCTGCGCTGAGGCAAGGCCTAGTGGCAGCGGCTTCACGCCGAAAGAAAGGATTCCGGCCCGCGGTGACCCAGGTGCACACTCCTCTCTTCTCGCATCCCCGCAGTCGCCGCGGAAGATGGGGCGGGGGAACCACTCACCTCGGACGGCCACCCTGCCAGCGCCCAGGCCGTCTCCAGCTCCAAACACGTCAATGGCTCACGCAGCAGGACCTTAAGTAGCGCGCATCCCAACGTGCTGCCCCCGCTCCCCGGCGGCCGCCGGCCCAATCAACGCGCGCCGCCGCCAGACTGACAGCCCTCCCGGGCCCTGCTGGGCGGGGGCGGGCGGGTCTCGCCCCGCCCCCAGCTGGCGGGAGGAGGGCCGAGGTGGGAGGAGTGGGCGGGGCTGGGCGCCCGGCCACGCCCCTATCCCCCCGCCCCGCCGCGCCCCCCACGCCGCGGCCCGCCTCTTAACACTTTGGTTTGATGGGCGGCACCAAAACCCAATCGGCGAGCCCATCCCTGGCGGCGGCGACGCCTAGTGGCCGGCCCCGGGGCGGAGCCCGCCTGGGGGGCGGGCACAGCGGCGGGCGGGGACCGGGGGCGGGCCGGCGGGAGGCGGGGGCGGTGGCCGAGGAGGCAGGGGGAGGCGGCGGTGGGCGCGACGTCGGCGGCGGCGGCGGCGGCGGCGGCGGCGGCAGCGGCAGCGGCAGCTGCAAGTTGGGCTGCAGGGGCAGCGCATACACTACAATGGCTGCTGGAAAGAGGCGTAAGGAAACAATTTCCAGGCCCGCCGCGTCCAGCCCGAAATATGAGAAAAAAATTATTAGAAATTCCGCGGGCGGTGTAAAGGCGGCGGACGGGCCGGAGGGAGGATGTTAAAGCCCCGCGGTGAGTTCTCCCGGGGTCCGGGGCGGCGGAGAGGCGTTTAGCGGGAGAAATATCAGGGTTATTTAAATTATGGGACTAGCCGAGGGGGCAGAGGAGCAACAGCGGCGGCAGGAGGAGGAAAAGTTTGTGCTACTCTCAGCCCCTGCTCAGGACCCCAGAGAGAAAAATAATAATAAAAAATAAAATAAAATAATTAAGCGGGGGTGTGGGGACTCCCGAAGTCGCTTCTGACAGGGCAGGGGGCGATGCGGCTGGAGACCCAAAGGTGAGGTCGGTGGGAAAAAAAAAAAACCCTTTATTCAGGGTCTGGAAAGTTTGAAAAGTTTTCCTCCTCCTCCTCCTCCTCCTCTCTGGTGCTGTGAATATTGTGACAGCGGCAGCGGCAGCAGCGAGAGCGGAAGACATTAGAGACCCGAAAAATAAGGGAAAAATTAATATAAATTCAGTTTTGAGAGTAAACTCTCCGCATTTTCCACCAAAACATCCCGGGGGAAGGTCGCTTCCCAAAGGGCCTGGCGGAAACCCGCAGTCGGCAATATTTGGGGGGCACTTTGAGTGACTTGGGGTAACTTTGCCCCTTTTTCAAAAGAGGTTTTTCTTTTTTGGAGAAATGAATTTGTTTTTGCCCTTTCCTCAGGTGGGCGAGTCGGGGTCGGGGTGCGGGGTCTGCGGGGAGGTGTGAGCCCTGGATGTGTGGCTGCGAGGGCGGGGGTAGGGGGAGGGGGTGCTAAATGAAAGCAGGAGATCTGCACAGAGCAGGGACAGCTTGTTGTCAGTATCATAAACAACCAAAATGGAGGGAGAACTCAGGCATATAACCAAATAAAATTTTTTTAAAAATCGCAAAAAATCCCTAAAAATCCGGGATGCTCCCCCTTTTCTCGCTAAAGGTAGAAGTATGAACCGCCTTACCCCTGAAGTCCATTTTGACTTTGCAGGGACCAAGGAGTTAATATTTATTTATTTTTTAAAACTTTCGAAGGGCAAAAGCCTTTTATAACTCAACCGACAATGAGAAAACGTGAAAATCCGATGCAAGAGAAGGAGGGGGAGGGAGGGGGGAAGTGGTAGTGCAGAAACTGCTAAACTTATTGGTAATGTGGATTGATCTGAGATAAGATAAACACTATATTTACTATTTTATAACTCTCTTTTAATGATCTTTGCGGGGTGGTTTTTTTTTTTTTTTTTTTTTTTGGTGGAAAAAAAAGTGATGCCATTTTCTTAATAGAGTTAATGTGTGTGATTGGAAGAATAAACCTTTCCGGCTTTAGATTGCATTTTCGTCGCATTTATGTTTCAGGTTTTGTTAGTGGCTCCCTCCTTTCTTTAAACTGGGCTCTACAGAGGAGGGGTAGAGAGGTGATGTTGCACAGAGAGACTGGAGTGCAGGACTGGAACACCTTTTGGGGAGGGGTGGGGCGTTGCTTGGTTTCTCCCTTCCTGACCCGTTTGTCACCTGTTCATTCTCTGTAAGGAGTATTAAGCTGAAGTTTTCTGGTTTTACGTATATAAAAGGATGGTGCCTCTTGCATCACATTGAAGTTAATGGGAAAGTGCTGCTGATGTTGGTTCCACGTGGGATATGGGACAGAGCAGGGCATTTTAAAGGGACAGCTTCTCTTTTCTTATAATTTTCATCACCTGCACACAATCACTGTCTGAAGACCAAAGGCAGAGGTGCTGGGAGGGTGTGGTGGTGGAAGAGCCATCTCTTTCCATTACTCAAATGCACCCACCTTTAGGAGTGATGGAGGGAAAGGAGAGATAAACAGGCTCAACAGAAGATGGATATTGTGTAGATTAGTTTGTATCCAAGCTGTTCTTTTGTGTAACAAGCCTCCCAGGAACTTTTCATGTTACCTTTCTTTGCTTTGGAAGCTGATTTTGGAAGGATTTGTGGAAAAATGGAAATAGTTTAAGGTGTGTGGTGTAATGGTATAGCATTATTGAACAGTTATGAATTCTGTGCAGTAAGATCAAAGAGCTGTGTATGCCCATAATGTGATTTTACAGCCATTTTATAAAAGCTGTAAAATACCTAATATTCAATTTGGCTTAAGGTACATTGAAGACTTCTGGTTGAAAACTGCAGACAGAGTGGTGGAGATTCTTTAACACTGTAAGCAGTAGGCATTTCTTTAAGGGGAGAAAAAAGCACATACACCAACAACATGGAAAAGTTTACACATACCCATTTTTAAAGCCCATCCTATACATGTGCTGTAACTGTGCTACTTTGAAATTAAAAGGTTTTAAAATCCTGAGACCTATCAGTTTGCATCTTTTAAGTTGAATTTATTTGTGTTATTTAACAGGAAATGTTTACTGATCATATACTACTGTTGACTTTAATGGTTGACATTTTCACAATATTTTCAAAATTTAAAATATGTTAATTGTTAGCTGAATTCTGTTTGAGATTAAGGTTCATCTCAAATAGAATTGACTTGTGCTCCGTTTTCCACAGGTATATGGAGTTTTGAAATAAATGCCTATTTTCCTTTGTTTTTTTTATGAGTTATAGAAATAGATTAAAATTAGAGCTGGGTTTTTGTACATTTTATACAGACTATTTTTTCTTTCCCTACTGTACAAACAGATTATTGTTTTGAAGCCCATTGTATGTTAACATGTGTTCACAACTGAGCTCCTATCTGCACCTTTCAGTAAATACCTCCCGAACAGCATTACATCGGCACAGTGTTTGAGTACATCATCTTGTGGTTTCTGATTTTGGAAGCAATTACACCTTTCTAAGAACTCATTAAAAATTATTCCCATGAACCACTGTTAAATCAAAACTGATTGAAAAGTGATTAAATTATCAATGGGAAAGGGAAACTTCCCCTTCCCCCAAATAATCATCTGTCCAGAGGTTTCAGAATGCCATTATTATTTATACAACCTTTGAAATTTCTCTTACATTTTTATTGTACTTTGGCTGATGAAAGTTACATTAATTATAAGTAGTCAGAATTAGGCTCTCTGTTTAAAATAAATGAGATTTTTGGATCTTAATTGTTGCCACTTCGACAGACTATATACTACTAACAAATAAATTCAGTTTCTGTAAAAGTGAAGGAAAAATATTTCTTCCAATTACATTAGACCATTGAGTTATTCAGTTTGTTTGGACACTTCAAGTTATGATTAGTTTATTGTCAACCTAAGTAAAAGTGCTGTCATTGTGATTTTTTTCCTCTTTCACAAAGGGTAGTATAAAAGTTTCTTCGTGCTTGGGTTTTACACAAGTGGCTGCTTATCTGAATTAGAAAATGCATTGAGAGTGCGCAAAGTATAAAAACTTTAATTTGTTGGAGAGTATTATTTAGGTAGAGCATAGCATAATATCTAATTTGAATTGGTTGTATTGGGCTTTTTTAATATCTCAGATATAATGTCTGTTGAACATACTTTTTCTGAAGCTACCACTGAATTACACCTATTTAAAGAAATAATCCAAGGATATTGTGTACTCAAAATCTTTATTTCAATTAGAGTTAGAGAAAGCTCCTACTTTGAGATTCTTACTTGAAATTTATATGCCTTATTCTGCTATTTGAAATTCTATAAGGAGTTTAGCTGTTATGGAAGATAATTTATGGATAAATAATCCAAGGATATTGTATATTCAAAATCTTCATTCCAGTTACAGTTAGCAAAACTTCCTACTTTGAGATTATTACTTGAAATTTATATGTCTAATTCTGCCATTTGAAATTCTATAAGGAATTTAGCTGTTGTGGAAGATAGTTTATAGATATGGGCTAGTACTGAAAAAATCCCATGTCTGTATGTTTATTATAACCAAAATATTTTAATAAACAGATATCTAGAGCTAAATAAATTAGTGAATTTGCCTTTATCAATATAATTTTAAATTTTTAAGGGTACTCTTTGTATTTTAATATCCTACAAAGGTGGAATTTTTTTTCCTTCATTTTTAACATAATGCTGGTTGTTGCCATACACATTTTGGTTGGTATTCTGGAAATTTTCCTTTCTAAGGATTAAATTGTTGTTTGCTAAATGAAATGTAATGCTCCTGTCTTGGGTATTTGAAAAGCCAGATAACTTTAAGCTGTATCTGTAACCATCTTTAAAGTTTTGTTTCAATAATCATTTGCCCCTTGAGTTGTGTAATCAAAATATTGGTTCCTTCTAGGAATGTTTTAATATTTTTATTTAGAACTCTGTTCTTTGGGAAATTAAGATGTACAAAAAATTACCTGTTACCCACACATTTACGTACACACACACACACACACACACCCAGGAAAAGGTTCTGCTGAAAGTTTACTCAAACGGCATGGAATACTCGTTCTTTTTTGTGTTTCCAAATGCATAAGGAATAAATATAAATTTTTTCTCTTTGTGTTGATAACATCTTAGATTCTTTAGTTATTTGAGTAAGGGAAGAGTTTCAGAAGAAGGAAAAAACAACTGAATGTGTTCAACAAAATCCAAGATAGTGAATATGTTAAAGGTAAAAGGGCTATAAATTGTCCCTTGAGCCATGTTTTAAATGTTTAAAGGACCTGATAAACACCTTTTCTGAAACATCAAATACTTAGCTATATATCAGCCACTGTGAAAAAACAAAAGTGGACCTTTAATTTCTTTAATTTTTACAGGAATTAATGTAGGCAGCATATTTAACCAATTAGTAAATGTTTAGGTAGCCATGTGAAAGTATTTACAAATAAGTTAAATATGAGGGCAGGGTATGTCAGATTGATAAGCTGTAAAGTTAACTATGATTTTAGGATTCATGGGTGGGAATTCTTTCCCATTTTATGATAAGATCACTTTGGAGGTAGCTCATTTTTACTTTTTGCATGTATTTCAGTGTCTAATTTTTATTGAAATGCCTGAACCTGACATCTACTCTGTTACTGCTTTTCATTTATAATAGGACAAGTTTTATATTTCATTAGCAAATTTAATTTTCAAGCTTAATTAAGAGAAATTAATGAAAAAGTGTAGGTCATAATATTTTATAAAAGTGTTAGTGTATAGTTATTAACATTTGATGTTGTAAGAAATATACATGTACGAAAGCCTTCTAGAAATTATGACAGAGGCATAAGTTGATTTTTACTTCTAAATCACTTGGCCTCCTGTCCAGTGGTTTGCATTCTACTCAGTTTGTACACCTGTCCCTGCCTTCTCTTTCCAGAGTGGTATTGACAAGGTTAGGGTGCTGGGGAACTACCAAGGGTGGTTTGGTATTTTTATTTTCTGTATGTTTGGTATTTTTGTTTTCTGTATGTATTGTCGTTTGTAGTCCTTAGGGTGTTAAGGCTTTTGCCTTTTTTTTTTTTTTTTTAATGCTTATAAGAAAACAGAAATCCATTTTTATAAAACAAATAATTTCTCATTTTGAAAAAGTGAAGTGGTGTGATACTGCATTAAAATTGTTAGTGTTTAAAAGTCCCTGGATGTCTTGTAAACAGAGTTACTGCAGGATCATGGTATTAAAACTAACCACAGTGTGTGTTGGGAATTTGAGATGACTACCTAAGAAATGTGTGTGCATATGTAAAGTGAGTGAATTTAGGCAATTAGGTCCTAGATTAATAGGATAAACAGTTTGCTTGAAATGTTTCCTTGCATTTTTTTTAAAGTGGAATTTTTTTTCCTAATCTAAAAACAGAAAACCTAGAACTACAAAGGTGTTAGAAAGTTTATTTGATGCCTTTTAAAAATAAGAGTTTAAAGAATGAAAGTGTGTAATGAGAATATAAGACTGGACTAAAATGTCCAAAATTAATAGGAAAGAAATAGGGAGATGAGAATTTCAGAATAAAATAAAAATCATGGCAAATTTAAAAATTGACTTGAGTAAAGAATAACTACATACAAAGCAAAAATAATAAATTTACCCTCTGAAAGTGGAGAGATAATTGGGGGAATCTATAAGAGAGTATTTTCAGTACAAATTGCTGACTTTATAATAAACTTTTAAAAATACATTCCCCCAAAGCCTTTCTTCTGTATCTTCTTAGGTTTGAATTAAACTAAATTAAATTCTAAGAATAATTTTTAGTGGTTATTTTCAATTCTTTATTTTTAAGTAAGGAAAAATATTTTTTTCATATTTTAAAAATATTTTAAAGATTATTTTAAATGTGTACCTAAGGGAAATGTTCTGAAAAATCTTAGAAAATATTGAAAATTATCTTATCCATTTTTCATCAGAAAGTTTAAAGCTTTGTTAGGTTAATGAAATGGATTTTAAAAACTTAACCTAAGAACAAGGTACTTTGTGGGCTTTTTTAGGGCAATTTGTATCATTTCCTACACACTTAATAACATTTAAAAAGCTTTTCAAAAGGTAAAGATAAGAACAGTCAACAAAATTCTAAATTTCTGGATTGTTTTTCGGTATATGCTGACAGTTAAAGGAAATTTTTCTTTCCTATTTATTAATTAGCAATTGACTTTCTGAAGGAGGATCTAGACTTCTTACAGTATTATGTTCTGGTGTGGAAGTTTCCTTTAGTATAAGAAAATATTTTGAGGTTAGAGGTGGCATCTTTTCCTAAAAGGCAACTGAATCCCCTACAGATTGTGAATGATGATGTGCCCTTGCAGAGTCTTGAACTCTACCTTTCTTGAGAATAAGAGGCTCATTTTAGACTTGGAGTTATCAAACACTTGAATTATTGTCTCAAACCTATATTGAAATTGCATGTGTGCATATTGATTACTTATGATAGCCTATCTTTTGGTTTCTGAATATGGAAATATTAATTCTCAGAGTAAATGCTACAGCTAAACGGCTGCCATCAGTTTTTTTTAAATTTCTATGATTTTAATCAATAATTAGATATTAGAGCCTTTAATTTTGAGATACATTTTTGGAGACTGTTAAACTAGAAATCGATCAGAGAATGAGGGATTTAGCCTTTTGGCTAGAAGGCAAGCTGAGAAAATGTTTTAATCGGTTTTGTTCACTTGAAGGTGTATTGATAAAAAGTTGATTGAATTGTTCTCCATCAGGAGAATTTTAAGAAACTGAACCTGATAGATTAAGGTTGTTCAAACGTTCAGGTTAAAAATGACACCAGCTGAATTTTAGTCTGCTACATTTTCTAAGTAATTTGATTTTATTTTCTTGTATTGTCTTAAAGCTGGAATTACATAGTGCCCACATCACTTTTCATCATACCCTAAAAGAGCTAGAATATCAGGGTTGTTGTTTTTTTAAATCAACTTTAGCAAATGAAATGAAAATACGGTTTTATTTAAGAATATATTACCTTTCTTAAGCTTTTTGTATTTCCTAAATATAATTCCTATAACTGCTCTGTTTCAAAGAAGAGAAATTAGCTCCCTTACTTTAAAATTGAATTTGTTTTAAATTTGCAGTTTATGAGAGTTGTGTCTTTATATAGCTGAGTAAGATCTATTTTAACCTTAAAATTAATATGACCAGCATATCTGATTAGGGACTATATCTCAAACATGAATTTACTTTCCTTGTATTTCTAAACTTGTTTTCTAAGTAAATCTGAGAAAATGTTTTTCATGTGTTTTTCTAATTTTTTATTGTCTGAGGTCATTTAATTGGATAAAATTTCAACCTTGGTTATGTTACTTTTCTAATATTAGTATTTTGTTTGCAAATCACTATTCAAATGCTAATAGTTTCAGCTCTAAAATAGAATTAGACATATAAGAAAATAGGTAGGTAAATTATACCAGGGGTTGTGGAAGCAGCTCTAGTAGTTCTTATTTGGAAGAGTTTAAAATGTTTCAAAGAAGGAAAATGCCTACAAATACAGGGTACTCTTCTAACAGCAGTTGGTGATATTTTATGTTTTTCTTTGAATGCTTCATAAAATTTGAGCATCCTCAGAGCTCCTGTCATATAAACAAATAACTGATTTTACTATGCCCAGTGTAAAGTGTATATATCAGGCTTAACTTTTAAGGTAATTTGCTTCAGTTTCTTTTTAAGAACAAAGTTTAAGACAAATATTCCTTAGCAATAATTTCACATACAGTATATTTTAAAAGGTAATGCATGTAAAATATTTAATTATAAATCAAAATGGAAATAACTATCATGTAACAGATCTAATTAGATATAGAATAAAGGTTTTAAATATTTGGATAACTTGATGTACTACTGAAATTAGGGAATCTTAATTTGAAAGCTGTTCTGTACCTGAATTTATTTTTATATGCCTAGAAGTTTGTAAACAAAGTGAATACATATCGTTATCTGACAGTTTGTAGAATTTCATAAATATCTATCTTTTCACACAATGAGAATATGTTTTTCAAATAGAGGCACAAAATTACTTAGAGAATCAAATAATATTTGGTTATTGTAGTTATTTTTGAAGGAAGAATGTGATAATGTGTTAGAACTGTTTTTATCTATGTCACTTGACTATCCACTGCATTTGAAATTTTTAATCATTAAGCATTTTAGACTCTCAGGGGTATCTTAGTTCGTTTTAAGTAGCATTACAGATTAATACAGCATTTACATTATATTACATTTACATTACATTACAGCACATACATTAATACAGCATTTACAGTAGCATTACATCATTATAGTTTTCCTTAAAAGTCTCTCTTTTTGAACGTTATAACATAATAAAGACAATTACTTTAAAACTTGAGCTGCTTGTATTTAATAACAGCAGTTTTGTTCCCAAGATCATATTCTTAAAAGAAGTTTCTACTTTGGAGCACTCCTAATCATAGCTCAGGTAATCTTTTTAAATATGCACTAGTCTTCTCTTGTTTTTTGAGGTAGGCATTTATCGCTATGAACTTCCCTCTTAGAACTGCTTTTGCTGCATCCCATAAACTTTGGTAGGTTACACTTCCATTTTCATTTGTCTTTTTTATTTCTCTTTTGATTTCTTCTTTGACCAGTTGGTTGTTCAGTAGCATGCTGCTTAATCACCACATGTCTGTGAATTTTCCAGTTGTCTTCATGTAATTAATTTTTAATTTCATACCACTGTGGTTGGGAAAGATGCCTGATAGGATTTTAATCCTCTGAAGACTTTTTTGTGGTCTAGCGTATGATCTATCTTGGAAAACGTTCCATGTGCACTTGAGAAGAACGTGTATTCTGTTCCTTTTGGTGGAATGTTCTGTGAATGTCTGTTAAGTCTGTCTGGTCTAATATATCATTTAAGGCCAATGTTAACTTACTGGTTTTCTGTCTGGATTATCTCTCCATTGATGTTAGTAAGGTAGTAAAGTCCCTTATTGTTGTGGCTGTCTATTTCTTCCTTTATGTCTGTTAATATTTGTTTTATATATTTAGGTGCTCCTATTTTGGGTGCATAAATATTTACAAATGCTGTATCTTCTTGTTCAAATGAACAACCTAACTTTACACCTCCAGGAGCTAGAAAAAGAACAAATAGAGCCCATAGCTAGTAGAAGGAAGGAAATAACATATATTGAAGCAGAAATAAATAGAAATTAAAAAGACAATAGGAAAGATCAGTGAAACTAAGAACTGATTCTTTGAAAAGATAAAATTGACAAACCATTAGCTAGACTCACTAAGAAAAAAAGAAAGAGGACTCAGAATGAGAAGTGAAAAAAGGAGATGTTAAAACTGATACTACAGAAATAGAAAGGATCATGAGAGACTACCATGAACAATAATATACCAACAAATTGAATAACCGAGAAAAAAACAGATAAATTCCTAGAAACATACAATCTACCAAAACTGTTTCATGATGAAATAGAAAATCTGAACAGACCCATTACTAACAGACCAATTACTCGTGTGGGGATTGAGTCACTAATCAAAAATTTTCCAGTGAACAAAAGTCCAGGACCAGATGGCTCCACTGGTGAATTCTACCAAACATTAAAAGAAGAATTAATACTAATCTTTCTCAAACTCTTCCAGAAAATAGAAGAGGAGAGAATTCTTCCAAATTCACCATATGAAGCCAGCATTACCCTGCTACCAAAACCAAATAGGTTGTCACAAGAAAAGAAAATTCAGGTTAATATCTTTGATGAACATGGTATAAAAATCTCCAACAAAATGTTAGCAAACTGAATTCAGTAATACATTAAAGAAATCATACTGTGATCAAGTGGGATTTATTCCAGGGATGTAAGAATGGCTCAATATCCACACATCAGTCAAAATAATAACCACATTAACAAAATGAGGTATAAGAGTCATATGATCATCTCAGTAGATGCAGAAAGAGCATTTGAAAAAATTCAATATCCATTTATGATAAAAACTCTCAGTGCAGAGGGCATAGAGGTACCGTGCTTCAATTTAATAAAAGCTATATAGGACAAGCCCATAGCTAACATCATACTTAATGGTGAAAAGTTGAAAACTTTACCTCTAACATCAGGAACAAGACAAGGATTCCTGTTCTTGCTGCTTTTATACAATATAGTATTGGAAGTTTTCGCCAGAGAAATTAGGCAAAAAAAGAGAGAAATCAAAGGCATCTAAATTGGAAAGGAAGAAATGAAACTGCCCACTATTTGCTATTGATATGATATTATATATGTGGAAACCCTTAAAGACTCTGTCAAAAAGCTGTTAAATTTAATAACCTAATTCAGTGAAGTTGTAGGATACAAAATCAATATACAGAAATCTGTTGCATTTCTATAGGCTAATAATGAACTATCAAAAAGAAAAAAACATTACCATTTGCAATTGCATCAAAAAAGAATACCTAGGAATAAATTTAACCAGGGAAGTGAAAGACATGTATATTGAAAGCTAGAAAACGTGAAAGAAATTGAAGAAGATATACATAAATAGAAAGATACTCCATGTTCATGGATTAGAAAAATTAATATTCAAATGTCCATACTGCCCAAGTAATCTACATATTCAGTACAGTCCCTTTGAAAATTTCCGTGGCATTTCTCACAAATGGAACAAACAGTCCTAAAAGTTGTCTGGAACCACAAAAGACATGAGATAGCTGAAACAGTTTTGAGAAGAACAAAGCTGGAGGCATCACATTCCCTGATTTCAAGCTATATTACAAAGCTGTAATAATAAAAGCAGTATGGTGTTGGCATAAAAACAGACACATAGATCAGTGGAACAGAATAGAGAGCCGTGAAATAAATCCACACATATATAGCCAATTAATTTATGGTGGAGGAGCCAAGAATATACAATGAGGAAAACACACTCATTGTAGAATTGAATGTAAGACCTGAAACCAGGTTTAAAAGAAAACATAGGCAGTAAGTTCCTTGACACAGGTCTTTGTTGATGATTTTTTTAAATCTGACACCAAAAGCCATGCACACACACAAATAAATGAACAAGTGGGACTACATCAAACTAAAAAGCTTATGCACAGCAAGAAAACCATCAACAAAATGAAAAAACAACCTCCTGAATGGGAGGAAATATTTACGAATGATTTATCTGGTAAGGGTCTAATGTCCAAAATATATAAATTCATACAACTCAGTTGCAAAAAACAAATCAAGTAAAAATGGGTAAAAGATCTGAATAGACGTTTTTTTCAAAGAAGACCTACAAATGGCCAGTAGACACATGAAAAGATGCTCAACATCATTTATCATCAGAGAAATGCAAATCAAAACTACCATGAGATAATCACCTCACACCTGTTGGGTGGCTATTTCAAAAAGCCTAGAAATCACAAGTGTTGGCAAGGCTGTGGAGAAAAGAGAACCCTGTGCACTGTTGGTACAAATATAAATTGGTACAGATGCTGTGGGAAATAGTGTGGAGGTTCCTCAAAAAATTAAAAATAGAACTATGATATGATCCAGCTATTTCACTTCTGGGTATTTATCCAAAGGAAATGAAAACACTAACTTTGAAAGGATATGTACACCCCCATATTCAGCACAGCATTATTTGTAATAACCAGCATATGCAAAAAACCTAAGTGCCCATGGATGGATGCATAGATAAAATGTGGCACTTATATATAATATTGTATATAATATAAAGTATAGTATTATAAAACTTTATATTATATATAATGGAATATTATTCAGCTATAGAAAAGAATGAAATCTCACCATTTGTGACAGTGTGGATGGACTTTGATGCTATTATGCTAAGTGAAGTAAGACTGAGAAGGACAAATACTCTATGATCTTTTTTATATGTTAAATTAATTTAAATACCTATAAGCAAAAATAAAACCAAGCTCATACATACAGAGAACAGATTGGTAGTTCCCAGGGGCAGAGGGTGGGGTGAGGGTGGGGAGAAATAGGTGAACTGTTTTTGTTTTTAGTTTAAATAAATTGGGGGGAAGAAAACCCATAAAACAACAACAACAACAAAATGGGTGTATGTATGTATACACACACACTTGAGATACAGTTGCTCTGCTTAAAAACTGAGTATGATATGGTGCTTAAATTTAATCCTACTCAGTTTACCTTTTATCAGTGCAGGAGGAGGAAGAGAAAGTAGTTTGTTTTCAGAAAAGTGCAATTGATCACTTTCAGAGGCTGACTCATGAGAGCTTTTCTAAAATGCAGAATACCTCTGCCAGAATTAAAAGGAATTTCTTAATTAAAACCAAAATCCCCGTGTGTCTAAGAAGTGTTTTCATAATCAGATTCCAGGCACACTTGGGAGGCTGCATTGGCCATTCAGGCGTTCTGTCAGTCTGGATTTCCTTCTCAGTGCTGCCACCCTGTGTATGGCAGTGCCTCTGTACTGTATGCACTCCTTTTCCGTGCTTTGTGTCAAGCCATGACGTCCAAAACCACTTCTGAAAAATAAGCACACATATTACTATAGATTTTAAAGATGTTTTCGTATACCCTGCTTCTGTGTCTGAGGCTGTACTAAATCTAGATTTTTGAAGTTAAACGGTTCAGAAGGATGGTGTTCAGCTGCCAAAAAATGAAATTTGGGAGTTTTTAAAGGTAAACACCTTTATCATCGGCTTAATCAGTTACTTCACTAAAATAAGGTGGAATTGTACGAGTATTTTTCAGAGAGCTTGAAACTGATCAAGTACGAAAGCAGAGGTTTTGATCCTTTAAAGATGAGAGCTAGTAGAAGTTTTTTTTATTTTTGTTTTTGGTTTTTTTTTAGCCGAGTTTTAGTAAAAAGTTCTTCCCGGTAAAAGCAAAACCAAAATGAGCACAAAAAGAGACTGTTTCTGTTTAAAAGAAAAAGAAACTTAACTGGATTGGTTAAAGTATTCCCCGAATCATTAGCCAACATGACTTTTAAATTATATCACCCAAAATATTTTGAGTATTACTGCCATGCATCTGTTATAAAGGACTTTGGCTGGATAGCAATCTTTGCTCTTACCTGTATTCTCTCATTTCATTCTTACCACAGTCTTATGAGATAGAAAGTGCAGGCATTATGTGTATTCAAGGAGCAATCCTTATTTTAGAAACTGGAATTCTGTGACTTTGTGTAAGTAAGTCTTTAGGATGGGCAGGCCATGTAAGCTAGTTATTGAGACATTAATTTGCTAGCGTAAGCCTAAATTATATCCAGATCGGAATTTTTGTATTTATTTTTAAAAGTAAGTAAAAATAAAATTTTCGGTCATAAAGTTGACACTAACTCAAGTTAGAACATGTTACATGTCCACTTATTTTTTTTTAAGATTTTATTTCTCAGGGAGAGATATTGAGAGGACAAGCAGGGGGATCAGCCAGCAGACGCAGAGGGAGAAGCAGACTTCCTTCTGAGCAGGGTGCCTAATTCAGGACTCGATTCCAGGACTCTGGGATCATGACCGGAGCCGAAGGCAGATGCTTAACCAACCAACTGAGCCACCCAGGCATCCCTGTCTATTTATTTTTAAGCCATGTATTAGGAATTGGGGGAAAATTATAAATTTGCTAAGTTTAAGGAGATTTTTAAAAATATAAACCTAAACTTTGTTTTATAGGATTTAATGATATCAGTAAGAATAGTTTCATCAGTTTTTACTTCAAAATACATTTACAGCAAAACCATTTCCCCTCAGAATGCATGTCTCTTTTTGAATGGTTTTCATTCAGCAAACAATATAATTATTTTTATGACAAAAGAAAATAGTGTTTAGTTAATTTCAGATATTAGGCTTCTGAGATGGAAATGTCACTGACGATCTTAACATTCAGGAGAATTCAAAGAATTTAATGCAGTATATGGTATCATCCCAAGTTCTCCAAAATTCCAAGTTAAGTTCCAGATCCAGATTTAGAGGATTTAGAGACATACCCCACATTGACTGTGCATGTTTTTTACTTTGGCCAGCTCCTGCAAAGCTTTCCTCTCATACCTGTCTGCATCTTGTCCAGTGAGTACCGTCGCAAACCATCTTTTTGAAGTTGCCTTATTCTCCAGATGGGAGCCTGAAGTAGGAAGAGTACAGCCTGCCCCTCATGGGGTACTTATATTTGCCTTCTACCTCTTCCTTGTCTTTCTCTATGCCTTGTGGATGATAGGTTGGTATATGAAAGAGAACACAAAGCAGCAGATTTTAAAATGCAAAATGAGTGGTACGGTAAACATGACAGGTGTTCCAGGGAGGGAGAGGGGGAACTTGAGGTGGGCTTTGAACATGTCTGAGTTAAGAATGGGCAGAAAGAAGGGAGGGCCTTCAGGTCACATGAATGGTTGTAGCAGAGGTGAGCAGGCAGAAATGTGCTTATTGTCCTCAGCCACCAGGAATACCAGTCTGACCCAAAGGGAGGGTTTGTTGAGGGCAGCACAAGGTGAGAATAGAAAGGTATGCTGAGGCCTGATTCTGAACAGTCTTGATTGCCAGCCCAGGGAGTTTGCATTCCACACTGTAGAAGGCACTCTAGCTTTTTGAATACAGGAGGATGAGTTAGGAAAGTAAAGTCGACTCAGAATCCAGAATAAGTGGAGCCCATGGGTATGAGATGAGAGTTACAGAAATGTTACTATAATCCAGATCTGAAGTAGCGGCCCACTGTCGTGCATGTAACTCCAGTCCTTATCACTGCTAGTCCCTTCCTCACTGGCAAGTTCTTGATGTACATTTTCAAGGGCCTCTTTTGACATGGTTGTCTGAACAGAAGGCTGGCTTCTCAAACTCTCAGCATCCCTAAAACTAGCAGTTCAGACTTCAGAAATTTTATTAATGACCCTACCATTCCTTCAAGCCCCTAGGCACAAAGCCAGCCTGTCTACATTCACTTGGAATTTCTGATGTGGGTCTAGTACTTCCATTCTAGAGACATGAAACAGAGGAGACATATAGAGGAAGAAGTAGTTTGATAGCAGTAGGTTATTCTCTCCACAGAGGAGGTGGTCCTAGAGCAGCATTTGGGAGGGGTGACCCTTCTGGGCATGTGGCACATGCTGGGCCCTCACCTGGAACTGGAGTCTAGGGTGTCAGGGGTGAACAGAATGATGGCAGGTGAGATTGGAAAGGGGGACTGGGACCAGGATGTATCAGATCATGAAGGATTTTCATGCTATTGGGAATGAGAACCACCCTCACCCGTGACCCCTGAGATTCACAGTTGGGTCTTTAGTGATACAGAGCTAGTCTTTAGTGTATCTCTTCTTCCTTCCTTTGGTCAGTCCTCTCCTCACTGATTTGCAGCCCTCACCTTGTTCCCCCACCCTCGTACCCAGTGGCCTGTCAGTCCACAGAGAAGACAGGAGCCATCAACACAGCCCCCTGCCCGGCTCCTCTTTTCCTCTTGCTCTTCCAGAATAGTGGCCTACCTCCTGTGGGTTGGACAAGCTTCAGAGGAGCCTATGGAGTCTGTCTAGGGGAGGCTGGGCCTCATGGCCTTGGGAGGCATGCTTCAGTTGGTTGGAGCCAACTGGGTTACTCCTCACCCCTCCCATTCTGGTATTCTCCATCTCTTCCTGTCCACCTGCAAATATGCTTCAGTCTTCCTCTGTCAGAAACAAAATACTGTAGACCTTTGCCTTCCACCCCCCCCCCCAACTGTGTATCTTCTCTTTCTTCCTGTCAGTGCCAAGCTTCCTGAAAGGGTGGTCTCAGTCCAGTCTGTTTCCTTCATCCCTTTCTGTTTACCTGGTCCTGCCCCACTCTTTGCAGTCTGTCTTCAAAGAGAACATCTATCCATCAGTAGTAGCATCTTTCAGTTGTATTCCCTTTGGGGTTTTCTGCACAACTTGATAGGCTTCTGAAATCCCCCTCCACTCCCACTCTTCTGGCCCTGCTGCTCCTGCTCTGACACCTCTTAGGGACTTCCCTTTGAGGGTGCCCGTTCCTCCAACATTTGGCCATTTCCTAGGGTTCCTGGGTCCTCCTCGTCCCTCAGTATATACCCTTCCTGAGCACCAGCTTCCACTCTCTACCATACCGGTGCCTGGCAGCTTTGCGCTAAGAAAGCCTCAGTCTCTACCCTCCTCCTGGGCCTCTGGGCCTGTTTTTCTGTTTCCACAAACATTTCCATGTCTGTGTACAGGTCACTTTATCTCACATCTCTTACTCCATGAGAAGACATGACAGAGGGCCTCCCCTGGGCCAGACACTAAGCCAGACTGAGTGAAGGAGACAGTGAACAGAATCCCCTCAATTTATGGCAGGTGGTATGAAGGAAATAAGGAATATAGGGATGAAGAGTTGGAGACCTGGGGGAGAAGGGACCCTTAGAGACAGTGATTAGAAAGGACATGTTGATGAGGGAACCTTTGTGTAGAGGCCTAACTGATGAGAACAAACAAACCAGGAAGAGCCTGGGAGGGGCAGTTCCAGAGAGGATCCTGATGGAGGGGGACCCCTGCCAGGCAGAGGCAGCAAGGTAGGGGATGAGGCTAGAGAGCCACTCTGCAGTACCATTACATACCCTCTTTGGGGACAGTTGGCCCACACTCTGCTTAGAACTCCGGAGCAGCACATGGGTTGCCCTTTACCAGCTGGCTCCCACCTTGGGCCTCATCTTCATTCACGACTGCCCTTTCCTTGTAGCCAGAGGGCCTGGGGTATGGTGGCACCCCCCTCCCTCGTGTCCTTGAGAGTGCAGCTCCCTGGGACCAGTGACACCCCACCCCAGCTCACACCTTCCTCACCTCCTCCCTTCCCTCCTCCATTGTAACTTGGTTGCTGGGTGTGTCCCCAACCTGCCTGTCTTGCAGTTGGGATGACATCTCTGTGCTGGCACAGCCGATTCCATTCCCTGCTCTTAGCATCCTCCCATCCCGCGCTGGTCCAGCTTCCTCGCTAGACTGAGCCCCGACGCCCTCCCTCTTTCTCCCTCTGGAACCAGGCACACAGTAAATAACTGGGGATGTACGCTCTGGCCACAGGGCCAGACTAAAGGATTGGCTATGGTGAAGGGAAGCTGAGGAAGCTTGGAGCAGTGGCTAGCTGCTGTGTGATGAGAATCCTCCCAGTGGGTGTCCCAGTACAGCATCAAGGAGAAGAATGGCAGCAGCACTGGGCCCATAGAAAAGTCAGCAGGAAAACACCTGGGTGTTGACCTCAAGAGTGGCAGCCAGTGTCTTGCTAACTGTGAAGTGCAGGGCAGTGAGTTTGGGAGGCAAGGAGGTAGCTTATTTCGTCTCTGCTGCCCCCCACCCACCCTTGATACCCCTCTCTGCTCAACCTGAGCCCTCCCCACAACAGGTAGAAGGCCATTCCTTGTCCTCGACAAGCCTTGCAGTGGGGTATGGAGCCAAGTACACACATCCCAAAGAAAGACAGACAGACAGACATGCTTATGGTGGGAGAGGACACAACATACCCAGAGTCCCAGAGAGAGACTCAGAGATGCACAGACTGAACACAGAGTGGGAAGAAGAGACCTGTATGCCCAGGGATGCTATGTCTATGAATAAATGTGTGAGTTATTGTTCACACTTAAGGGAGAGAAGAGAGAGAAAGACGCACACTCACCTCATACCCAGACTGGGGAGAGATACAGAAACTCTGTGTCTGTCTTGCCCCAGACTTGGGGACACCGATAACTGGATGAAGGAGAGAGAGTGCACACATCCAGAAGGTAAAAGAAGGTGGAAGGGGTGGAGCCAGAGAGACAGACTCCAGGATGGATGGGAAGGGGGAGACATACTCATACAAGCATGGGATGTGGACACTGACCTTGGGGGGACAGGAAAGATACACACACTTCCAGAAGGTGGGAGAGAGAGTTACACTCCTACCAGTATGTGAAGGGAGATCATTTGTACACACATACCCAGAAGGTTGTGAGAGGCACACTCCCACTAGGTACACTCATACTGGGATGGGGAGGGGAAGGTACCCTCATGCCCAGAAGGAGCTAGGCACACAACAGGCATCCAGAGAGTAGGAGGGAAATCCCCCAGAATCAGAGGAGAAACACCACATACACATACCTTCAGTAGGAGAGAGAAACAGACTCCCAGAGGCCAGAGGAGGAGACACGCGCGCACGGACACATACACACACACACCCTTAGGGATGCACAAATACATATACCAGAGTGAGGGAGAGGAGAGAGATCTATATATCCCGAACTGGGAAAGGAGAACAACAGAGAAATTCAGAAGAGAGTTGACACACTTGTGCACACACATGCATGTGTGCTCACACACCCACAGGTACCCATAGAGGAAGCCACATAGACACGTAACAGGAGGGAAGAGAGGCCAACATACAGAAGGAGGGAGGGGGGTCTCACATGGGTGGTACACAGGGCAGTGTGAGGAGACACGACTAGGGAGACACACAGCTCACCCACACTATTGGTGTTTACATGACCACACCAAAAACTCAGGATAGGGAAGTACTCACTGTGTCTCT
This sequence comes from Mustela lutreola, assembly GCF_030435805.1. NCBI lineage: Eukaryota > Metazoa > Chordata > Mammalia > Carnivora > Mustelidae > Mustela > Mustela lutreola. The sequence goes on from NC_081292.1 coordinate 76,570,372, forward strand.
CAGTCCTGGGGAGTAATGTGTTCTGAAATCTGCATTGGGTTTTCCTGGAGGGTGAATCTGTAAATGAGCATAATCACTTGACTGCTGAGGGTACCCTAAACTCCAGGCTGTCACGCATCTCCAGAAAGGTCACACCTTATTCCTTTCACTCCAATTAAAATACTAAAAAGGTACTGGACATTCTTAGAGATTTTTTTTTTTTTTTCAGAGTGTAACACACCTATTAATCACAGCCATTGTAGGACTCCTTTTTAAGAGTCCCGCCATCTTCAGTAGACTTCAGGATCATTTGGTTCAGCCTGTACCGTAGGTGGTTACCTGAAGCACCACCTGGAATCCACCATGCCCTTGGCTCCTTCAAGTCCTTCAGCTTGGGATTCTCTTTTCCCACTTCTCATTAGACAGTGTCCTTTCAGACCTGACTCAGTGGTTCTTCTGTGCCCCGAGAGTCCTGAGTTAGTGCTTGTGTTCTAGTCCCTAGCACACAGCTTGCTCTGACTTCCAGTCAGGGATATCCTTCCCCTACTCATAAAGCTAAGTTTTACTTTTTCCAGAAAGGTTTATACAGCAAGCACTTGGCAAATTTTGTGAGGCTTGAGCTGTTGTAACATTTAGAAGTGGAGTCTTGGGTCCTGTGTTCTCACCTAACCCAGAGCTCTTGGGAGTTGCCACCCCCCCACCGACCTGTTTACACTGTTCCTTGTCCCCCCATAGGAAATCAGGCACTCCAAACTTCAGGACGTCTTGCTTCCTTGGAATCAGCCTGAGCGGGCTAGGGACAAGGAAGCCTGTATCTGCTTTCCCTGGCTACTGGCAATGACTCTGGGCCTCCTCGAGACTGTCACTCCCTTCACCCATCCCTAGACTTTGAAGCTGGACCTCATCATGGCTGTGCCACCGCCCTACTACCAGCCACCCCCACCCCCAGGCACCTCTCTCCCTGTATATGCTCACCCCTGGACTGCTCTGGCCTCATGGCAGGAGTCCCCCGGCAGGCTGGTTACATGGGGAATGCAGTGGCAGCCAGGCGGCCCTGCTACAGACCTGGTGAATTGGGAAGGTAGCTCACTTGGAGCAACAGTAACCCCTGACACTAGGAAGTGCTTACTCTGTGCTTGATGTCCAGCACACTTGTACCTAGGGACTTTTTTTTTTTTTTAAAGCCCATAACAACTCCATAAGATATGTACTGTGCTTATCCCTCATACACAGAGGAAGATAGTGAGGCTCAGAGAAGTGAAGTAAGTATTAAATGAGATGATGCATGAACAAAATTCTCAGCATAATACCTGGTTCATGTAAGTAAGTGCTCAAATGGCTTTTGTTGTCTAAGCAACCTTTTCCACTCTCTTCTATGAATTTCAAGCTAATAATGATGACAATGATAATAGTTCTTATAGAACTAGGATCTTAATAATCTAATAATCATTAATAAACTAATATAAATCTATTAAGTAATTAATATTTTCCTTTTATATTCTAGTATTTAACAAAATAAAAATAATATTTTATGTTCTAATGATTAATACTGATCTATTAATAGTTAACAGTCTGAGATTCTAATTAGAATCTATAGTAGACATTAGGTAAGTACTCAAGTTCACTGAGGAAATTGGGTCTATCAGATATGCCCTACCTACTATCTGTTCCCTTACCACAAACCTATTCCTTTTTTTCTTGTCCCACGGAATATGGAAATGTGTATGCTGCACTGACTCTTTTTCTTCAGCCAATAGACATGTTCAAGGCTGTCCTGACCAAAGCAGCTTGAAGCCCTCACTTGACTCTACCACTGTGTCTGGACTTCCTTTTTCTTCCTCAGACCATCACATCTTTGCCTCCTTTCCCAGACTTTGCCAACCTGGTTTCCGTGCACATGCACACACACACACCTGGCCAACAGATGCCTTCCCCTGGTGCCTGGTCTGTCTGCTCCATGACCCTTCCCCAGTGGTGTGCCATTGCCTCCATGAGTCCCCATATTCATCCACCCCCCAGCCTGACGTAGTTCTCTGATCCTGCTAGACTAACCTGTTCTCCACCCTTGTGAGAGCTGAAGTTACCCACTCATTGTATGATGAGTACTTGAAAGCCTAAATGTTAAAAATCCTCTCCCAGAATACTTATTTCTAAAAAAGTAATTTATTTGATTGAAAGGCGGTGACTACTGAAGATAGTTGTTTCCCTGTGCCTTTCACATGCAAGTACAGAGAACTACTTGGCTTCAGTAGAGTAGTATCCATCAGTGGATTGGCCTGTAACCTTTGTGGCGGGGTTAGGGCTTTAGAAATGGTCATGTGCATTCCTTAGTACACACAAGTTGTGTCATAAACTACGTGTAAATAATTTCTGACTTTGTCACTGTTCACCAGTTTTTATTGAGCACCCATGGTTTGGAATATGCCACATATAGCGGTTACGTGTAGTTCTGCCTTGAGAGATTTTTTTTTTTTTTCATTTTCAATATAGTTTACCTTTTTATTATGTAATTATTCAAAGCTTAGGGGCACCTGGGTGGCTCAGTGGGTTAAAGCCTCTGCCTTCGGCTCAGGTCATGATCCCAGGGTCCTGGGATCGAGCCCCGCGTCGGGCTCTCTGCTCGGCAGGGAGCCTGCTTCCTCCTCTCTCTCTCTCTGCCTGCCTCTCTGCCTACTTGTGATGTCTGTCTGTCAAATAAATAAATAAAATCTTAAAAAAAAAAAAAAATTCAAAAAAAAAAAAAATTATTCAAAGCTTAGAATATGTTTATGTTGTTTTTTTTTTTTTTTAATTTTTTATTTTTTATAAACATATATTTTTATCCCCAGGGGTACAGGTCTGTGAATCACCAGGTTTACACACTTCATAGCACTCACCAAATCACATACCCTCCCCAATGTCCATAATCCCACCCCCTTCTCCCAAACCCCCTCCCCCCAGCAACCCTCAGTTTGTTTTGTGAGATTAAGAGTCACTTATGGTTTGTCTCCCTCCCAATCCCATCTTGTTTCATTTATTCTTCTTCTACCCACTTAAGCCTCCATGTTGCATCACCACTTCCTCATATCAGGGAGATCATATGATAGTTGTCTTTCTCTGCTTGACTTATTTCGCTAAGCATGATACGCTCTAGTTCCATCCATGTTGTTGCAAATGGCAAGATTTCATTTCTTTTGATGGCTGCATAGTATTCCATTGTGTATATATACCACATCTTCTTGATCCATTCATCTGTTGATGGACATCTAGGTTCTTTCCATAGTTTGGCTATTGTGGACATTGCTGCTATAAACATTCGGGTGCATGTCATGGAGGTTCCTCAAAATGTTGAAAATAGAACTGCCCTATGACCCAGCAATTGCACTATTGGGTATTTACCCTAAAGATACAAATGTAGTGAGCCTTGAGAGATTTTTAAGGGACTTTTTATTTTAGAATATTTCAGAGAAGCACGAAAGCACAGAGAGTCCTTGAAGGATTTTCATATACCTGTAACCAGTTTCAGTAGTTACCACCTTAGTAGCCATTTGTATTTTGGCTGTTCCCCTACCCATGTGCATCTTTTCTGCACACTGTTTTGATGCAAGATTATTTCTTATCATTACATATTTTTGGTGTGTATTTCTAAAACATACAGATCCTTTCTAGAGATATAATCACAATATGAAATATGATCATCACATCTCAAAAACAAGAATGTCTTAGTATCACCAAATATTTAGTTAATGTTCAAATATCTACAAATGTCTCAGTGTTTTTAACAGTTTGCAGGACCTGTAAGGCTGTATCTACAGGTAGTTCATAATATCTCTTAAATCTTTTCTGATCTACTGGTTACCCCTTCTCTTTGTTCCCCCTTAAAATTTGTTTAAGATGTGGGGTCTTTTGGGGTGCCTGGGTGGCTCAGTCGGCTAAGCAAGAAGTGGGGTCTTTTTGGTTTGGTTTAGAGTTTCTTAAGTCTGTTTCTTCCTGGTTGCATTCTGGTAAATTGTTTGACAGGCATCTGTGACCCCTCATTTGATGGGAGATTCACATTCTGCTCTTACCTCCAAACTTTTTGGAGTCTCCTGTAAAGAAAAGTTGGAAAGAAAGACTGAATCTTTGGAAAAATAAATACTGAGTTATGTACCATTAGCAAGAAGAATTACATCATTACACATGTAGTAAATATAGATATATGATATTATATTTCTGCTATAATATTAAAGTTCATATAATCAAAACTACGTTAAATACAAATAGCATTTTTTTTTTCTTTAAAGTGCTTAGGAAAAGAACCTAGAGACCATCATGCCAAGTGAAATAAGTCAGACAAAGGCAGTTATATGATTTCACTCATACGTGGAATTTAAGAAACAAAACAAAGGGTCATAGGGGAGGGGAGGGAAAAATAAAATGAGACAAAATCAGAGAGGGAGACAAATCATAAGACACTCTTAACTGTAGGGAACAAACAGGGTTGCTGGAGGGGAGATGAGTGGGGGGCTGGGTGATGGGCATTAAGGAGGGCCCATGAAGTAGTGAGCACTGGGTGTTGGATGCAGCAGATGAATTACTGACCTCTACCTCTGAAACTAATAATACACTATATATTAATAGAATTTAAAGATTAAATTTTTAGAAATAAACTACCTAGGTAATACTTTGGTAAGCCGAATTGAGATCTTTGTTTTTTGTCCTACTTTTTGAAAAACTAACATTGTGTTAATGTTGTTTCCCATGTACTTTTTTTTTTTTCTTAAGATTTTATTTATTTAATGGAGAGAGAGACAGCAAGAGAGGGAACACAAGCAGGGGGAGTGGGAGAGGGAGCAGCAGGCTTCCTGCTGAGCAGAGAGCACGATGTGGGACTCAATCCCAGGACCCTGGGACCATGATCTGAGCTGAAGGTAGACGCTTAACCACTGAGCCACCCCTCCCCTGTACTTTTATGTTACTTCTACTTGTTCTTTAAAAGCTAGACTACTTGTGAATGACCGCCACGATGTATTTAGCCTTCTCCCATCATTGGCTATGTAGCTTATTCGTGGTCTTTACATAAGCAGAGATGAATGGCCTGGTGCATAAATCTTTATGTACATCTTGGCTTCTTTGCATCTTTGCAGATAAATTTTTAGGTATGAAGTGGGTGGAGAAAATGATAAATGCTTCCTCTGGCTTGGTAGTTGTTTGGCCACTTTGACCCTTGGGAGGACTTGTGTCACTAGGCTTACGTGGGCATGCCCACCCATTTCCTTAACCCTCCCCGATGTGGGCCACGACCACTTAAAGAACCCTTGCTGCTGTCTGTGCTTTTTGATTTTTCCTGAACATCTTTCTCTTTCATGTTTTCCCTTCTGAGTTGTCCCTCCTGCTGCCATCATTACGTTTGCCCTTGACACCTGAGGCTGCTCATTTCGCTGCGCCAGAACTCTCAGCCTCCTTCTGCCTGAGAGATTGGCACTAAGTGAAGGAGGGCACACAGTGCTGCCTCTGTCAGAAAGTGCAGGAAGTGTGTGGGTTTATAACCTCTGGTTCAGCTCTTCAGACCCTTGTTCCTCCTCTCTGGTTTTCTTCTCCCTGTGTCAGATCATTAATGTTACAGGACAAGTAAAAGATGGCTGTAGAGTCACACTCCCAAGTTCATGCTATGGTGACAGGAAAACACTCACCTGCCACGCACGTTCTGAACTACTCAGAATTTTCAAAGCAAATCAACTAAGGAAGTGGTTATTCACATTGCCTAATTCCTTTAAAAAAAAAAAAAAAAGGATTCAAATTGGCACCTCTTTTGGTACCCTTGAGTATTAAACAGGTGGATGTCAGTTGAGAAATCTAAAAATTAGGAAGGGTCAACTGTTACAATCAAGATTCTGACACTATCATACAAACTAAAAGTACCTCATGTTTGCATTCAGCTTTCCAGAGTGTTGTCGTCACTTCAGCCTGCTCACCTCTGTGCATCTGAACCCCAGAGTGAGCCCTGCCAGCCACAGCTTGTGTCCTTCCATCCACTTTGCCATGCTCTGCTGGACCTGGTGGTCTCACTCTATTAACACTCTCAGCCTCTCCTTTTCCCTTGGCGTGTCTTCACGTGCTCTCTGCCTCCCCAGCTTGCTTGTGCTCCAAAATATTCCATTGCATCAGCTGCTCTCTTTCCCACGTCACTACTCCCCACCCTGGAAGAATCCTTGCTTTTTCTTTCCTTGGGATTCCAAGTGCCTGGGACAGCCACATCACCAGATGCTTTAGAAACAGCATGTGTAGGGACACCTGGGTGGCTCAGATCATTAAACGTCTGCCTTCGGCTTAGGTCATCATCTCCAGGTTCTGGGATCGAGCCCCATGTCAGGCTTCCAGCTCAGCAAGGAGTCTGCTTCTCCCTCTCCCTCTGGTGCTCCCCCTGCTTGTGCTCTCTCGCTCTCTCTGTCTCTCAAATGAGTAAATAACGTTTTCAAAAGAAAGAAAGAAACAAACAAACAAACAAACAACATGTGTAAAGTGGTCCTGAAAGGATAGCTTGAGTCCACGGCCTGTTGTGATTTGGTCCCAGGTCACACCCTCTGGCTCCCTTCCCATTTACACCCCCACAGCACCAACCTGAAGTTCCATAGGCTCATCAGTCTGGGGTTCATATGCCTGCCCTGACTTATGCCATTTCCTCTGGTGAAATGTTCACCTCCTTTGCCCACTTGACCAGTGCCAGTTCACCCTTGAAAATTGTGCTCGGGTGTCCCCTCCTGTGTGAGGCCATGTTCATTTTTGTCTTCTCTGTCCTCTGTGTGTTTATGGTCTTTGGTCAGCATCCTCACACAGCCTGTCCTCCTGTACCTGCTCTTGTGTGCTGGGTCTCGTCCCTGCTAATCCATTATCCTTTCTCCACCTGACCTGTCAGCATGTAAACATGCCAAGCCTCTGCTGTCTTAAGAACAAACACAGGGACAGAAAACTCTTTCTGTACCTTCCCCTTCAGCAGATACCATTTCTCCAAAGAGCTTCAAGCCTCAGATTTCTCCCATGGCACTCCTTCCTCATCCCCAGCATTCCATGCTGGTTCTTCTGTCCCCTGACATAGTTCTTTCCAGGATTACAATTTTTTGCTTTCCAGACATTTTGCTTTGCAAGTCTCCAAAGCAAAAGGGAGTAGAATTTAGTTCTTACAGTGATCACTGTCTCCATGAAATTCTCTTCTTTTGCTTTTCTGACAGTACAGTGACATGGTTTTCCCCCTGTTCCATGGCCTGCCTTCTCCCCGTACACTGGCCCATCTGTTTTGTCCATTCTGCAAGTGGTAGGGTTCCTCCTTTTGCCCGCCTCCATACTCCTTTCCCTAAACACCTGTGTGTCATGAGCAGTCTTGGTCCTATGTCACGGCCACTGTCCCCTCTCATCCTTCCCCTGCTTCAAAGCCTGTGCCAGTTCTCCCTTATCTGTTAAAGACACTGCCAGGGTCTTTGTGTTACTGGTTCCTCAGCATTTCAGTAAAACTCTCGAGTGCCACTGGCTGTGGCTTGTGCTTTGCATGTGATGATAGCAGATGCCATCTATCCCTCGTAGAAAATTCTGGGGTTTAATGATCTCCCTTTTGAGCTGAAGAAACTCAGTCTGCAAAAAGGTAAATGATTTTTTATCCACAGCATCGCAGCTGGTCCATTTGGCCTCCGTTACCCCCACACAAGATTGCCTCCACAGGCACAAGTGAGTCTGACATCGCCCATAAAAGTGCTTTTTTCCTTGGTGTTCAGCTTCCTTCACCCTCCTGGTCCCTCTCAGCCTTTACTCAGCACTAAATACCATCAGCTCTAGGCAAGGAAGAAATAACTGCACCTGCCCTGGTCCCTGCTCCACAAACTGGTGCTGCACACCATTCCCAGCCCCCCGCCACAGGTTCATGGCTTCTCTCTCTCCACTCACCATTTACTTGGCTCTTCCTTCCCAAACTTTCACCCTCAAAGCTTGAATGAATCTTTTATCTCTAAGAATTCCCATTATTCTTAATCCACACTATTTGGGGGCATTTTCTACCTTCTGTTTTGTTACCAGTAATTATAAATATTCTTTTGCTGTATCTTCCCTTCTAAATTACACGCTTCTTGGTGGTGGGACCGGTAACTGATTCATCTTTTTGTTTTCCATGATAGTTGAATTAAATATTGGAGAGCTATTCATCCAAAACTTTAGTCTTAGAGCCCATTCATTCCAAGAGCCTCTGTGCAGGTAGGGAGAGCCTAATTGGTATATTGAGGAAGACGAACTTGCTAGACATGACCACAAGATGGCACAGTGACTGCAGTGTCATAGTATCTGTTGAGGTTGGGCCAAGAGAAGAAAGAGAACAAGGTGTTCTTGATTGCTGGGCACTCAAGGGAAATCCAAGAGAATTTTCAAATTTAAAGTATTCAGTCAACTCCTAATCATTCACAAAGATAGTCAAGTAGGTTGGGCAGCTGTTTCCTTCCCCAGATCCATCGTCGGGCCGATAGAAGGAAAACCTTCCCTCCCGCCCTCCTCTCTTCTCTTCCTCGTCCTGTTGCTTCAAAAACCATTTGAGGGCCTCCGTCTGCTCTAGATATTAGGGTCCTAGAAATGGACAGTAAAAAGCAAGATCTCTGCTGTGCTGGAACTGATTCTAGAGCCTTTGCTGAGATTTAGTGGACGATATTAAAGACCGATCCGAGTTTCCTTCCTGTTTTTTTGGTTTTGAGTTTTTGGTTTTTCTGTTACTCCTGAGGTCACTTTTCCCCTTCATGCCCAGCACAGATTGATCTGTAGCTTTGTGTTATTCAAATGAGTTTCAGTTTAAAATGCAGAAGAAGCACCAGTCAGTGTATTATTATGACCAATTTTGTTTTAGCCATGATTTTCTGTGGCCTTCTATCTTATTAAGGTATCCCAGTTAATCAAGAATTGACTGTGTTCTCTTTGCAATTAGAGAACTGAGGCTCAGGAAGGTCAAAACATGCATATCACGTAGGTAAATATGTGGAAAAATACATACTCAGGTCTCTGTATCATTCATTACCTCATGATCAGGATCAATGCCAGTCAGTTTCTTCAAAACAAAAGAAGACAAGCAAGTGTCCATATCGTGGCAGGTACCTACCTATAGGTAAATTTGACATAAACTGTGTTGCCAAAGGTGAAGTTTGCCAAGGTGGACTCAGTGTAAATTTATTTAGTTGAAATTGCATCTAGTGTGTAGAAGCATTTCTTCTGCAAAGGGAAAGCAAGAGTATGAAAGTAACACAAGTTGATCATTTGGAAATCTCAGAAATCACACACTGCTTGTTTTAAAACTGAGAGAAGTGCTATCTATTAGAGCAACCTCCTTTGTGGTGTGTTGTAGTTGAGCACTGATTTTTTCCCTAGTATTGGATCTCCATCGCCTCCCGGTGCCTTCCCTCTGTACCTAATCCCTCCGCCAGCCTGGCTCTGCAAGATGGGATTCATTTTCACACTCTTCTTGCCACCCCTTGCTTCAGTTTTAGGAGGATGAGGGTAGGGGATTAATCTGAGATGGTATGTGAAAGAGACATTCCCATGTTGTAGAAGTCAGTGTGGAATTTGAGGTGTACTTGTCGAGTACTTCGATGGAGTGCGTTTTTTCCCTAATACATAGCTGTTTTCTCTGATTTTTAGTAATCTTAATATTTTTGGAGACGCAATATAATCTTTTCCCGCAGTTAGCCACAGGCAGGGGTCAGTCCATCCCTGGGTGGTCATAATCACATAATACCAAATTACCGTTCAGTTCAACATGCAAAATGACTGTTGGCTCCACATGGATGTGTTTTGTTTTAGCTGTGATTTGGCCTTATCTGCCACTCTGACCACCATAAAATTTACGTTACACACACCACCTGTGTCACAGAGATGAGAAGATAAAGGTACACTACTCACCAAGCATCACTCTTAATACTCATGTAGCATCACACATGCGTGCAGTCTTCTTACATGGAGTATTGCCATTGTTTGTCCTTCAAAGATTCTATTGGCTGTGATTCAATAGGAGCCTGTGCCAGGAAAAAAAAAAAAAAAAATCCAAGCCCCTTACTTTTAAGTGCACATCAGGCCATTTGGGGCTGGCACTTACTTCTGAGTAACACACTGAGTATAATAGCTTTGCATTTTGAGCCCTCAGAACGATGCCAGAGACTGGACATACATGACCCCCGTTCGCTTTTCACCACAAGGTAAGTATCTTTTCCTGTCTTGCAGAGAGATTAAGTTGTCCAAAGCTGTGCTTACAGTAAGGCTCAGGCAGGATTCAGACACTTTTCTGATTCCCAAAAGGCAAGCCTGTTGCCTCTACACACTGTTCCCTGTAGTGCTCGAGGCTCTGATTTGGTAAAAGTGTTTGTGGGGTGAGGCCCTCTCCCAAGTCCGAGTCACAAAGGAGCAGTGTAAAGACAATTGCCAGAACTGTACCCATTTGGATTATGGACGGGCAGCCTTTCTGCAATACATGTTCCTCTCAGAGTGGGCCAGGGGAGCAAGCGAGCGTGAGTCCTGTAGTGGAGAATGGGCTGCACCAGGTCCAGGTTGAGCTTCAAGAAAGAGGACCCTGAAGCCTCACAGTGACAGATTTAAACCCCCTTTTGTTAATTACCTGTCAGCAAACACTGCAAAGGCCTAAGTGAGTTTATAGTTCCAGGTCAGATTTCATTGAAAAAAATGTTACCCTAAATAAAAACTGGAAGAATCCCCACTTAATTCTGTTTCAGAAAGCAACGAAAGCACACAAAGATTGGTTGTTTTCTGAATTATCTCAAAACATGCTGGGAATGGGAGTGGATGGAGCAAATTGTACAGGTACCTACATTTAAGATAATTTGTAAATTATCAGTACAGTAGCCCTTGGTAAAAGGACTTATATAAGGCCCCTCCACCCATTGCAAGTCTCTTAGCTCCAGTCTGTCTTTTGCTGTGTGTGGCTCCAAAAATAACAAATCACCTCAAGTTACCCAGACCCACTCCAGTTTCTGACTCCCTCTACCTGAATACCTGTCCAAGGTTGGCTAGTACTTGTTCCTTTGTTATCTTGGCTGGAGTGTAACTTCGTTTATTTTTTTTTTTAATTAATCAAAGGCGGGCCTACCAATTAGCAAGGCACTTCTTTCTTTTTAAGGCTACCGCTAATTAACATATTTAAAAGGTCTGTACAGAGGCTGCATTGAGTTGCTTCAGTGGGTGCTTCCTTTGGTATTTGATAAATGGAACTTATCCCAGTACTATGTATTATTTGTGGGTCTCAGTTCCAGCGAGAGTGTATTCCTGGAGCCTTTAAATCATCTAGTACGATGCGCCAGTCTATAAAGCGACAGGTGAACTGCACTGGCTTCCTCCACGGGCAACAGCTGAGAATGTGACTCTAAGCACTGCCAAGACGTAGCCTTTCTAGTAAGGACTGAATGTGACTCTTACAATTAAACCAAGATTCCCCTTTTTCTCCACTACCCAACCCCCCCCGGATTGGGAAAGAAAGATTTTCGTCATTTTGAGTCATTGCCCTTTTAAAGGATTTTAGTTTATCAGTTTACAGAAAGTGGTTTGGGTTTTTGGCTTTGGTTTTTTTGTTTTTTGTCTTTTGTTTTTTGGCATACTTCAGTAAATTCATTTGAAGATATTTTTGTCATCCTCATTAATTTTGCTTCTTTCAATATGAAAACATGGGCTTTTTTTCTAGCCTTATTTAGGTACAATTGATACTTAATAAACTGCACACAATTAAAGGTTACAATTTGCAAAGTTGTGACATATGTCCACATCCCTAAAACCTTCACCACCACCAACATACTGAACATAACCATCATTCCCAGAAGTTTACTCATGTCCTTTGGTGAGCTTTCCTTCCCAATCCGCCCTCCTGTTCCCAGATAACCACTGAGCTGCTTCCTGTCACTGTAGATCAGTTTGCATTTCCTAGAATTCTATATAAATGGAATCATTTAATATTTACTTTTTCTGTCTAACTTCTTTCAGCGTAATTATTTCGAGGTCCCTCCATGTTGCTGTGTGTGTGAGTAGTTCATTGCTTTTTACTGCAAGTTAGCCAAGTCCACTACATGAATCTACTACAACTTGTTCACCCATTCACATATGGATTGGCATTTGAGTTGTGTCTGGTTTTTTTACTATCACAAATGAAGCTGGCATGAATGTTCATGTACAAGCCTCTGTGTAGATATGTGTGTTCATATCTCCTGGGTAAACACATAGGTGTGAAATGGCTGTGTCATATGGTAGACACATGTTTAACATTTTAAGAAACTGCCCAACTTCTAAAAAGTGATGTAATTATTGTTACCTTTCTTGCCAGTGGTAGGAGTTCCATTTGTTTTACATCCTCACCAGTATTTGATCCAGTCAGATAGTCAGTATTTTTCATTTTAGTCTTTCTAGGAGGTAGATGGCGGTATCTCACTGTGGTATTCATTTGCATTTCTGTAATGAACTGTGATGTTGAGCATCTTTTAATGTGCTTGTTTGCCATCTGTGTACCTTCATTGCCAAAATGTCTGTTCAGATATTTTCCCATTTTTCAGTTGGGTTGTTTTGTTTTCTTACTGTTGAGTTTTGGAAGTCTATTGTAGGTATAAGTTCTTTATCAAATCTGTGCTTTGCAAAGATTTCCTTCCAGTGGCTTGTCTTTTCATTTTTTTAAATGTGGTCCTTTGTACAGCAGTTTTGGATTTTGATGAAATCCATTTTATCAGTTTGTTGTTTTATGGGTTGTGCTTTCAGTGTTGTACCCAGGGAATTTTTGACTAACTGAATGTCACAAGATTTTTGTCTTCTAGAATTTTTTAGTTTCAGGTTTTACATTTGTGTCTCCGATCCATTTGAAGTTAAGTATTGTTTATTTTGTGAGATAGGAATTCAAGTTTTTTTTGTTGTTGTTGTTATTTAATATTCTTTAAATGCAAGGTTTTTAATGCTAAGTAGTTATTCTGTCTTAAACATATACTTTACCCCTTTTATTAGACATTACCAATTTTTATTCTTAAAACATACTTTGAACATGCTTATACTTAAATCTTTGTTTCCCACCTTTCTTTCTTTCTTTTTCGTTTTCTTTTTTTTTTTTCCTTTGGCTTACATTTAGAAATTTACCAGGTCAGCATATCAGCATACATGAACATTTAAAGGGCTTTGATTACATATTTCCACAATGTAGTCCAGAACATTTTAACAGTTTACATTCCCACCAACAACTACTAACAAAATTTAATTCTTATGGCAAATTTTGTTTGTTTCTTTGAAAGCATCAGGGATGCTCCGGGACACCCTCTCTTGTTCTCCTCAGCGTCTTTCTAACATTCACTCTGGCCAAGTGCCTTGCTCCCCGTCATTCTCCTCATATGACCCTTCTACTTGGCACTGGCAGGGTTAAGCAAACTCCTTGCATCTCTTGCCTCTTTTATGAAAACGTTTATGGGGTTGAATTTACATTTCTCCCAGCTCAGTAAAGAAGGCCCTCTTCACATCTGAGATGAAAAGTTCTCCCTTTTCTCAGGCTCCCATTGTGTCCCGTCTCCCAGAATGCTCCATTTCTCTTCCCTGCCTCTTTACCCTCACTAAGCACAGAAGCTGTCCCAGGTCTTCCCCACCTGGCATCCCGAGTTGCCCCTCAACTACCAGCCTGTCTTTTTCTTCTCTTCCAGTGCAAAGCTCTTTGGAAGAAAGCATCCTTTTGTTGGAAGTCACTTCCTTCTTGCTCAACTGGCAATTCACAGGGGAGTGTTGCTCCCTCCTCCTCCTTCCCCATTCTTGCCCTCCCTCCCACCCCACCCCATAGTCTTTTTTGCTGAAGTGTGGTGTCTTCATGCCTAAGTGGTGAGCTCTAGGCAAGAATTTCAGGGTGGTTCTAGAACTCATTGTAGTTTTATCTTTTTGTGGGGCTCGCCATCTTTTTCTTCCTTCTCTTTGAAGCTCTGTCTCTGCCCATCACCTCTTTAAATTAGAGTGGCTGTCACTAGATACCACCATGACTTAACCATTAACTTGGTTTGAGTCTGTCTGTGTAGGAGTGAGTTGTACAGCCCTGTCTACTTCTTTGCATCTCCTTAGTCACTGTGGTCAGGCACTTAAGGACCTGTCCGGTTTCCTCTAGGAAGTGCCCGTTCATGCTGCTTTTTGGCTCTCTGCTTTAGATACTCCAGCACCCAACTTCTGTATCTCATTTGAATAAGCATACCCTATACCTTTTTCCCTCCCCCCCACCCCCCAACTCCTGTCACTGCCCTGAGTGCTTGTTGTCAGTGCTTCAGAATTGCCCCACTTCTTGTCATTAGTATGTGAGTGTATGTGGGATTCAGTGCACTTTTCTCATTTGAATCTTTACGATGTCTATAAACCACACTGCACTCCAGCCAGAGCATCATCTTTGAATCTGTAATAATCTGTGGTGCTTGTCTCAGAGTTCTTCTGGCATGCCCCCCCCCACTCTCATGTCCCCTTTCCTTTAATGTACTTTCTTCAAGGTAAAAATCACCAGAACTCCATTGTATTCTTTTCCTTTTCTGACCTTCTGAGGTACTTGTTTATACCATAATATTGTTTTTTATTGTTGCTTTGTCCTTCTAATACTGCCTTATAAGGGCAACTTTTATTTTAATTAACAGGCATATTGCTTCACTTGGCATAAGGTGTCTATGCCATGGCTACAGCTGTCTTGGAGACTCCTTGAGAACAGGGGTCATGCCTGTTTGCATCCCAATAAGTTCAGATTGGTGCCGTACGTAATAGGTGCTGGTAATATTTATTACATTGGTGTCAGCTACTTATCTTAATGGAGCAGGAGCCACATACGATGGAGCGTTGACTCTGGTCTGGAGAAATGAAGTAGACGACTTCTGTACAGACCTCCCAGCAATCCCTTTTCTCTCTTGCTCTACTACCCCTGGTGTTAGGCCTTCCTTACTTGTATCAACAGAACAAAGCTGTGAGTAATCCGAAAACTTGAGTACTTTGGGGGTACATGTTTGTGTTTCTTTGAGTGTTGCTGAAGATGGTCTTGCCACCTATGAATGCACTTTAAAATGAATGGTAGTCTCATTGTAAAGACATACTCAGGAGCTGAGTAATTGTCTTTCTCCTTACTCTGCCTCTACTCTGGGACATTTCTGGTTTGCACCCTTGCCTGCGAACACATGACCTGAGGGAATCTGAGAGGGTTTCTCCAAGCTGTTGTTTAGAACAAGATCTACACCTCAAAAGTTTTTCCAGAAACTGTTACATAGAAACTGTTAGAGATGTGTTTCAAATGTAAATGAGGGAAATAAGCAGCAATTTTGAGGAATGACCGTAAACTGGGAGTAATATTTGAATAAAAATATGAACAATCTAGATAACTTGTGATTCGGTGGGGAGATATTTAAATCTAGGGGTACTGATTTATTTACTTTTCACTTTTCAGTGTACTGTAAATATTTTATGTGTTTCACATAAAAGTATAAAAATATGATAATGAATAAAAACCAGTTTGGCTCATATGCCATTAACCAGATTGGCTCGCACTTTTGTAATTTCAAACTAACTCTTCTTTTCTTTTTAGGTTGCCTCTTGGTGCTGCATTGGCCGTATTTGGCACCCAGAATGCTTCATTCTGTGATGGTCTATTAATAAGGTTACCTTGTAGAGTTTGGAGCAGGGCCTCAGGTAGGTGGCTTTTATCATTATATGGCATGGCTTTCAAAGTGATCCATTATTTCAGTTTCAGAATAATTTAAGATACCGTATTAAAAGCTTTGAAAAGCATGCCACATAATAAGCATGCCACTTACTATTTTAAGGTCTATCAATATGGATTGTGTTCAGCAGGACTTTATTAATAGTTATAGTCTAATGGAAGGATTGAAATACTGGCAGTGAGCAGTCTTCCTTACTTTGTGCACAAAATGCATAGCTGCCGTAAAAGCTTATTTGTTCATGTTCCCCAAATAGCCCGCAGATGAACTTTTAAGCTCCTCTTTCTCCTCTTGCTCAGAGTGATAGACTATCCCATGTTACCACTATGTCTTCTTCCTGTCTACTGAGAGGGATCTGATGAACTCCGGGCAGGTGGGGAAGGCTGCTCGCTCTGCTTGCTGGGATGGGGCAGATGCTACAGTAAGGAACTTCGTGGGGCAAGAGCAGTTTGCTAGCCTGGTTGGGAAGGGGACACACCCTAGCATCTGGGCTTTCCAGCCTGTAGGTGCAGCTCAGTGGCACAGAATTGATAGTGATACTTGGAAGTCCAGGCGCCTGTGGATGTGGGACCAGGTAAGTCTGTCAGCAGGACCTCACACACAGGATCAAGGTTTAGAGGCCAGGACCCTCAGCCCTAGGGAAGTAAGAATGGTATGAATAAAGATGGCTAGGCCAAGTGCCAGAGGATAGGCTCAAGGTCATAAACTCCACTGAACCCAGGCAAGGGGCGGGCCCTGGGGAAAAGAGGACACAGCCCAAGAGCCAGGCAGGGTCCCCCACTGTGCATGAACAGAGTTTTACAGTCAAACAAAATGTACATAAACTAATCTGGCTAAAATTCCTAACACAGTATTCTCTGAAAATTAAGCATTAAAATCTAGTTAGCATAAATTTTTAGTCATTTGCATATTTATATAGTCAGTTTTTTAAAGATGTTAACGGTTTTTCAGTGTTGCAGATTATGGTTTTTTTTTTTTTTTCCTTTTCTACTTCATTGTCATTTTTGAACCACTTTTTGATGAAACTGGTTTAGCAGCTCAAAAAAAGAAAAAAGTTTTTCAGTCCTTTGATGGAGCCAACTACATTTATGTAGATTTTCTCCTTTTTTATTTTTCTTTTATCAGTAATCCCTCAGACATTTTTTCTGACATTTTCAACATCATCCTTACATTTTAATTTCCCATAAAGAACATCCTCTTCCAAGATTTTGAATATTCCTTTTTCTTTCCTGTAAAACTTCATTGGCTATTTCCAAACGATAAGTCGGAAGGGATGCAGGCTGCATGCGCACAAGGATCTGTGGGACAGAACATGTGAAAGCAGATATGTTCTGAAAATCTGGGCCGATGGAGCGCACCCCAGCTATGTCTCCCTGCCTGTCGGGCCACCTGCAGGCCCCTGCTAGTATGTGTCCACATGTTCCTAGCTTTCAGCACCCCCTGACAGAAACTGGAGGGACCCCCACCCAGGTGGTTGTGATGCTCCCCACGTTTCTCCTCTGCCGTCTGAGCAAACAAACAGCCTCCTCCTACAGGGTTTGTCTTCTGAGCCTGCTTTATGCTGATGTGAAATTGCAGAAACACCAAAACATGTTTACCTGCTGTTCTGATTTCTGAAATCCCTTATCAAGACTATAGTTATGGTCAACAAATATTTATCAAGTGTCTGCTACATGCCAGGATGCTGACCAGGTGCTGGGGGGTGGAAAGATGAATAATCGTCTCCCTGCAGCTGAATTTAGAATCCCCGGGGGTGGGGGAGACAGGTCATCTCAGGGAGAGTGTCACAGTCTGTATTAGAGGTAAAAGGCACCCCAAGGCATAACATTGTGAAGTTCTTTCTCGTTCAAGTTAAATCGGTCTAGGAATGTAATTACCAAATCTCTTCTGACTGGGGTGGCCTGGGCAGTGTATGTATCCTCTGGAGGTGGAGGAGGGAGTGGCCACCCCAACTTGACATTTTTGCCTAGAGTTAATCCTATTTACTCAACTATAGGAATACATAGAGGTGGTGGTTTCCAGAGGTGGTTGTGACCTGCAGGGTTACACGGGCATAGCTTAAGGACAGAGTAATGGCAAATACAGAGCCTTCCCTGGACTGGGCTCTTTTTCATGATACAGCTTAATGCTGCTCAAGATTTTGTGTGTGTGCATGTACACACACACACACACACACACTTATATCTTCTCGTATAGCACAGTGCTAGCCTGTATTTCAAGTGCACTTTATTTTGAGATGGCTTAAAACTAATTCTCTGCATGAGCTTTTGTAACTACATAAAACCTTCTCTCCTCATCACTTTTGTTTGAACATGTGCTGTTTCTGCTTTCCCATTTGCATTTGTAGACAGACACAGTAGGAGTGCTTGGAGAGTTCAAACATGGAACCTAGATGATGCTGTGTTCGTCATTTTAGTAGTATCAGTCAGTTAACCCTAAATGAATGGAGGCATGTGCTCCAGGTGTTTGTGGTCCATCCGTGTGAACATTTTTAGAGTTGATGTCTGGGATTTTTGTTGTCACCCCAGGAATATAAGAAGTCAGTAGTCATAAAAACAGCCCCTCACAATTTGGGAAATAGGCAATTTTCAAATTGGGCTGACCTGTGAATCACTTACTTTATACCTAGCCAGAGCACCAGTATTTTGGAAATGTTTCATACCAAAAAACAAAGCCAAGAAAAGCTCTAAAAGCCATTAAAGTCTTGATAAAGCAATCTTACTTGGTATTCACATATCACTGATTTCTTTGCTCTCTCCCAAGCACCATTGCTTCCCTTGTAAATAGTTCCCCTCACACATCCTGTTTGCAAATACTAAGATCACCCTATGTGATGAAAATGGAAATACTTGATATGCCACCCATGTGTATGTTTTTAGCTTTTTATTTTGACAAGACTAATCTTAGGGGGAAGAATCCTCCATGTACTTTTTTAAAGGAAATGCTGACTTCTAAGTCACGGATCATTAAAAGAGAGGTTTTAAAAGAGAAGAAAAAAATTTTTACTTAACATGACATTTATGTTCTATAAAATAAATAACCAAGAAAATATTTCAGAATTGGAAAACAAACTTTGATTGTCTCTTCCTTCTCTCTGGGTACTCTAGAGAATGTAATAAAACAGCCATACCCAGGCTCAAGGTGGCCCACAAGGAACATCCTAATTGTACAGAGAGAGAACTGATGTTGGGATTTGTGGGTTCCACTTTGGAATCCATTGTTTTTTTCCTGTTGGTTCTTAAAAACAAACAGGTCTGCTTTTTCCCTTCACTTGTCTGTTGGGTTTTATTATTTGTACATTAAGCATACTTTCTACATATGAGTATGGCTAAATTTTATGCTAAGTGTCAAAAGGGGTGTGCTAGAACTACGTTTTAATGAACTGCTCAGAAGTTGTAAACATCGAGTACAGTCATTCAAAACAGGCAGAGTTCTTTTTACTAGTTTTAGTTAACTATGACTTCTATAGGAAAACAAGTACTGTAGTTGTCAGTATTTGGGGTACAAAATGTGTTAATCAGGTACCTACTTAAAGCTTTGGTGGGTCAGGCACAATCCCAGCTCTTTGCCCTGTCTCCTGCTTCTTTCTGTCCTCTTGAGGCATCAGCAGCCCCATCTCACCATCTGACCATCCTGCTGTATCCTTCCTGCTGTGTGTCAGGCATGGGTGCAGGTACCAGGCATATTTTCACTTGAGCAGTTTTTATTAGGAATGGGGACTGGGTCGATATTACCTACTTGTACTGATTCCTTAGCAGCGGACCAGTCTGAGAAGGCTTGTTCTCTGAAGCAAATAATTTTAGACTTTACAACAGTTGCTGCTGTTTTTATCTAAGCCTTTACAAATAGCTGGTAAGTTTCAAAAATACCTTGTTAGTGGCTTAGTTTGTTGGACCAAATTGTATCCATACCATTATTATGTTTTACTTGAACATAGGTACGTATATTCTGTCCTGTGTCTGTTATGGTGATTGAGCAAGCCTATAGTTCATTTTGATGCTGGAAAGCACATGCCCTGCTTTAATTACTTTCATTCATTCAAAATAAATAAATAAGTAAAACTTTACTTTTAGGGGAAAGAGCAATGAATAAATAAAACTGACAGAGATGCTGCCCCAATGCCGCCTACAGTCTGTTTTTAATAGTCTTGCAAGATATACTTCTCTTATTTTCCATTAATAAGGGATTCTACACACCTACAGAAATGGAATGCAGTAAAAATTTCCACATAACATTCCTGATCAAAAAAGTGTGCTGACTATGCCATTGCCCTTACTTCAGTATTGGTCTGCTGTTACCTTGTTAATTTCTTTCACTTCTTATCTGAAGCTCTGTTATGTTTTGTACATGTGAATTAAAGTATTGACTATTGGTAAGTTTCCTTTTGCAAGCTACCTATTTATATGAAAAACATGTTTTAAGCAAATGTTGACATTTTCCGCATTGTTTACTCATGGTGTTTTATGATTAGCATATGGGAGCATAAATAAAGCTTTGAATATCGATGGCATTTGCCCTTAATTATCAAAGTGTGTGTTTGACTTTTAACCTAAATACGAACAAATTATTGATGCAGGTAAGTGTCCTAAGAATTCACAGCTGTTAGATGAGTGACAGAGCTGTGGAATTGCAAGTATAGAAGCAGTACAGGGCTGTTCTTACGCCAACATTGTCATAGGAATTTGTTTAGTAGACCCTCTGATGTATAATTCATTTTTGCTTGTTATGTTTCTGTGTGAGTCACGGTTCTAGAATGTAAAACATAGGATGATGAACATGTATGCATGCACACACACACAGTGTTCCCTTTACTTCCTGTTTTTATGTATGCGAAGTTGCCCTAGAAAATAAATGTGTGTTTCCGTACCAGCAAAAACTGGAAGGGCGTCCGAAGGGTTGTGACTTTCTCAGAGTGAGTTGAAATGGGTATATGGGTATATTGCTTCACAATTATTAGATCGAGGCAAAGAATTTGAATCGTTTGAAAAGCATAATAACTGCTCTTTGACACATAAAAAAGAAAGGTGGGAGAAGACATTTTGTTGTAGACTTTTCAGAAAATAGTAGTTACTTTTTAGAAGTCTTTCTTACTTCTATAAAAAAGAACACAGATCAGTTTAGTTGACATTTTAGTTAGCATTACATAAATGCAAACGGTATATTTTTCAATGTTTATTTTATCAAGCCATATAATAATGAACTCTAACTGGCTCCTGGTTTCCTTTGTTTGGGGAAATAATTAGCAGCCCTTTGAAATTATTGGGTCACTCATAAAAACTCAAAATAGTTAGATTGAAGTTAGGGAAATTAACTGTGACTTTGGAATTATGTTCTGCGATAAAATGAATGAAAATCTTGGCTTTATTTATTGTTTTATTTCAGGCTAAAATATAGGTAATTTTGTAGACTATACTAGTATTTCAAATCAAGATAGAAATTTTAAACTATATTGAAATGCTTCAACTCTAAAGTTTTTATTATAAGTGCCATTGAAGAATAAGCATCACTGAAATTTTTATGAATTATTTGAGATGCAATAAAATTGATTTGGTCAGGAAAAATACAAAAATGTATTGTTTACTAGTCAGCTTCTATATTTGTTTCTGCCCAAATCACTGTCCACTCAGATAGATATGCTAGTTTTTTAACTGTTACATAAATTACTTAAAATTTACTTTGCAAACTGTCTTTATTAAAAGAAGCCAAGTCTTATATTTGTTTCCTTTTGCGGATCATATTGGCAGTTCCAACAGAGAAAATAGACACTGTTCCCTGTTCTTGTCTTTTAAATGTAATATGGGATTTATCCACTTGCGTAATGGTTTGCCCTGTAAGAGTGGAAAAAGGAATTTTTAAGGCTTATGCCCCTTCTTGACCACATACATGCTGTCAGGATAGTCAGCTTCTATGAGCCTCTCACATTAAAATGGCAGTGATGATAAATGCACCCACCTCTCAGGTCCATTGAATTTTCCAGGGAGGCCATAGAGATGAAAACACTCTATACTTGCAAGGTATTTATATTATTAAAATAACACAATACACAAAGCAGGCTTTCATGTTCTTAACTACCCTACCAAAACCTCAGTATGTACCCTGGGCAAGTAAGTATTTACAAAGTTAATTTTATTATTTTACAATTTTGATGTGCGGAATTCAGTTCTTCCATTTATGCATGTCCTGTGCTTTACAAACGAATGGAGCTTTTGCTTTAACTTTTTAAATATCTTTTATGAGTCTGAATTTGTATTTTTCTTGTTTTTTCAACTACGAGAATAATGCTGCTTTCAAATGTACCTCTATTACTTTTGTAATGATGCTTGAATGTTCTCTAGTAAATATTGTATTTACACATCAAATTTTTAAAAGTATGTGAATATTTGATATTAGGAGAAATTAATTAGATTTGTGTTTGGAACATTATGTAAAATTGTTTCCACTTAGCTTGTCATTGGTGAATCCTTTTATTATTGTCCTTTAACCATTTGATTTATATTATCCCCCTCATGCTCTTACAGTCATGAGTTCTGAACATTCAACTTTAAAATATTCAACGCTTATTAACTTCTTTGTGCCCTGTAGTCTCTACAATTGATAATACTATAGTTGTTTTTTATGCCTTTTGACCATTCTTTTCTCATTTACTTGTACAATCAGGAATTATTAACAGATTTTTTTCTCTATGCATGTTCTTAGTTAACTGAAGATCATGCCAATAGGCATTTTTTACAGATATTTTAAGATTTTTTCAACAGTGATCTTTTAAAACCCAATGATGCTTTGTTCCTGATACCTCTGCAGCAAACCCGTATATAATTTCCCTTGCATGGTTTTGAAATCTAAAGAGTGCAGAGTTATTGCTCCATTTTAGCAATCCTTGCAGCATTCTGGGAAATAGATCAGCAGGTGTTGCAGGTAGCAAAAAGTGCAGCTCAGAGATACCCTCCTTGTACAAGTATGTGTCCCGTGGGCAGATGAGGTGCTTACTTCAGGAGTCTGCTCTTTTGATAAGGTTCCAGATGCACTGACTTTGTCTGTTCCATAATATTATTAAATTTAATGAAATTTTGATCAGTTTCATTTAAAGATAGTAACCCTAATATCCATTTCTCTCAGTAGGCAAGTTAGATTTTAAAAAATTAAAAATTGAATTTGGGAAAGAAGCGGGAGTCATTCAGCATCACAAAATGCCATTTATATAGGTAATACTACTTTACTTTTTGTTTCTGCATTCATTTGGTCATGTAAGTGTGCTTAGAACTAATAAAAATTTGCAACTGGTGAAAATTAATGCATGACTTATCAGCAGAGTATGGAATGTAAGCATGTGCCATGAAATTGCAATTCCTTTATCCTTTATTTTCCTTCATTTACATACTGATTCCATTTAGAGTGTAGTCCATTCTTATTCTTTGTTTCACAGATTGGCCAAAATGGGAAGGACTGGATTCCGCTCTCTTCCACGAAGAGTCAATGGGACTGGCTAAGATCAAGGTCTGAGGCTTTTTCCATCTGTCATCAGGTATGTATTGAACAAGAATCACTACAGTTCTCTGCATGTTTCTTTAAAGTATTTGATATGCATATTATGAATGTGGACTTTTACTCAATGTTGAGTTCACAACCTTATATTATCCTGTAGTTTTAAATGCACCTGTAACTAATTTGAGTTCTGTAATATATTGAGATGAAAAGCTATTATTAGCCATGAAAAAATTTCAGCTGGTCTTAGAAAAGTGTAATATTTGAAATCTGCAGTTCTTCATTGCTCAGTATGTACATCCAAAGATAACAGAATTTACTTGTTACTCCATATTATCACCAACTTTAATATAATCAAATGTCTGTATATTGTTTCATGGTGTACTTTCAATACTTTTTTTCATTGACTTAGAAGTTACATTTTTTTCCCCAACTGGAATTCTCTGCCCCTTATGCTTGGAACTCATAATACAACAATGACAAATATGACCAGTCTTTGAAATATTTTCAGATACTCGTTATATACAGGGACTTAGATATTTTGCATTCCGTGCTGATTTTACAGTTGACAAGTTTATCAGCTCATTTCCCACAGTGTTCTAAATAGGTGCATAAAAGCATCATGTTAGGAAATCAAAAAGTCAAAATTACTGGGTATTTTCCTGTCTTGGCAGAGTGCTTTCTGCCAATTTACAGTGCCATTGCTCGTCACAGCAGAATAGTTCTGGGAGAGCTAGAGAAACTGTCTCTTGAAGAGAATGTAACAGGAAAAGAACAAGTCCCTGAGAGTTAGGAAATCTAAAACTGGGGAGCATATTGTGTTAGCATTAGTAATGTCAGTTGTGTTAACTGTGTTAATGTCACTTTTAAACTGCAGAGGAGATTTAGACAATTCGCACAGCTTGAAGGGAAGGCCTTGTCTGTGTCTCCCTACTGATAAAGAAAGGGTACACAAAGAAGACACTGGTTAACTTAACCTACAAGCCTTCCATTTCAATCAAGTGAGTGGATAACAGCCCTATTTTGCCTGTTTCGTGACAGCCTCTACGTTAAAACACAGAGGGATGCACTGTAATATACACTTAGTTTTATAGAAGTTAGGTTAAACAGAGAGCCCCTGCAAAAGTGTAACTGGAGGGACGCCTGGGTGGCTCAGTTGGTTAAGCAGCTGCCTTCGGCTCAGGTCATGATCCCAGCGTTCTGGGATCGAGTCCCGCATCGGGCTCCTTGCTCGGCAGGGAGCCTGCTTCTCCCTCTGCCTCTGCCTGCCATTCTGCCTGCCTGTGCTCGCTCTCTCCCCTGCTCTCTCTCTGATAAATAAATAAAATCTTTAAAAAAAAAAAAAAAGTGTAACTGGAATTGGCAGGACTCAGCAGGACACATCTATCTCTTTTTTTTTTGTATTTTTTATAAACATATATTTTTATCCCCAGGGGTACAGGTCTGTGAATCACCAGGTTTACACACTTCACAGCACTCACCAAAGCACATACCCTCCCCAATGTCCATAATCCCACCCCCTTCTCCCAAACCCCCTCCCCCCAGCAACCCTCAGTTTGTTTTGTGAGATTAAGAGTCACTTAGACACATCTATCTCTTAAAGGCAAACTAGGGTCAGTCCGATGCCAAAACAAGGGCTATAAAGAGACTGGTTTTTGTTTGTTTCTAAGTAAATAATAGGTGGAAAAGTCCAACTGAGTAGTGGTTGATTAAACATCATTTAGCCACATGCAGTTTTCACTTCAAAAAGAAGATCTTTTTCGGGGCGCCTGGGTGGCTCAGTGGGTTAAGCCACTGCCTTCGGCTCTGGTCATGATCTCAGGGTCCTGGGATTGAGTCCCGCATCAGGCTCTCTGCTCGGTGGGGAGCCTGCTTCCTCCTCTCTCTCTCTCTGCCTGCCTCTCTGCCTACTTGTGATCTCTCTCTGTCAAATAAATAAATAAAATCTTAAAAAAAAAAAAAAAAACAGATCTTTTTCAAGAGAGGCTGTAGGTCTCCTCATTTCTGTGTCTCTTAGAAGTACTTTGCCAGATTGGCAGTCATGAAACTTGAGTCTCTTTAACTCTTTTGTATCAGGTGGATCTTTGGGGAGGTGGTTTCTCACTCTTAGAAATACAGTTAATAATATTTATTATCTCTTGTCCATGAATTTCCAAAGGTTCCCATCAATTCAAACATTTCTGTGTAAGTAGACATGCTCTTTGCCATGTGATCCGTACATGTCCTTCTTCCTCAGAGCAGCCATAGTGCATTGAAGCTCTTATACACCTTTTTACCTGAAATGCCTCCGTAATGCTGCGTCCTCGCACAGGTATTGGGCTCCAAGCCAAAAGTCACACTGGTGTACTGCACATGGGTTACAGGTGTGCCCAAGACTGATATCCTCAGCTCTTCGGGAGGCCTGAGGACTCTGGCTCATGCACTAACCTCAGTGTGCCCAGTGAACAGAATCATTTTTTGTGATGTGCAAAAAGGTGAAGAAACTTACCCTGACCAAATCTTTTTCCCCCAAGTGATAAGGAACCATGATCCTCACCTCAAATAACTTCACAAGGTGTTACCATTTCAAGAATGTGCATTGTTACGAAAAGAAGTCATTTCCACTCTTGACTCAGAAATCCCTCTGTGTGTGCTAACACTGGTATCAAGAGCAAATTTCCACTCTGGATGGTGCCTTCAACTCTTTCAGGCCTCCCGTGGCTGCATTAAACACTTCTTCCTTGGACTGAATGGTTCACAGGGTGCCTAAAAGAGTTTCTAGTCGCTTCTCTGTATTTCTCTATAACACAGAGTCCAATTAGAGTTTACTTACACAAGTTAAGATGGTTTTTCAACCTTAAAATATTTGCAGAAACATTTTTCTGTTTTTAGTCAGATTTCTGTTGTCTAATCTTACCTTGTCGAAATTGAAGCTTCATAGTGCCACTTTGAGTGTCATGTTTTATGCTTCCTGAGAGTTCCTGCGATCACTACTGCCTTCCCTAAGTACGACATTTGTCAGGTGGAATTTCTGGGGGTGTGTGAACTGTTCATTCTGAGCAATGCGTTAATATGTATTTTGGCAAATGTAAAGAGACCTACAGATATTACATTAGACCAGCTGAATCCATTTTATGGTTTCTTTTTGAATTCAAAAGCATCACATAACAAATAAAAATTTTAAAAATTAAATTTAGTTACAAACTAGTTGTTTCTTATTTTTTTTTCCAGTCCCTTTTTGCTTTCTTTTACGACCACATGAAACTTGAGAAGCCACCTAAAGCTAAATCATTTAGTGGAGTTGGGCAGTTCCCAAGTGTCCAACAAGAAGGCCTGCTTTAGGCTGCGATGGCCACTGTCATTCCTGGTGATTTGTCAGAAGTAAGAGATACCCAGAAAGTCCCTTCAGGGAAACGTAAGCGTGGTGAAACCAAACCAAGAAAAAACTTTCCTTGCCAACTGTGTGACAAGGCCTTTAACAGTGTTGAGAAATTAAAGGTTCACTCCTACTCTCACACAGGAGAGAGGCCCTACAAGTGCATACAACAAGACTGCACCAAGGCCTTTGTTTCTAAGTACAAATTACAAAGGTATTAAACTCTATTTGTCTTTCAGATTATATTTTCTATTATGTTGGCCATGTGAAGCCGTTGTAAACGTATATATATGTGTATACACATTCTTGAGCTGCTTTGCAGAGAGGAAATGTTAACGTAGATTAGATGTTGGCTAGCTTTAGTATGCTAAGTCACATACTTTGATGTGTTAGTGTCTTTGGATTTTTTTTTTTTTTTAATGAAATGCTTATTAAGAGTAGAATTTCCGTTTGTGCAAAGAGATTACAAGGAGAGGGTATGGACGTTTACGTGAGTATGTTCAGCCTCACTCACTGGCTTTTGTAGTAATAGCTACGAACCAGAGAATCCTGAAGTGGCAACTTCAGCGGCTCGAGTTCTGCAGTGTTTAGGGGTATTGACTGTCCTTGTAGCGCATGTTAAGTTAAAGCGTGTCCGTTAGCAGGGAGCCAGCCGGTTTTAGCATAGCAGCTTAGCTTCCATTTGAAAAGTGACTCCCTGCCATTTGTGTCATGATACTGACAGAATATGTCTGTGTTTCAAGGCACATGGCTACCCATTCTCCTGAGAAAACCCACAAGTGTAATTATTGTGAGAAAATGTTTCACCGGAAAGATCACCTGAAGAATCACCTCCATACGCATGACCCCAACAAAGAGACGTTTAAGTGTGAAGAGTGTGGCAAGAACTACAACACCAAGCTCGGCTTTAAGCGTCACCTGGCCTTGCATGCCGCGACGAGCGGCGACCTCACCTGCAAGGTCTGCCTGCAGACTTTCGAGAGCACGGGAGTGCTGCTGGAGCACCTTAAATCACACGCTGGCAAGTCGTCCGGCGGGGTGAAAGAGAAAAAGCACCAGTGCGAGCATTGCGATCGCCGCTTCTACACCCGGAAGGATGTCCGGAGACACATGGTGGTGCACACGGGAAGGAAGGACTTCCTCTGTCAGTATTGTGCACAGAGATTTGGGCGGAAGGATCACCTGACTCGACACATGAAGAAGAGTCACAATCAAGAACTTCTGAAAGTCAAAACCGAACCGGTGGACTTTCTGGATCCATTCACCTGCAACGTTTCTGTGCCTATAAAAGATGAGCTCCTCCCGGTGATGTCCTTACCTTCCAGCGAACTGTTGTCAAAGCCATTCACAAACACTCTGCAGTTAAACCTCTATAACACTCCATTTCAGTCCATGCAGAGCTCGGGACCTGCCCACCAAATGATCACGACTTTACCTTTGGGAATGACGTGCCCAATAGAGATGGACACTGTCCATCCTTCTCACCACCTTTCTTTCAAATACCCATTCAGTTCTACCTCATATGCCATTTCTATTCCTGAAAAAGAACAGCCACTAAAGGGGGAGATTGAGAGTTATTTGATGGAGCTGCAAGGTGGCGGGCCTTCCTCATCCCAGGATTCCCAAGCATCATCATCTAAACTAGGGTTGGATCCTCAAGTCGGGTCCCTGGATGATGGTGCAGGGGACCTCTCCCTGTCAAAAAGCTCTATTTCTATCAGTGACCCCCTAAATACGCCTGCCTTGGATTTTTCCCAGTTGTTTAATTTCATACCCCTCAATGGCCCTCCCTATAATCCTATCTCAGTGGGGAGCCTGGGAATGAGCTATTCCCAAGAGGAAGCACATTCTTCTGTGTCTCAGCTGCCCCCGCAGACACAGGATCTTCAGGATCCTGCAAACACTCTAGGTCTCGGCTCCCTGCACTCCCTGTCAGCAGCGTTCACCAGTAGTTTCAGCACCAGCACCACACTGCCACGTTTCCATCAAGCTTTTCAGTAGGCGTCCCAGACGTGGACTGATCACAGAAACCTATGTGTAGCCCTGCCTTAGAGGACCATTTTTATTTTAGTGCCTACTTTAAAACCGCATAAAAACTTCTGCTCTTGTACAGTACCAATTTTCATTAAGCCAGTATGCAATAGAAACAAGCTTTATAAATGAGCTTTGGAACCATTTGCGTTCAGTTATGTTTACCTGGGTATTTTGTCCACACTCACTGCCAATTGTCATATTTTAAGATGCTTTTTCCTCTAGGAAAGCCATTATTAGCAGTAAAGTCTTACCAGTCCCACATTCAAATTGCTTTGAGATCTTAAAATTTTCAGTTCTGTTCAATAACAGTGGCTCTAGCTTTTGACATTTGTCTCATTAAAGAAGTTTGCAACAGAATGTACATTTTCTAAAATGTATATGAATAACCTGAGAGTTTTTACATTTTTACTGCTCTCTAAATGGATTCATAAGCAAATGTTTTCAGATGAATTCAGAATCCAGTCTGGGGAGATAATAGATGTTTCTTAGATATACCATAATTTCAGGTCAGTATATTTTGAAGACTTTGCTGTTGTCTGGCTCAAATATTTGCTGTCTATATTATGCACATACGAGGAAAACAAAACCTAAACACAAAGCACCAGTATTTATAGCAAAAAAGAGACTCCTGGTGAGGTGACACGCATTCCATGTTACTCCGTAGTTGGCCTTAAACTTGTATGCAGGATGTTTTGCCACATTGCAAAGTCACTCTTTCCAGTTTAATAGTGCTCATTGTGTTAGAGCATCCGAGTCTTCAGAGTCAGTGTATGGCTAGATCTCTTTAATCATTTCCGCCTTTCATGGCCAAAGGGTGGGTCAGGTGCATCCAGCAATTCTGTTTTAGTTGTCAGTCCACAGTTCAGAATCGAAAGCCATTGTGGAACCACAGATGTCAGGGGTGTTTATCCCAGAGTAGACTGTCTCTTCTTCTGTGGTGTGATAGTCTCCTACGAAGATAGATGTGAAGCCCTTGGTTCTTGGGAACTTGTCTAGGGACCCTGTCCCTTGTTGCCAGGGTTGGAAACTAGACTCTTGAGGAGTAAAGGAAAAGCATATTGCTCACATCAATTCTTGCTGAATTTAATACAGTTTTCTTTCCCATAAGAGCCAAAAGCAGAAAACAAAACAGCCCTACCCCCCATGGTATCTTTCTTATTCAGTGTTGATTTATCTTTCCTTGCTATTTTCAGATGGAGACTTTAAAATTAAATGCATTAGAAAGCTATTGGAGGAATGACCACAAAGTTTTAAGCAACTAAAAATATATACAGTAAAACCCTACTTTTACACGTCTCTGCGAAATTGGGGGAGAGCTGCGAATCCGTTAAATTTCTAGAGGGGGGAGAAAACTAAAGCAGAATAAGCACTGTCTTAGGTAATGTGAAAGTAACAATTAAGAATATTGTGTTCACTGAATAAAGTAGTTATTGTGGGCTTTCCTCATATTAGACAACCACCATAACCTTTTTGAAGGTCAAATTATACTTTTCTAAATATTGGTTGGGACATCAGCCTACGAAACATATCTATTAAGCACTTATTTGGGGACCCTGTCTTTTGGGGTGGGTAGGAAGGGGAAGGTTTATAAAAGAGTATATATCTCTTAAAAAAAAGGAAAAAAAAAAAAGAAAAAATATTTGAGCACTCATTAGCCCTATACAGAAGCTTCTTTTTTCATTTATAGGGCCAATTATCACTGCAGATTGTGATGTTTACCAAGAATTTCTAAAAATGAGTGCAGATTACTGAATATAATACATTATTTAAAATATTTGGGAGTAGTATAATTTGTGGATAAATGTAAATTGTAATAATGTAAATGGGGGTTTCACTATATATATTATACACACACACACACACACACACACACATATCGCACTTCATAGAATCAGAGTTGCTCTCTTAAGGGAGCTTTGGCTCCTGATATTTTATCATGCTCCTATTTTTTTTTTTAATTCTAGGAGCAGTAGTTTTTATACTTATGTATTTAAATTTTATTATAAAAAATACATTTTATTAAAAAAAGTGTGTTCCAAAGGCATTAAAATTATATATGTTTTAATAAGGAAATACATTTAAAATTTTTCAAACTGCTCCTAAGCTTTTGATTAGGAGAATATTTGCTCTGAAAGTAGACTTTTAGCTCTGCTTTATTACTGCTTCCTTTAGTTTCTATGAAACAGATTGCTTACTTAAATCATTAGTTGAATGATTAGTGTTCAATATTGCTTTAATCACCATTTAAAAAAAAAGGAAAAAAATTGGTGACAGAGCACAAATAAATAGAAAATGTACTTTTACACAGAAGTCACAAATACAAGTGTGGAAGCACTACTTTGTCTAAAATTTGCTTAAGGAAAAGTCAAATTAATGACCTGAGACGTTGGCCTTAGCAGGCTGTATTTCACTGCTAATAAACAACTAAAAAAGGGAGTACCAGGATTTATTCAGTAAGACATTTTGGAAATGGGGAATGGCGCCATATATATATATGTATATTTTTAACCTAATTCTCGCCCTGCATGGAATTCAAATACATGGAGGCATGTCTTTTAGAGCACCAGGGCGAACATTGTAGTCTTAATTTTCATGTGAACACCTCTTTGCCTGTTGCCACCTCATAGACTTGAGACACATGCGAGGAAGAGGGAATTCAGCTTGTGTTTTTCACATTGACTATACTGGTCACTAAACCCTTTCTGAGATTATTTCTGTTAAACATGAGGCAGATTCATTTATTTTAATTGCGCAGTGATTTAACAAGGATATAACTCAGAACTGGCTCTTTTTTTTCTAGAAAAAAAAATTGACATTTGTTTTTACATCAACTGGATGTGATTAAAAATAATTACTGCCAATGCTGTTTTCATTCTCCCCATGGCCAGAATCATCATCTTTGAAATTTCTAATAGTGCCTTCACTTGCTTAAAAAAAAAAAAAGGGATTATCATTAAGTAAAAATATTTCAGTTTAGAATTTGGACCTCAGACAAGATATTGAACCTCATTCAGTTTGAACTTCCACACGTGTGTACGAATTCAATCACCAGACACAGAAGCATGAGTGTGGAAGGGTCTCAGCACTGTAAGCAATATTATCCGCTGATGTATGCAAATATCATCTTTATAGTTACTGGTCACTGTTAAAACTCACATTTTAAAAGCTATTACCAAGTACAGTTTTCAGAAACTTAAGTTGTCCTGGCTGATCACACACCACTCTTTGTGCGACTTTTTAATTTCACTTAGTGTTTTTTCCAAGCTATGTATTTTTGCCTATTTGTTGCTTGTGCTTTATTATTCTTAGTCATTTGTGGAATATAGTGATATATTGTGTTAATTTGGACAGTAGCGGTTTTTAAAAACCATATACTGACTGAAACATGAGCCAGAGCTGATTGCTTTATTAAGCTAATAATGAATGTTAAAGAGTACATATTTCAGGATCATTCATCTAGTAAGCAATACACATATATAGGCCAATATTTTTTTAAAAAATAGAGCTTGGTCAACCTCTATACTACACATATTACAAGATATAGCACTTTCAAAACGAATCTAAACCTTTACAGAAACTTTCTTATAGGTTATGCCTTTTATTTTAAGACCTATTATAATTTGTTTCAAGTGCCATTAGATGATATATATGTAGGCCTTTGATATATAATGCTTTGTGTTCAAAAATGGTAGATGTATTTTAAACAGGTACATTTTTACAGTGTTTTCTTATCAATTTGCTATATTGCACAGAATCAGTGTGTGTCTTTTCATAAGGTTTTACAATGGTTTATTTTTTTACAAGGTTTACGTGTTTCAAAACACACTGTCTTCCCAGTTTGTAAATTAAAAAATACCAGTTCACCCAAGTTGCTTCTAGCCTACTGAGATCCATGTGACATTGGAGGAGGTCTTTTAAATGTCGAGTATTCCTCATTAGCAATAGCGGACTGTTATCTCTGCCAAATAGTGCCTAAGTTGACCTTGTCTTATTTGTTCTCACACTGTGTCAGCAGCCGTGTCTACAGCACAGATAGTCTGTTGTGATTCCATAGATCCATGAAAGTCGCCTTGTGTAGTTCTGTGCTAGAAACCCATACGGAGTGCCTTTTGGATCACATAAACTGGTAACACCTGCGTTGGTAAAGGCACACACAGATCATCACCCTTAGGCCCTTCTCCGTTACCAACCCTTTGAGGATGGAAAGGCAGTGTCTTTTGATAAGTTTATCTTGCTCTAGAAATGACGGAACTATTGCTAATGTTTGAAACACTTCCTTGTATAAGCTTCAGTGGTACAGATGAACCAGAATGAATGTTTATCTTCTCAGAAACACTCCTTCAATATTATGTTGGATCATGCTGCTAATGTAACTTGGGATACAACTCTTCATGGTGCTACAAACGTCTCTGTCTTGTTCAGTCGTATTTTTTTAGCCATAGGAAAAAAAGGACTCCATTAGGCGTAAAGGTGTACAATATATTTTTATACTGTGACTTAATCTGTCATTAACAGACTTTTAACACCACCCACCACAATGTATTCACGTGCACTTGCAAAAGGAAATCTTGGACGTGCAAATGTTATCAGAACAAACCCAGCTTTTGTCCACAAGGTGACTCTAACTCAGAATGAAAAGTGGGCTTTGTAATATGGTGTGGAGTGAAGAACATGCTGTATGTTACTAACAGCCCGTTGAATTTAACAAAAACTGGGAATCCATTAGGAAATGGATTGCATCATGCCTGAACATAAGCTGGACTGCTGAAATTGTATTTTTAGCTGACGAAAAAGTGTTTGGACTAGTACTCTAAAAAACGTTTGAATGATAAAGTTTTGAGTCAAAATAGAAAAGAAAAATCTGCATTCCAGGCTGAATTTTGTATATTTTTATTGCATTTTAAATCGCTCTTCTGTGATATTGGGAGATCAAGTGGCTTATCATGTATATCATGTACTTAAAATGTATTCACAAACTACTGTTGTATTTGTATAAAATATAGACAAAGATCGTATTTTTTGTGTGTGTATAAGCTCTGTAAAATAGCAATCACATTCTGAAGCTGCAGTGATTCTACATTTTCAACATCCACATCCAAAGAAGCAGGCTATTTATTGTCCAGTTACCTAGATATAAAATATTAATTTGCTGCTAACGAAACAATAGTACTGCAGCTTCTTGTGGCCTACAGTGTTATGTTTGCTGTAAGAAAAAGATATGTGAACTCCACAAAATATATGAATAAAATTATAGAATGGCTTTAGATAATGTAGATCTTCCTGAAATTTTAATAGATGATACATTTCTATTGGGTATAACTTTTTCTTTTCACTTTGAATTTTAAATATCTTCTCATTGGGTAAATATACAATTCTAATAGCTGACTCGAGGACAATACTTTGTTGTTGAAACGAAATGTAAAATTCCAGGGTGTCTTTGTTTTATTTTAAAACTTATGTACTTTAAAGGAAGGATAGAAACTAAATAAAAAAAGTCAAAAGTGTAATCCAGATGAGCATCCAAAAAAGAACTCCACAAAAGGAATTAGAATGTATAAATCAATAAGGTCTCTTGTTCGTGTGAGAAAAGATTGGCATTATGCATTCCTTTAACACCTGCTGTCTGCTGGTACTATCAATTATCCTTTTGGAGGTTTCCTTTGGGCTCTTTGTCTAAAATGTTGCTGAAAACCCTCCCTTGGCAGCTCTCTGGACCAAAGCACACACACCACTTCTAAGGCTCATCAGTGAAACAGGAATGCAGAGAGCTACATTATCTGACGATTCAGTTAATAATCTGAGCAGGAATCAGCTGTAGAAAACATGTTTTATGTATCTGATAGCCTCTTTCAGAGGGATAGAAAAATTCCCTCTTTACCTTTGGCTTTCCTGTTTCAAGGCTCTCCCACTTTCAGAGAGAAAAAGACTGAAGAGCAATTTGCAGTGTCAGCAGTCCCTCTTTTCACCAGCTTGCTTCCGGAAAATCAAAAAGCATGGCTTTGTTAATTCTTAACACTAAATACATTTTTATTTAAATTCATGCATTTGAAATATTTCAAGGACTAGTTATCAAAACATGATGCTTTTCTTAGTTAAAATACTTTGAAAAAGTACATTTAGGATTAATTCACTTAAGGCATAATCTCCCTTATGGAAAAGTAATTTGAAAAGTAGTTTGCACATTTTTCATTTGTGTCACTCTTAAGAAGTTCATACCAATGGTTTACATTGAGGGAAGATGGAATTTCAAGTCTGACTATACATAGCTTGACTTTGGCTGTCACTCTTCCTTAATCAGGCATTTCTTCAGCAAAAGGCATCACTTTGTGCTAAGTCCTAGGGGTATTACAAAGAAATCAGCTTTATAAAAAAGGTTTTCTGATCAGGCATCTAAGTGATAATGGCAGCGTCACTGCAACTGCTGGAAAGCCTAAATACCATATTGAGCCATACCCAGTTATCCTTTTTTGCAGATCAAAAATGGTCAAATATTGGGAGTTTCAGCCTAACTAAAACAAACGATAAAACCCAGAATGTCTTGACTTCACCTGCATTCTATTCAACACAGAGGTCAATAATAAATTTTTCTACTCTGAAGATGTTTGACTCTTGGCTAGTGTGATGGTTAATTTTGTGCGTCAACTTGGCTAGGCTGGGGTACCCAGACAAAATGTTGCTGCGGAGGTGTTCTTTTTAGACGTGCTTAACATTTGTAATCTATTGACTTTATGGGGTGCCTGGATGGCTCAGTCGGATAAGTGTCCGACTCTTGGTTTCGGCTCAGATCATGATCTCGGGTCATGATATTGAGCCGAGGGTGGGGCTCTAGGCTCAGTGGGGGATCTGTTTGAAGATTCTTGCCCTCTGCCCCTACCCACCTCCCAAATAAATAAAGAAATCTTCAGAACACTACCCTCCATAGTGCAGGTGGGTCTTACGCAATCAGTTGAAGGCCTTAAGAAGAAAAGACTTGGGTTCCCCAGCAAGAGGGACGTCTGCCCCCAGACTGTCTTTGAACTCAGAATGCAAAATCAACTCTTCTCTGGATCTCCAGCCTGCCGGCCTGTCTGACAGATTTTGGACTTGGTCAACCTCCATGATTACATTAGCTAATTTCTTTTATACACACACATACACACACACACACACACACACACATATAATATACATGCACACACACATTCATTCATTTATATATTTATACACACATCTGATTGTTTTCTCTGGAGAAACCGGTTTCATATGACCAGATTCAACTTTCATTCTTTAGTTGTGCTGGTAGAAATATTTTCTCTGATAATGCTATTATGCCAGAGAACATATTCCCAGATTCTGACTGCTTTAGAAAAGAAACACACACACACACACACACACACACACACGAGCTCAGTGCTTAGTGGAGATTGTGTGTATAAATGAGTCCTCAGAATCTCCT
Source organism: Mustela lutreola (assembly GCF_030435805.1). Lineage (NCBI taxonomy): Eukaryota > Metazoa > Chordata > Mammalia > Carnivora > Mustelidae > Mustela > Mustela lutreola. The sequence continues at coordinate 76,606,325 of NC_081292.1, forward strand.
TTTCTCCTTTGCGCTCTCGCAAACATGGTGAACGTTCCTAAAACCCGCCGGACTTTCTGCAAGAAGTGTGGCAAGCACCAACCCCATAAAGTGACACAGTACAAGAAAGGAAAAGATTCTCTTTATGCCCAGGGAAAGCGGCGTTATGATAGGAAGCAGAGTGGCTATGGTGGGCAGACGAAGCCTATTTTCCGGAAAAAGGCTAAAACTACAAAGAAGATTGTGCTGAGGCTTGAATGTGTTGAGCCCAATTGCAGATCTAAGAGAATGCTGGCTATTAAGAGATGCAAACATTTGAACTGGGAGGAGATAAGAAGAGAAAGGGCCAGGTGATCCAGTTCTAAACTTCATATTTTTATATTATGAAGACAGTAAAATCTTGAGGTTATGTTCACTTCATTTGGTTGCAGTTGGTCTTTTAAGATGGAAATAAAGTACTGGCATCAATAAAAATAATAATAATAATAATGGCTTCCATTATTGCAGATGATGAAGGGTTTTCTCCTAATGAACAAGTTTTTTAAAAATGAGAACAGAAGGTGCCTGGGTGGCTCAGCTGCTAAGCGTCTGCCTTTGGCTCAGGTCATGATCCCAGGGTTGTGGGGTTGAGTCCTGCATTGGGCTCCTTGCTCAGCGGGAAACCTGCTTTTTCCTTTCCCACTCGCAGTGCTGAGTTCCCTTTCTCGCTCTGTATCTCTCTGTCAAATAAGTAAATAAAATCTTTTTTAAAAATGAGAACAGACTAACCTTCCTTTACTCAGTAGAAGCATACTTGAAACGTAGACCAGTATTTATTACACATGCACACGTGGAAATGTAAATTGCATCTTTTTTGAAAATAGATAGTCGATTTATAATACCCCTTATAATAAGGCTTGGGGTTCTGAGGGGATGAGAGTCAGAAGTATAATGGATCCTCACATAAGCTGCAGAATTTTGTATTTTATGATATTAGAATTGTTGCAAAGATTTAACTTTTGGTTTATTCTATTTGTTATTAGAGAACTTTAATCTTTTTATGGGGTGGGGATGGGGAAGACCTTTCAAAGTGTTGTTAGTGCATTTGGTAGTCTTATAGGCATGATGTTGGTAAACTGTCCTGCTTCTAAAAATACATAATTGATCTGTTATTATCATTCACACACCCCTGATGACATTTCTAAGAAGGCTCCCGTAACCAGATTTTCATGCCCTGGGAACTCTCATTGTGCAAGTAGGTTAATAGCCCAAGCCATGCCCTATTTAAGATTTCAAGGTATGTCAGTTTTTCCCACCCCAGAATCTGTGGTGCTCAGTGGCTGTCACAGATACACACCCTTTTAAAGGTCTCAAAGACCATATTTTTTAAAGACTTCGGACAGATGAGTTCAGTTCATCCAATTTTCAAAACTCAATTACCTTTTGCAGGAGTAAAGTGCTACCTACTATTGTATCTTCTGTTGTAAATTCTTTCATATGCTATTTCCATATTTGCTTCTAAACTGTACCTTGATAAAGAGAGTGTGAAGTCAGTACTCGTCGATGATTTGAAGGACCCTGAAAATTCTCATCTATTCTTAGCAGTTTGCCCATTGCCTCCTCTTCCTCTTTCTCTGATTTTCATGTGACGTTAACTCACTGTTCCCTGTGCTTATCTATCCCTTTGCCTACACTTGCCCCTGCAATGCTTCCTTTCTATGGTCCTGCTTATGAATCCATTTAGCAAAATCTCACCATCTTCCACCCGCTTTTTAAATGATGGCTCTTCCATTCCATACCTTTTCTTGTCTCACCCACTGAAAGGTAACTTACTTTCCCTCTGAATATTTATTACAGCATTTGAGATCTTCTCAAGGATGTGTATATTTTTAACTCTTGTAAGTACTTGAGGGCAAAACCCTGTTCACACAGTTCCCTGCACCTGGCAAGCAAATAACACATATTTATTGGCTGAAGTGTAATCAATCATCAACCATCTTACCATTAAAAGAAAGTTTTGCAAGTAATAATTTTATCACTTGGATTACCTTTGTTCTATAGAAAAGTTTATCTGATACACCAAAGATTGTGTCAAAACTTCTATTTTATTCTGCCCTTTTGCACCAAAATAAGCAAATTCCATAAGAACGTATGATTTCTTCAGAAGTAAACCACTCTAAATGCTTTCCCTACGATGGACCAAAACTAAGAACCTGTGAGAGCTCTAATTCTTATCAATTTGGACTTCAAAATCTCAGACCATGGAGTCTTTAGCTCTATTTAAAATTTCTGGAGTGGGACTAGTTAACAGGTATCAGTGGATAGGGTTCTTAGATCTTATTTCATCAAGTTCTCGTAACAGAAATTCTCCCTTTGAAATTTCCCTTGATCTTATCTAAACTTTAATCTGCCCTTTCTCCTCCGCAATTAGACCACTGACTAAGAAGCCACTGAAGGGGAACCCATTTGTTTGCTTACTCTACATAGTGAAAATCAATTTGTCCTTAAAAAAAAAAAAAAAAGCAAACTCCCAAACTAAAGCAGACCTTGGAAGTTCTCCCCTCGCCTTTATAGACTAGTCCTGGGGCCATGCAGCTAGACCAGGCAGGGCCCGGGGGTCTCCTCACACAGCCCAGAGCTCCTCCTGCTTTCATTTCAGGTGGCTGACTTTCCCCCAGCCGAGCCAGCCCTGGCTGGGAGATACGCCACTACCACGTGCAAGGCTACAAGCAGAAATCTCTTAAAAGTCTCATGCTTTGCCTTTAAAATTCAAATTCTGGGAAGATAATGAAAACGTGTCTCTGCTGCCCTTGTCAGTACTTTTTACTATCTTCATTTTACATGAGGAAGCGAAGGCTCAGAGAGCTGGTAACCTGAAGTGGTAGGTTTAAACCAGGTTATTTGACCCCAGGGCCTGCCCCCTTAACCACTATAGTTTCAGGAGAGCCAATACCCAGGCATCCAGGAGAGAGAAAGGTGAGGATTGAGTATTGGGGAGATAGTACTCCAAAAATATGATGAGAATCCCACCCACCCACCCACTGGCACCAAGCTGAAAGAAGATCCAACACGTGAGATCAACATGTGCTGGAGAAGATTACCAAAAAAGGTCTGTTTCACCAAGTCAAGAAAATTGGACTGAGTATTTTCACACCAAACTAACAACAAAATATATGGAACAATATTTTAGAAACGCTAGGAGGCTTTGATCAAGCCACAATCTTACTGAAAATATGGGGAATTATGAGAATAAATGAAAAACAAAAACAAAAAATATTGGTCCCAGATAACCTACAATTTGAAAGAAAATCAGAACTGACATCATACTTACCCGAAATAGTGATAGAAGCCAGCAAAACCAAACGAGTTGTCAAACAGACACATAAATGCACATAAGCATTTAGAAAGTAAATTACTCAATTGTTATTTAAAAAAAAAAAGCTGCAAATAACCCAGAGAAGCAATAATGGAATCAACATGGACATCTCAAGAAAGCAGAAGATACTTAAGTGGTGAACAATAATGATAATGATTTGGTTAAATTTAAAGTTATGATCATTTGCTAGTGAGTAAGCATTTTGAAAGAGAAATTCAACTGTAATGCAGATGTCCTCACCTGGGTGTGTGGCTAGGGCTTACATACCAAGGTGTGATCACACATGAAAACTCTGGAGACTTCCACATGAAACCATATAACATGGTACTATGGAGTGAGATTTGGAGCAATCTAGTTTGGACGGAAGCAATTTAGCGCAAAAAGAATACTGGAGAAACTCAACTTTATGAAGAAACATAAAGAGACTCCCAAATTCTCACTATTAGGAAGAAGAAGGACCAATGATGACTACCCCTTGGGCATCAAAATTTAATAAATCTCAGGGTTGGAACCCCATACAATAATTCAGTTTGGGGGGACTGGATTTGCTTTAAGTATGGCCAGCACCTCCTGCCCAAGTTTGATTCCTGACGAACAAAATCCATTCAAATGTTGATTAAGCATCTACTATGCACCAAGCTCCATGTGCTGGGACTACAGTATTGGACAAGACCAAGTTCTATTCCCATGGAGCCCACATTCATTGGAGTTAGTTCCCAAGGAGTGAAAGCCAGGGTTCCCTGCTCCTGGTCACAATGCTCCCCAAATACACTCCAGATCCTGTTAAGAAACTACCTCTTTGTTTGCATCCAGTATGTGGTCCTGGGTCTCAAAAGTGGACAGTTGTGTCAACCAAGGCATACTTCAGTGTTCCCCAACACCCTACCAATGCTGCTTCAGAGTATGCATACCCACTTTGAATGTTTGAAAAGGAGACACTGTGATTGCGAAGAAGAGATAACACTCGTGATGAACGAAAACTGGGGGATGACCTGGACTACCCCACTGCTCCATACCCCTCCTTCCCTGGTGCCCACCCAACCTGAAGCACACGATCTTGATGGGGTTCCAGCTTCCAAACTCCTGAATTGTTTGGTGCAAGTGCACCACTAATGCGTCCAGCATGGCCAGCAAGCCCAGGATGTCAATGTCAGGAGCAAACAAGGCAGCGTGTGTGGAAGGACAGTGGCAGAGGTACCCTCAAGGAAGGAGGCAGCATGCACGTCAGGGAATTAGGAACCTGTGAATGTCAAATGTGTATTTTTGAAACTTTTATTGGACTTCAAAATTGATCACGTATTGAATCACTAAAAACAAACAATGCATCCCCACCCCTCCCACAGTAGGCTATTTCAACAGGCATTGCAGAATTTTGAGTTCTCCCAAACTTCTTAAATTCTGATAAATATTGCCAGAGTGCTCTCCAAAACAGTAACACCAATTTACGTGTGTTTACTTTTTTCTAACTGTTGGATGAAGGTGAGCATTTTTATATGTGTTTATTCTTCTCTAAGTTGCTGTTTATATGTGCTTATTTTTCCAGATGGATGTTACTACCATAATGTCACTTTCTTCATTATTAGGATCTGGTAATATCCCAAGGAATTTGGGGGCATAAGAGGAATGCATTGGTGCATTGGTGCAAGTTCTCACCTAGCTATAAAATTTGTAAGTATAGGGGCACCTGGTGGCTCATGGGTTGGGCCTCTGCCTTCGGCTCGGGTCGTGGTCTCGGGGTTCTGGGATCGAGCCCCGTATCGGGCTCTCTGGTTGGCGGGGAGCCTGCTTCCTCCTCTCTCTCTGCCTGCCTCTCTGCCTACTTGTGGTGTCTGTCTGTCAAATGGATGAATAAAATCTTTAAAAAAAAAATTTTGTAAGTATAATTAACAAAATTTTCCAAACAAACATTACTAATGCAACTCATCAAAACTTATTAATTGTATCTAATACATTAACATTAAGCATTGCTTACCAATATATTTAAATGAATTTGCTTAGGTATTTTATAAGAATGCGAATGATGGGCAATCTTTTTGTTTCCTCGTCTTGAAGACTTATGAACCATGCTTTAGTAAACATTCATGATCACATTTCCTTATTAATTGATCCATGGACAAACTCTCAGAAGGGGTTGAAGAGTATTTGAAATCTTAATTTTAAAGGATGTTGCCAGATTTCTTTCCAAAAACATTTTATTTTTCAGTTGCTATAACACTTCGTGTTCCTACAGCAATACCTAAAAACGCCATCGCTCTCTTTCCCAACCAGTAAGTAACAGGCATTAGGTTTCCTTACGGTTTCTCCTGTCTGATGGGAGTAAAGAGATATTTTAATTGTTACTTTAATTTACATTTCCCTGGCTTACTAGTAAATTTGAACGTCTTTTCATTCATTTGGGTTTTTGCGTCTGCTCTTGCTATCCATAGATCCTTTGCTCATTTTCACAAGATGTTTGTTGTTGGTCAATCCATAAGTTTGCTTTGTATAATAGAGAAATTATCATTTTTCCATCTGCATTATAAGCTTTTTCCAGCAATATTGTTTTTTCATGCCTTTGGTACCAAATGATGTCATAGATACCATTTTTAAAGTTTTAAATTTTTATATTGTCAGACATGACTAAATTTTCTTCTGTGGCTTTAGCTTTCCAGGCTTTAGTATACAGGATAGGTTCTAAGGAATAGAATAACTGGATTGAAGAGTATCTGTACACCCTTACTTCCCAGATTTTCTTATAAGATTTTTTACTGATTTGATTTTTATATTTACATTTCAATCTGTTTGTTTTTATATCATGGATAAGATGCTGGTATAATTTTACTATCTCGCAGAAGAGGAGATGGCTGTGCTGGTATCACCATTGACTGGCCGGTCCTCATCTGAACTTCCACACTTGTCAGATATTGATTTCTCATATAAATTGGGATCTAAGTGTAGATTCTCCATTCCACTGATTTATTTGTCCATTAGTACACCAAGACTACTTGCTTAAGGTGACTTTAGCATAAGTTCTGATAACTAATATGGCAAATCTCCCCTCTATTGTTCTTTTAAAAAAAAAAAAAGTTTATTTAAGAGAAAGAGAGAAAGAGAACAAGCTGTGAGAGAGACAGACAGAGAAGGAAAAGCAGGCTCCCCTCTGAACAGGAAGCCCCACCCAGGGCTCGATCCCCAGGATCATGACCTGAGCCAAAGGCAGATACTTAACCAACTTAACCACCCAGTCACCCTTCCTGGTTCTCTTAGCTATCCTCATAGGCATGTGTTCAATATAAGAAGTTTAAGAATTTTTTTCAATTATGAAAAAAAACCTGTTGATTCTTTTTTAAACATTTTTAAAATTTAATTTAATTTTTTTCAGTGCTCTAAAATTCATTGTTTATGCACCACAACCTGTTGATTCTAATTGAAAATTAGACATCCAGAACATGGGAGACATCTCCATTTTTTAAGATTTTGTTTAATGTCTTTTAATATAATAGGCTTTTAATGTTGGCCCTCAGTCTGTCTTGTTAAAATTTTTCCTATGTAATTTAAAATTTGTCTTCCCATTTCACATCTAGATTTTAACAACTAGAACACTAAAAAGTAGTTGGTTTATTTTAATATTTATTTCATCTCTACTTAACCATATTTGCACAATTATTCTAACTGGTTGGGTTTTTTTTCCCTCCACTGTTCTCTGGGACTTCCTAAAGTGTACATTCATACCATCAACAGAAAAGATACTTTTATATATTTTCTATGTTCATGCCAGTCATTTCATGTTCTCGTCTGATCATATTTACCAAAACCTCTGAGAAGATATTCAATAATAATAACGACAGGCATTGCTTTCTCCTGCAATGGCTTTAGTGTTCGGAATTTAAAACATTTGCTGATAGTTTTGGAGAACTCTAAGCCTTGCTTGATCAGTTACAACTGACCTTCTTATCTTCACTGGGACGACTGCTCACTTCAAATCCTCCAGGCATTCTTGGATGAGTTCTGGTAGTTGGACTTGCCACAGAATCATGCATTTCCCTCAGGTGTGGGCTTGCTTGCTTTGGTTCTCTCATGATGTTTTCATCTCCACTGAAAGTCCCTTAAGTCTGCCATCCTCCCTTCCATCCTCTACCCCACCAAGCTGATCCATCAAAAACCATCACAGTTCATTTGGGATGTCAAACTTTTTTTGTCTGCTTTAATTTTGTGTGTGTGTGTGCAACAGCTTCACAGTTGGCTCTTAATTTTTCGCTTAATCTAACCGTCTTTGTCTGGTTCAGTCTTTGGTTCTTCATATTTTGGACTGTTTTATTTTATTCCCTTCTATCTTATTCTATACTTAGTATATATAATATTATATAATATTATGATATCATCACAAACATTGTACATTGTAATGTATAATATTATAATATTATGTTATCATCATTTATATCATTTTAGGACTATTTGTCTTTTTCTTCTACCTTATTTTTGTGAGTTTGATAGAGCTGTTATATATTTCACTTCTTCCTCTTGTTAATTTTGATCTTCCTTGGTATGTTTTCATCCCATTAATCATTAGTGTCCTATTTTCCCTGCTTTATTAGTCTGTCACACACAACTCTCCTTTTATCTGTAGACAAAAATACCAACTATGTTCCTTCCCTGAAACAAACCCCACAACACACTAATTCTTCCCTACTCACCTGTTGTATCCTAGCCCTCAAGAAAGGATCCTTTTACCTCCCTACCTGCACAACCCCCAGCATAATATCCTGGTATTTTGCAACCTAGTTTAGCATTTATTATTTTCTGTAGCTCTATATGACCATCTAATGAAATGGTTCGTTCCAATAGTGTATTTTTAAGTTCTATAATTTTCATTTGGTTCTTTTCTCTAATTTCTCTTTTTCTGTGGAGATTTCTTGTTTGTTTAAGGTGTCTATTTACTCTTATTCCTTTCAACACCGATTTTAGTGTCTTTCCTGCTAATTCTAGTCATGACTCCTTCTTAGGGTCAGCCTCCGGGAATCATTTTTTTTTCTTATGTATGGCTCACATGTTTTTTTTTTTTCTTTGTATTTCTAGTAGTTTTGTGATTTTGGTATGTTTCTCTGAAGAGTATTGGGTTTGTTTGAGATTTGGCTCCTCTATGGTGGGCTGCAACTGATACAAAGTTTCTTTTAGCTTAAGTGGGGACTGTTTGGAGTCTGCCCAGTAAATAGATGGCTATTTCAAGGGTTAGGAATCCTGACCAGTTTATACACAGAATCTGCCTTTTGCTCAATGCCACTCTTTCTGGGATTCTCCCCCTTTCACCTTTCCAGCTACTGTTTTCCCTTCAAACTCTGTGACTGGTTTATCAAGTCAGTAAGACTGCAGTGTTCTAGTTGCCCTTAGGAATGTAATAAACTTGGAAAGTGAATTTTATTTGCCTTGGTTTATAATACTACATGTGAAGAATCTATGAAATCTGTTAAACCCTAGAAAAGTTTCCTCAATTTTATGTGTGTTTCCTTGGTTTATTGTGTATGGCCTTTGCCTACAACATAAAGTGTTTTTTTTTTTTTTTTCTGGGTAAGCTGCCTGGATAGCAAATATTCTATGATTGCTAGATCATATGATAAGTATAGGATTAACATAGTAACAAAGTTTTATACCATCTTCCAAAATGGCTGTAGCATATTTTTCATTTCCTTCAATAATGAATGAGAGGTCCTGTTTTCTCATATCTTCCCAGTGTTTTGGTATTATAGGATGTTTGGATTTTAACTAGAATCTTATGGTTGTTTTGATTTGCATTTCCCAATGATAACGATGTTGGGAACATTTCCATATGCTTATTGGCATCTATCATTTTTAATAAAATATCTGTTCAGAGCCTTTGCCCATTTTTAAACCAGACCTTTTGGTTTTTACTAGACTCATTATTTTCTTATTATTGAATCCTAAGTGTTCTATTTATATTTTAGATAGAAATCCTTTATCAGATAGGTATTTTGCATATATTTTCTCTCAGTCTGTGACTGTCTTTTAATCATTTTAAGTGTGTCTTTGAAAGAGAGAAAGTTTTCAACCTCTATAAAATCCAGATTATGTATTTGTTCCTTTGTGGATTGTTGCATCATGCAGATTTTTCTCCTAGATTTCTTTTAAAAGTTGTGTATTGTTATGTTTTACATGGAGGTCTATGGTCCATTTCTATTTAATTTTTGTATAAGATGTGAGGTATGTACGAGATCCTTTTCTTCTCTTTTATTTTGTTTGGCATATGGACATCCAATTATACCAGCATTACTTGGTTATTTCTGGCCTCTCTGTTCTGTTCTGTTAACCTGTGCCGTTCTCTTTTTACCAGCATCATAGTGTTATAATTCCATTAAAAGTCTCAAAATCAGGAAATGTGAGTCTTCCAAGTGTATTTTTCCTTTACAGTGTTATCTTGGCTATTCCTTTTGTTTTCGTATACATTGTGTAGATTGTGTACATTTTAGAATTGGCTTATTAATATCTACTAAAGAACTTGTTTGGATTTTGATTATGATTATACTGAATATATAAATCAAATTAACCGGAATACACATCTTTCAAATACTGAGTCTTATAATGTATGAACCAGGGTATAGATCTAATCATCAAGATCATCTTTTGGGGTTTTTTTTTTTATTGCTACTTTGTAGTTTTCTGCATACAAATTCTGCACATTTTTTGTCACTACTTTTTTTCTATTATTATAAATGGTATTTTTAAAAATTTCAAAATCCAGTTAGTCATTGGTGATGTATAAGTATACACGAAACTTTAACTTTTTTTCCTGTGACCTTGCTAAACTCACTTATTAGTTCCAGGGGATTTTGTGTGTGTGTGTGTGTGTGTGTGTGTGTAGATTTGGGGGGATTTTCTACAATCATTTTGAATAAAGACAGTTTTATTTCTTGCTTTCCAGTCACTGTGTCTTTTCTTTTTCTTGTACAAACTAGGATTTCCAGTATGGTATTGAATAGAAGCAGTAATTGAGAACATCTTTGCCTTGTTCTATATCTTAGGGAGAAAGCATTCAGTCTCTCATCATCAAATATAATGTTAGTTGTAGGGTTTTCATGAAGACCTTTTATTAGGTTAAGGAAGCTGTGTCTATTTCCAGTTTGTATGATTTTTTTTTAAATCATGAATAGATGCTATGTTGAGTGCCTGTTTTGCATTTACTGATAAGATGATGTTTTTACTTATTTAGTATAGTAATATGGGGAGTTATAGTGATTGATCTTGAATGTTAAACCAGCCTTGTATTCCTAGGATGAACCATACTTGACTGTGAGGTGGTATCCTTTTTTATATATTGCTGGATTTGATTTGCTAATATTTTATTAGGGATTTCTGTGTCTGTGTTCATGAGAGATAGTGGCCTAAAGTTTTCTTTCCTCTGGATATATGAGAAAGTGTGTGTGTGTGTGTTGTGTGTGTGTGTGTGTGTGTGTGTGTGTAGATAGACAGATAGATGTTTTCCATCAGCTTACAGTTATGCATCCAAAAATTTCAACCCAGCAACTCAGAATTCAGTCTAGCATTTTTCATGTATTAACTGCTTTCTCCAACAGTGAGAAACCAGGCTCTCATTATCCACAATATATTTACTTATCCAGTTATGGAATACATATAGTTTCATAATTGCTCACCCACACTTACTAACTAGAGCACAATATTTGTTTACAGTTCTTGTGGTCTTTAGCCTGTGGGCATATATTCAAAATACTGTGTTCAAAGTTATCCCTCGTGCCCTTTCAGTGTGGTCATGTTGTTCATTTAGAATATATTTAAGTTCACTTTTTTCTGTGTTCTATTTTTTTATTATTTCCCACCCTTGTTAATATTTTCTTTAAGTATGTGAAACATTAACATAGTTCTAAAATTCAGAACATATTAAAAAGTAAATCAAAGAAATGCCCCTTTGTCATCACTTCTATTCCAGTGCCCTCATGCTTTCCACCCAATTTCCACCCATTAGCCTTAGAAAACAGTCTCATTAGTCTCTGGTCTATTATCCCTAAGTTTCTTTTCCTTCTCTCTCTCTTTTTTTTTTTCATGAATAAACAGACACATGTATATTTCCCTATCTCCCTTTCTTCGCATAAATGGTATATTATAGATATATACTGATCTGCATTTTGCTTTTTCAATGAACAATATATCCGGGATATCACTCCCTATCAGTTGATAGAAATCACCCTTATTACTTATTTTACTACATAGTATTTGTGCGGATGTGCTGTAGCTTATTTAACCTCTCTCCTATATGTGGGCACTTAGATTGTTTCCCATATTTTACAATTACAAATAATCATGAAGTTAATGACTTGTTCATATACATTTTCGTGTTGTCGAGGTATATCTGTCAAAGTAAATTCTAGAATTTGGGCTGATGGGCCAAATGTAAGTGCATGTGTAGTTTTGTTGATTCTGTAAATTCCTCTCCAAAACAGTTGTATCTATGTGTATTCCCATTTATGTTGCTTCTAAGAAGATATTTTTATACTTTTCTCCAATATCTATAGTTGTTTTCATAGAAAGGTTGGTCTGAAAGAAGTATTTCATCATTATAGAAAACAAGAAATCCCTTGTGAATGACTCTTAAATATGGCATGACAGTCAGTGACCATTGGACATTTCAGGCAACTCCCCACATGGAAGACACAGTGACCAAAATGGCAAAAAAAAAGAAAAGAAAAGAAAGAATGAATGAAAATAAAAAGAAAAAAAAAGGAAAGAAAAAAAGAAAACTCAGGTAAAACAAAGGTAATGAGGAACAGAAAATAATTTTTAATCCCTTAATTAATATTCTCAGGGGTATATATTGTTCCTAAAAGACATAAAACAGTATTGTGCATGTACATGAGTAATATAAAGACATATATGTGCATATAAATACACACACACACACATACATGTATTTCCTAACTCTGCCTCTGAGAAGGTTTAGAAGCAGTGAGCATACTAATAACCAGATCTTGGTATCTAAGTACCATGCTCCACTAACCAGTCCAAAGCTCTTTGGCCTGCTTCTAGGACTTGAAGCAAGGAAACTACAAGATAGTCCTAGAACATCTTGTACCATAAAGTAAGGAAAGGGTCAAAGGATAATATGGAACATATGAAAATGACCTAGGAGCCACCCTGAAGTGGCACCCACTGGTTTAATTTGGGAAAATTGGAGCAAAAGTAAATAAATAAACACACAGAGAGTAACAGTTTGGAACCCATGGAATAAGAGAACATAAAAGGTCATGATGGTAAAAATTAAATAAATAAATATAAATAAGTAGAGAAGTGGGATTCTACCTAATAACTGGAGAAAAAGAATGATGAAATTCAAAAACTATTAACTGGCAACTACCATAGTGATAAGTACTTCACAAGAGAAACATCAACAGGTATAAACTAGTAAGCTAAGTATTGATGAGAAGCAGCTTATTTATACAGGTTTAAAATCTTTCCACAAAATACTTATTAATTATAAAAAAGAATATTTTCACAATAGAGAAATCAAGTATACACCAATTTCAACAACTGATCAGAGTTAACCTCATTAGTAATGTAACAAGTCAACAGTCTGTAATTGATCAAATTTAAGCTCATCAGTAATGGGACAAATCAATAGACTACATGAGAAGAACACAAGAGCATTTTCCTTCACTGATATTCCTGCCACAATTTTATAACTTGAAGTTAGTCATGGGGAAATATCAGACAAACCTGAGGGATGTTCAACAAAATACCCCCCCAAAATGTCAAAGCCAAGAAAGACCGAGAAACTGTTTCAGATTAAGAAAAACTAAAGACGCTGGATAACTGGATTAGTTTTCTATGGTTGCTGTAACAAATTACCACAAAATGAGAGAGAATCAAATCCAAAGTAGGACTCCAAGTCCCTTGTTAATACCTCAGAAAGATCGACAACAGTGCCTCTGAAAAAACACTTAACCAGACTAAATGCCATCTAAGGATCTTGAGGGTGTGCCCCCAAAGAACCTCTGCATTAAACCATAGGGTTTCTAAGAATCTTCAGTGTTTTCTCTCAGCAGCCCAAGTGGAAGCCAACTCAATGACACTTGTGAATGTAATATTTTTAATGGACTGAGTTTTGTAGATTGATTCCCAGGAAATCCATAATGTTTTTAAAAGAATTGTATCAGCATGGAATGAAAGGGTATGAGGGTAGTGCAAAAGGAAGAAGGATCTTAAATGTGTCTCACAGATCCTCTCCATTAAATTGTAGGACTTCTAAGAATTGAGTCTGTTGTCTCTCAGCAGCTTCATTTGAAGCCCCATCAATGAGATTTCTGGGGGTGGATTTCTAAAAGTTGATTCATTAATAAAAAAAAAAAAGTTTTTAGAAGAACTGTATCAACATGGACTGAAAGGAACAGAGAACAAAATGAAGAGACACTTTTACTCTCGAGACTCTTTGGGCAAGAAGCAGGCTGCCAAAATTCCTCGGCTGCCAATATGGCTCTGTTTATGGAAAAGGAAGTACAATTCAGAAGGCAGAATCACGACCCAGAGCTATGGTGAATCATGCCACATGGTGGGCTGAGTCTAGTCAAGGCACATGTGCCTAGCTGGGCTTCAAAACTGTACAGTGAGTCCTGTGTGCTCCATACTGTTTCTTGTTACAAATGAGAATTAGTTTCTCATGCAGCAGTTATTCTATACCTGTCCCACCATTATATGTGGGGTGTTTAGTTCCCAGATCTCAGACTGATAGAAGCTGT